>NC_135506.1:40085176-40385176 GCF_052857255.1 Amblyomma americanum | reverse complement strand
AGAGGCGACGTCTGTCGCTGTGGCAGACGGAATGGCGGCTCTTTCGGCACACCTCGCCAGAGTATCAACAAAAAAAAAACCATCGTTTGCTGACCGCAGTGTCTGAAAGCGTGCAGTAGAAATCAATCCGGATGCGGTCGAAAGGACGTGGGAGGCAAAGGAGCAGCTGCAACTCTCCAGCAGAATGTTGAGGAGACGTCTTGCGACGTTGACAAGCAAGGCAGGAGCGTACGTATTTTAGTACGAGGTGTAATTGCCGCGCCAGTATTTGCGCAGCTGAATGCGGGTGTATGTCTGGAAAACTGCCCCGTGACCGCATTGTTTGTCAGCGTGGGATTAGGCGCATATTTTCGTGCGGTAGCGGCGAGGAGTAACAAGTAACCACTTACGACCGTCGGTGCCGTAGTTACGGCGATAGAGAACGTTATCGCGAATCACGAAGTGGGAAGAATGGCGGCGGTGGGGAAGAAGCAGCCGTGGGGTTAGAGAGAAAGTCATCTGGTGATCATGGATGGATGTAGGCACGTAAACCTGCACCACCTTCAGTTGCACCTCTTATTAAACCTAATTAGTATAGCTGCCACCTTATCGTTATTTTTATAGAACTCTCCTATGTTGCCAGCTATATCTTGGTTGGTGAATCCCACACCTAGTTTTTGTATGTCCGCTAATCCACGATAGCACGGTATATGCCCGCTCCTTAGTATGGCGTACGCCTCATTAGTCCTCCTAACCACACTAAGCCCTCTGACATCCCATTTAATACCCGCTACTTCCTCGAACATCACTGCTAGGCTATCCACACTGGATAATGTTCTAGCCTTAAACTTTTCCAGGTTCAGTTTGCAATGGCGGCCTGTCCGGTGTTACAGATTCTTGGCAACTTCCGTTGCGTAACAGGTCTGACCACCGACTTTTTCAGCTGCTCCGGAGCCGAAGGGAACTGAGGGACGAGGATTAATTGTTCTGTTCATAGAATGTGGAGGTCAAGTACTACACTAGGGTGGCCAAAACCTGCTCTGCTGAGGGAGTGCGTTGTTTGATCTGGTAACTGAGATCAGGCAGCACCCCAGGCCTGGTTATGCAAATCCATCGACACGCAGACTTTTTTTAAGCTGGTGGAGAATTCGAATTCGATTCGAACCGCGATTCCAAATATGATCTTCTTGCGCGCGATGTGGATGCCCTCACTCTACGCCATCGCTGCATTGCTGTAGAACTACACTCCGGTTATTGGCAAGTCGCGAGTGTAAACGGTGAACACACAAATGGTAATGTGACACCTGGCTCGTGTACACACCTTAAAAGCGCATGATAGACAATATATTTTTCAGCTTAAAGTGCGAAACCTGATAGCGCTGAAGAGACAACATTCTTCTTTCCTACCCGGATTTCCAGGGGCACCTCACTTGCTTAGAGCATGCGTTAAGATGTCTAACGGCAGCTGGGCTCCTGCAGCTGTATTCCTAGCGACTCGAAGGTGGGCAAGGTGGTTCCGCTGCACAAGGCTGGTGTCAAACATTCTCTTAATAATTATCGGCCCATTTCACTTCTCAGCATTCCTTGTAAGATCATGGAACGTGTCATCTGCTCTCACCTTGCCAATGTTCTTGAGTCAAATTCCTTTTTCAGTCATTGCCAACACGGGTTTCGTAAATTATTCTCATGCGAGACGCAACTTCTATGGTTTACACAGGATCTTCATTTCATTCTTGACCGGGGTTCCATAGCTGACTGTATATTCTTCGATTTCTCCAAAGCCTTTGACAAAGTCTCTCACCAATCACTACTTTTCAAATTAAATAATCTCAATCTCGACCCTAGCATCATCTCGTGGCTTCAGTCTTTCCTCACTAATCTTTCTCACTACGTGACTGCTAATAAATCCAACTCTCGTTCCTCTTCAGTGTGCTCAGGCGTTTCCCAGGGTTCTGTCCTAGGGCCCCTACTTTTTCTCATTTATATTAATGACTTGCCTACGCAGAGTAGCATGCCAGCGATATTAAAACGCCGGCTAAATTCTCTGTTTTTTCATTAAAGAGTCTCTCTCTCTCTCTCTCTCACAGTGACTCTGACACTTCTGTCCTTCAATCTGATATTAACCAAGTTTCAAAAGGGTGCAAATTATGGCACATGGAACTTAACATTAATAAGTGTAAACATTTGCGTGTTTCTCGACGTAACACTGGAATAGCCACTTACGACCTTAATAATATCCTTCTTGAAACTGTGTCTTCTTTTAAGTACATTGGTGTGCACATAACTTCTAATCTTTCTTGGAATCTGCACGTGGAATTTATTACTAACAGTGCTAACCGCATGTTAGGATACCTGCGCAGAAACTTCTCCCTTTCTTCTACTTCAATAAAATTGCTCCTTTATAAAACACTTGTTCGGCCTAAATTGCAATATGCAGCACCTATCTGGGACCCTGACCTGTGATCATTAGCTACTGAAATCGAATCTGTTCAAAACCGTGCGTCACGTCTCATACTTTCCAATTATCACCGTATCTCCAGTGTTACTGCTATGAAAACTACTTTATCACTGCCACCTCTTTCACTCCGCCGAAAAATTTTGCGCTTATGCCTATTTCATAAGATGTATTACTACAATCCCGTCCTTAGGAGCCGGCTACTAACTACCCCTACATATGTTTCAGGCCGCATTGATCATCTTCGCAAAGTAGGTGTTCCTTCATGCCATACTAATCACGCTTTTTCTTCTTTTATCCCCGAAACTTCTGACAGTTGGAACCACCTTCCCAGGCACATTGTCGATATTTCTAATCCAAGTGGTTTTAAGACTGCCCTATGTAATCTTTATTTTTAGTTTTTAGTCAGTTTTATTTTGCGTTCGTTTTCGTTGTCTTTTTGCTGCCTGCCGGAAATGTTCTCTTTTTTTGGGAATTGCTATTTTTTCCTCTTTGCTTTATCTTGCCTTATTTTGTGTTATGTTTTGTTCATTTTACGCCGCGTTTTCGTTTCTTCTATTTTGCTTTTCTGCTGCACTGTATCGGACCCAATGTATGTCCTTCCCAATCCCCTCTTTAATGCCTTCGGGCCCTGAGGGTATTTAAATAAATAAATAAACTCAATTTTAAGCAATATGGCGTCACCACCTGCACGTTACAATTTTAGCTACCGAGTATTTAAGAGCAGCGTGATTACAGGCCTAGCAAAGCTTCATGCTGGCGCTTAGTTCCCAAAGGCCTCCACGATTATGAAACTTCACAGTTTTATCAACCGATGCTGCTACTGGCGGAGCTTTATTCGCTATTTTGATTATATCATCGCACCTCTGTCTGCCTTTGACGGGCGCTCAGAACGTTATGCCACCCGCTAACCTCCCCGCCTAGAGTGATCATCATCTCCATCAGCCTGACTACGTCCACTGCAGGACCAATGGCTCACCTATCCCTCTCCAACTAACTCTGTCTTGCGCCAGCTGCTGCCACCAACCCACTCAACACAAGAACGACTTTTTGAGATCTCATATACGTCTTCGCAAGAGAAGCGAGATGTCTCGCTGGCAGAAAAAAAAAACTTTACAGAAGTCTTGAAAACATCGTCGGGAAAATCATAGGAACATCTTATATATTTCTAGCAAGGACATGTTGAAACATCTTGCAGTTTTCATGTAAGAGGGCTAATACACCGCAAACTTTGGGATATATGACGCTGTGCAAGCCGTCCACAAGATGTCTTATGACGTTTCTATTCTTCTTTGAACAGCAAGGTTTAGATACACAAGGCATTCCGCAAGACATTCATGGTCTAAACATGACTTCCAATAACATTTTCTATCTCTCCTAAGCACAGCAAACACACTGCAAATTTTAGAACACAAAACTTTGCACGAGATCTCAACAAGATGTTTCACAACGTTTATTCTTTTCTAAACAGATACTTCTGCACCAATTAAAAATTTAAAGCATTGTGTAAGACCTGCTCTGACATGGTAAAAGAGACCCCCCCCCCCCCACAAAAAAAAGAAAATAATGTACCTAACATGAAAATGAGTTCTAATTATTTCAGTGGAATATACTTTTATCTTGCTACTTTAAGGAAACAAAAAGACCATACGTGTTCGTATATATATCATTTAAGGCCAAACCAAGCAGAGTTATGCACTTGCACAATTCAGAAACACTCAAATCTTCTTGCAGGCCAAATACATGTAAGTAATTTTTAATAAAACGAGAGTAATCCGCTATAATAATTTTCTGACAATGATTGGGCAACATTAAAAAAGGCTCATTTCATGAGTAAAATATGGTCTCTGTACATAAGTAGCAACCAGACCAAGCAGAGCTGGAAAGCCACACTTCAGCTTTCAACTATACAGCACAAACTGCTATGCAGAGTATCAATAGCACGAGGGCCATTACTCAGATTACAGACTACTGTAAGCCAACAGTGATACAAAAGTAAATCGCGCATATTTCAATGCGCAGTAGCATTGGCACAAAGGTGAAGCCATCATGACCAACAAACAATACAAAAAAAACTCAAAATTCTTTGGTGCCACTTCGCCATAACTACCTTCTCCAATCACGAAGATAACTATAATGCACATGGAACTTACAAAATTACATATCCATAAGGTAACTCGCGACTAGTTTAAAAACTAGACTGTTTTAGGACATAACGTTTCACTCACAACACACTTACAAGGAACAGATTAATTGGCCAATACCCTGCTAGGGCTTAAGAAACTGTCTGCACACTAAAAAGACACTGCAAACAACATTTGTTAACAGAGGCTTAGAGCAAAAACAAGAACAAAGTATATATCAAATTTGAAAAAGGCTTCATAGCACTAGAAATGACTTGACAAACACTTCCATCAAGAAAAGAAGGCAAAATATAAGATACACCTGAAGGTATTCTTGCAGAAGAATACCATATATCGTCTTACGGACAGATTCAGTTGCACAGATCATAAAGCTATTCCATCACGTGTGTGTGCGTGCGTGCGTGTGCGTGCGTGCGCGCGCGCGTGTGTGTGTGTGTGTGTGTGTGTGTGTGTGTGTGTGTGTGTGTGTGTGTGTGTGTGTGTGTGTGTGTGTGTGTGTGTGTGTGTGTGTGTGTGTGTGTGTGTGTGTGCGCGTGCGTGCGTGCGTGCGTGTGTGTGTGTGTGTGTGTGTGTGCGCGTGCGTGCGTGCGTGCGTGTGTGTGTGTGTGTGTGTGTGTGTGTGTGTGTGTGTGTGTGTGTGTGTGTGTGTGTGTGTGCGTGCGTGCGTGCGTGCGTGTGTGTGTGTGTGTGTGTGTGTGTGTGCGTGTGTGCGTGTGTGTGTGTGTGTGTGTCAATGACTTGGAAAAACTCATTTTCACTAAAATGGATGGCATGACAAAAATACACATATGCTCAGAGGAGATCTTTCAAATCATTATCATCAAATGTGGGCAGAAAGCCATTCCGCGCTGAGGCAACAGGGTAAAAAAAATGCAAACAAAAAACAAAAACAGGGTAAAAAACCCTGCAAATGACTAGAACAGTTTGCAAAAAAATTCTCCACTTTTTAATGCAGGGACTTCATGTAGAGGAGGCACCTGCTAAACAGGTTGCCTAAAATTAGAACAAAAAATAGAGGTTTGCCTACACCTGTTCTACATCATTATCTCATATTGTGACCAGAAAGCCTGCTTGAACTAAGGAAACATGCAAAAAAGAGCAAAACAGGATATGTTAGCCTTACCACCACTAGAACAGTTTAAAAAAACTGCGCCTTTCAGCGCAGGGGTTCAATATAGAGGAGGCACCTGCTGATGAGGTTCTATAAAACCAGAACAAAACTAATACCGCTATGCCTATAGCTGCTTTAGATCTGTCTCACATATGTGGCCACGTAGTCTTTCCAGCTCTAAGGCAATATACTAAAAAAGGAGCAAAACAGCGTTTTCTATCTATAGCACGAATAGAACAGTTTGCAAAAAAAACTGCACCTTTCAGCACAGGGGCTCAGGTAAAAGAGGAACCTGCCAAAAATAATGCAGCTATGCCTGGAGCTATTCTACATCAGTATCCGCTAGGTGGTCAGGAAGCTGTTAAAGCACTGAGGAAACATTCTAAAAAAAGAGCAAAACAACATTTGTTAATCTATAGCACTACTAGAACAAATTTTTTAAAAAATCTGCACCTTTCAGGACAGGGGCTCGATGTAGGCGAGTTCTAACACGCCGCGGTAGCTCAGTGGTTATGGCGCTCGGCTGCTGACCCGAAAGACGCGGGTTCGATCCCGGTCGTGGCAGCTGAATTTAAATGGAGGCGAAAGTCTAGAGGCCCGTGTACTGTGCGATGTCAGTACGTTAAAGAACCCCAGGTGGTCGAAATATCCGAAGCCCTTCACTACGGCATTCCTCATAGCCTGAGTCGCTTTGGGACGTTAAGCCCCCATACCCCATAACCTGATGTACTGGAGGCACCTGCTGATGAGGTTGCATAAAACCTGAACAAAAACAACACAGCTATGCCTAGAGCTGTTTTACATCAGTCTTACATATATGGCAAGAAAGCATTTTCAACACTAAGGCTACATACAGAAAAAGGACCGCAACAGCATTTGTTAACCCTTATCACGACTAAAATTCTTTGCAGAAAAAGATCTTAACTTTCGGAACAGGGGCTCGATGTAGATGATGCACCTGCTGATTATGTTGCATAAAACCAGAACAAAAACAGAGTTATGCGTAGAGCTGTATTACATGTCTCAAATGTGTGGCCAAGAATCCTGTCCTGCACTAAGGCTACAAACTAAAAAAACAGCGATACAGCATTTGTTAACCCTTAGCCGACCAGAACAGCTTGCAAAAAAATAAACATTTTTTATGACGGGCTCGATGTGGAGGAGGCACCTGCTGATTATGTTCATAAAACCAGAACAATAAATACAGCTATGTCTATAGCTGTTCTAAATCAGTATCACATATGTGGCCAGGAAGCCATTCCGGCACTCAGGGAACCTAATAAAAAAAACGCAGAACCGCATTTTTTTATCCTGAGCACCACTAGAACAGTTGAAAAAAAACGGCACCTGTCAGGACAGGGGCTCGATGTAGAAAAGGCACCTGCTAATGATGATCATAGAACCAGGACAAAAATACAGCTACGCCTAGAGCTGTTCTACATCAGTATAACATATGTGGCCAGGAAGCCATTCCGGCACTGAGGCAACCAAATAAAAAAAAGAAGCAAAACAGCATTTTTTTACCCTGAGCACCACTAGAACAGTTTGGAAAAAAACGGCCCCTGTCAGGATAGGGGCTCGATGCAGATGAGGCACCTGCTGATCAGGCTTCCTAAAATCAGAACAAAAATACAGCTATGCCTAGACCTGTTCGCCATCAGCATGACATATGTGGTCAGGAAGCCATTCCCCCATGCCACATACTAAACAGAATCTTCAGCTTTCAGGAGATGGGTCCACGCGTGCCGCATCCAGAGCAGGGGCTCTATATAGGGGAGGAACCTCCTGAAGATGTAGTCCTATAAGGGTGTTGAGAATTGCAGTGCTTCATTAGTGTTCCGACCATTGATAATGCAGTTCATGATCTGCAAAACTGAAGTAACTGAGATCAAGGACAAGAATATTTCTGAACACTGTAGCATGCACTGAGTCACATTTTCGTATGACTGAGCACAATATTCTGTGCTGGATTTTCCACCTCCTGCCACTGAACAAAAACAGTGGCACCTCAATGGGCATAAAAGCTATGGGCGCAGAAAATACTTCCACCGCATCCGTCCTTCCTAAGGCATGTAGCCAGAAATGTTTTTTTTTTTTGGGGTGGGTGGCACTTGTACAGATAATTTTCCAAGCACGGGAGGCGAGAAAAAAATTCAGGGGGCACTTTGTTGACCTTAAGTGCTGTGAGGCGAAAGCCTTTAGCACGGTGTTGCTCCTTGTGTCACTGATGTGTGGTTAAGATCCTAATTAAGTAATCAATTGTTTGTGATTCTTAAATGCTAGAGACACTGGAAGGCGTTTGGGAGGCATCCGTCAGATTCGACGCCTTTCTGCAAACACTCTCCAGCGTCCTAAACAAAGAGAACTACATATGCGTTGGCAGGAAGTAGCGTAGTAGTTAGCATGCTCGGCTGCAGAACGAAAGGATGTTGGTTCGAATCCCATCGTTCACAAAGATTTCCTTCTTATCGAGTTGAAGAGCGTAAGGTCCGGACGGGCGGACACGAGCAGGAAACATTAGAGGCCTTCTCTTAATACCCATTATGAACACTGGCAAGACAGCATAGTATGTTCCCTGTGGAATTGATCGAAGTTTGTTAGGGAAGCTGCTGAATTTCTTATTTCTCCAGTGAATAATGGAGGCCTGAACAAAAGCAGGAAGCGTATACGCAATAAAAAAGAGCAGCTTTAAGCGAGAACATAATAAACAGATACACCAGAAAAAATTAATTCAAAAGTAGAGAGTTTTTGTACCTTTTGGTTGCATTCTTGATACAGGTTGAACAATTTTTCAGCCACGACATGACACCATATTGTATTTCTTTTAAGGTTGCTTGGGTTATGGCTTGCATCTGGGTTACTCCTCCTGCAGATAAATAGTAAATGGTAGACATTTGTAACCAATAAATGCACAGTACATCTCGCACCTAAAAGGAAAGCGCGAAACTAATTTGCTCCAAATAAGGAGAAAAGTAAAGTGAAACAGAGACAAGGCGCCACGCTCCTCTCAAGCACTTTGTGCATTGTATTGCCTACTTCTGGTAAACGAGGCTTTTCTCAAGTTAAATCTTGGTTTAATCCTTTCTCCCGACTTGTCAGCAAATACCTGCATCAATGAGTAAAACTGCAATCGATTCAAAATTCTGAACTAGATGTGTACTGAAAATCAAATTATGCTCAATTAAGAAAACCTTGTTATTAAACTACAGTTCATATTACAGGTCCCTCCACGCACTTTCATGGTAATAAATGTATAGTTAAACAATTTTTCATTACTTTTGTTCAATGGTTCCGAACCTTACCACAGCCATGGCTGGCTATACAGCTCCATGGAATTTAATCAATTCTAATACTATCAGTATCGTTGCAACAAACGAAATCTGGCTGTGCACGTGTGCCACTCTTAAGCACAGAAACATGGACGCACAAAGGCACAGCCACGTCGCATGGGAGCATATCATGAAGCCTGTTCTGAAGCTCATCTCTACTAATGACCATGGACCGGATTTGCTGCAGTCCCACCACACAACCAGTACTGTGGTAAGCAGCGTGGGAGTGTATCAGTATGCTGCTGAATGACATGCATTCTCTTTAGATGCGTATATTTCTGCCTGGAGAGCCCGTGTTTACTGTGCTGCAATGTTGACAAGGTAGTCTTGGAAACGCAAGAATCAAATACACCTATTAATTCAAAAATTAGATACACCAAAGTTTTTCACCCATATACATGTCTAGAGTGCTGAATCAACCAGAACTATAGAGCATTATTCATGGCTATCTTAGTTTACTATTTTTTTGAGAGACGGAGAAGCTAGTTACTATCGTTGTAAAAAAATTCGGGTCTCAACACCACTTCTAACTGACAGCACTGCAATCTTGAGTGGGCACTCAAGTGCTCGAGACATGTGTGGACAACTGTACTAACTTATTCTAGACTGTGGTGACTGTATGCGCTAGTTTAAAAGCGATTCTATTTTAGTTCATTAACTTACTAGCCGAAATGGCTGACTTCAGTTTTGATATTCATCATTACTGACAATAGCTTCGAGCGACGGCAGCATCCAGCGAACATCTCTTGATCTGCTATTTCAACTGTGCAGATACGACTGGCATTTCCCGGATTGTCAAGCGCTGCCCGGTGAAGGATCCATCGGACATTGCGGATTTGCCTGGCTTTTTCTACCGCTCGAACTGCACAGTGCTCCCGAGAGCTGTGTGACGCCCAGGCCCCTGCCGCGTACACCGTCACCGCCGTGATCACCGGAGCAATCACCGCCGCACGCCCCTACTGCGCTTGCGCGCCTGACGGATAAATCAAGAGCACACGGGGAGGCAGTCATTTGGCAGCGACGGCAACATCCAGCGAACATCTCTTGATCTGCTATTTCAACTGTGCAGGTTAGTTTGTTACCCTATTTAATGTACGCGTAGTGGTGCTTGTGCTGCTGTCGCTGCCAAGGACTTGTATATTTTGCTGTATTACCGGGCCTATTGTGGTTTCCTGCTGTAGTGTAAACAATGTCCCATGTCTGCTTCACTTGTGATGAAGCATTCCATGAAAATGAGGGGCGTGTAGCTTGTTCTGAGTGTGTGCACGAATACCATTTTGGAAAATGCGCGGGAATAGCTGAAAAGTCATTCAAAGGAAAATCCGAAGCTGCAAAGAAAACATGGCGATGCCAAAATTGCCGGAGCTCGGTACAAGGTGGTAGCAACACTGATGAAAACAAGATTGACATGGATTTGCTATCCTTGGATCTATTAATCTAAAGCTAGAATGCCTACCTTCCCTCGCCGCTCGAGTAGAAACTATGGAGGAGTCTGTTACGCACATGTCTGCCATTTTTGAGGAACTGAAAAAAACTATTTTCGTGCAGGAAAATGAAATTAAGGTACTTAGGAAGCAGGTACAGGAACTGGAGATGAAGGAGGATGAGAACCAATCTGCTCAGGCTCAGCTTCGGCGGGAAGTGAACGAACTTGAATTCCGAAATAGGCAGCTTAATTTAGAAATCCATGGGGTGCCTCTCGTGCAAGGTGAAAACTTGCATAATGTGCTAAACAGAGTTGCAGACCAGCTGGAAACGCCACATTTGGTCGAGCATGACGTTGCCTCGGTACACAGGCTACCCGCACAGAAAGACAAAATTCCCGGAATAATCGTCCGTTTCACAAGGCAGTCGACAAGGGAATCTTGGTTAAGTAAAAAGAGCAAGCTAAATGATAGCCATCCACGCATCTTCATCCAGGAAAACTTGACCCGTCACAACAGAGACCTGCTACAAGCTACAAAGAACTGGGCCAAAGAAGCTGGTTTTAAATACGTGTGGCATACGCATGGAAAGGTTCGTTTGAGAATGTCTGATGGTGCAAACGCAATTCACGTTAGAAGCCGTGATGACCTCGACCGCCTTCTGCCCAAATGATGAGCCCAGCCAGTATCATTCTTGAACAGAGAAGCTAGAGATGGATGAACACGATTTCTATTCACCAGATGACTTGAACAATGTGGTATCTCATTTGAGATGTCATGCGTTAAAATCTGTGCATTTAAACGCCAGATCTGTCCGAAACAAAGCACTTCTGTTAGATGAATTCTTTAGCCAATTTTCTTTCAATTTTTCAGTTGTCATGTTCAGTGAAACATGGAGCAAAAATGAGAGATGTTTTTAGAATGGAAGGCTATAATACACATTATCTCAACCGACCTTGTGGTCGCAGTGGTGGTGTTGCAGTTCTAACTTTAGAACAAATGGACTGCGAACTAGTAGACGCTTTCAGTATTGTAACTCCCGATTACGAAGTTTTATCTTTATTTGCGGATAAAGTACTGTATTCGGTTTGTTATCGGCCGCCAAGTGGGCATGTTCCAACATTTCTTGAATTTTATGAAAGCTTTCTTTCGTTTGTTGTGGAAAGCAGGTGCATGTTGGTAGCTGCAGGTGATTACAACATTGATATGGGTATTGATACTCCTGTTTGTGCCAATTTTACCAATATTTTGCTGTCAAATGGGTTTAACAATGTTATAAATAATCCAACAAAAATAACAACTAATTGCCAGTCAGTATTGGGTGTCTTCATAACAAATTTTGTATTATCGGATGTAAAAGCTGGTGCATTAGCATGTTCTATTAGTGATCATCTTCCGGTGTTTTTTTGCCTAGATGTTGCCAGCATTCCTAAACATCCGCCTGCTGAAAACCTTTACCAGCCAGTAACTGACGCGGCTCTCGATGCATTCAGAAAAGAATTGATTCAAGTAGACTGGCGAAAGGTCCTGACTTTGGTCGATGCTGGCAATGCTTATGATGCATTTTTAGATATATATAAAGGTTTTTACCAAGTTCACTTTCCTGTAAAAAAGCGCCAAATAAATAGGAAAATTCGGAAACCATGGGTAACATACGAACTCTACCAACAAATGAGAACAAAAGACAGACTGTTCAGAAAATTTCTTCGCACGCGTAATCTTAATGACTTGACGATTTTCAAACAATATCGAAACAAACTAACCAAGAAATTATGCATTGCGCGAAAAGATTACTTCTCATCTTTTGTGGATGTCAAAAATGCACCGAGCGCACTGCTTTGGGACAAACTAAATATGTTACTACGCCGTGGTAATAGCAGGAGCTGCATATCCAAACTTACTATTAAGGGCAAGGACTTGCAAGGGGCGGAACTGGCTGATGCTTTCAACACTTTTTTCGCAAATATGAGTACACCAGGTAGTTCCCACAACGCATGTCAATATATGAACAGGAGGAATGATAGAACTTTATATTTACAGCCAGTCACAGTGCAGGAAGTGATTTCAACAATTAGAAGTTTAAACAACAGCAGCAGTAGGGATATCGATGAAATTCAAATAAAACCCGTCAAATACGTCGCAGATGTAATTGCACCAGTTCTTACGAATATTTTTAATATGTGTTTACTACGTCTATATTCCCAGTAAATTTGCAGGTTGCCAAAGTAGTAGTGCTCTTTAAAAAGGGGAATCGAAACGAATTGGGCAATTATCGGCCTGTATCTATATTGCCGATTTTTTCAAAGGTTTTCGAGAAAATAATTCATTGCAGGGTTTTGAATTTCATCGAAACCTCCAATGTATTAACACCTTACCAATTTGGTTTCCGGAAGAATATGTCAACTGAATTAGCCTTGCTTCACCAAAAAGAATATATTTTAACACAATTTGAGAACAAGAAAATCGTGGTTGGCTTATTTGTTGACTTCTCCAAGGCTTTTGACTTGGTCAATCATGAAGTTTTATTGAACAAGTTGGATATTTATGGTGTACGTGGATGTGCGTTACATTTACTACGGTCATATTTGTCCCACCGGCGACAAGTAGTCCAAATTAATAACTCTCGATCACAAGTCCTACCACTGGCTTGTGGTGTCCCACAAGGTAGCATATTGGGGCCTTTGCTCTTTAACCTTTATATAAATGACATTGTTAATATTAACCAGGATGCCAAATTTATCATATACGCAGACGATACTAGTATATTTTTCTCTGGTAATAATATCGATCAACTTATCTCTAGTTGCAATGACACAATAGTTCAACTACAACAATGGTCGTCCTATAATTTATGAAATTAACACAAATAAAACAAAAGCCGTTATCTTTCGGGCAAAGAATAAGCTCATGCCGATATTATTTTTAACTCTCGTCCTGATGATATTGTTGACCATTTCAAAAGCCTTGGTGTGACATTTACTGCTCACATGTCCTGGGAAACTCATGTGAACTTACTAGTGACAAATTTAGCTTGGATAACTGGAGCAGTTGGTCGTCTCAGATACATTCTTTCTACAAAACTTAAACTATTGGTTTATAATTCACTCTTTTATTCACATGTTAACTATTGTCAACTTGTCAGGGGTACAACTACATTCTCTAACCTACAAAAAAATTATGTCATGCGTACAACGCCGATTATAATGCAACAACTGCAGGTTTTTTTCATAGAGCGCATGTCATTGCGGCTCATAAACTATATCTCTACCGTCTGAGTACTAGATTTAAATATGAAGTAAGATATAACATACATAACCTTGGTACTCTGGCATATTTAGAAAAGAATGAACAATATTATGCTACAAGACATGGAGAATGTTGGAAAATCGTTGCACCCCGTTTGAACTCTGGCATGGAACGCCTATGTTATTCTTTACCATCACTGTTAAACCATTATCTGTCTACTAACTTTGATTTATTTATTTGCTCCGCTGCTAAGCTTCGCTCTATGTTTACTGAGGATGAATAACTGATTTTACTTATCCTGGGATTTCAGTTTTCGGACCACTCTGTTTTGCTTCTGTTCTGCACTGATCAAGTGTTTTCATTTTCTTTTGTTTGACTGTATGAATTGATTGCTGTTGACCAAACGCTGCTCATTAAGTGGGGCGACGGACTCGTCAAGCCGCCTATTGACGGCTTTTTTCCGTCGTCCTCCATCTGTGTACTGCACATGTGGAAATAAAGTCTTCTTCTTCTTCTTAATTTGAGTATTCTGATTTCTTAACCACTAGCACTGTCAAATTTGTCCACCATAAACCTGAATCAATTTATTTTGCAGTAAAAAAAGAAATTAAAACTTTTCTGTCAGATCAGAATTATACGCATACCGGTCATCACCAACCCAACGCAGCCATCACCAGTGTTGAAAACAAATCAAACCTAGAAGATGCCAATTTACAGAACAATTCATCCCTCTTAAGGATCACTTTAGAAGAGTGTCATGTTACCTTGTTTGCCATATGACATACTAAAAGTACAGCTTAGCATTGTCATTTCACTGAAGAAAAAGGCTAAGGACTCACTTTGAAGGACAATGAAAAGGTGCAGGTCAGCAAATGCTTTTTCCCCTTTTGACTGTAGAGGCTGAATTTTTGTCCAAGCTCATTTCACAGAATCCCCGCCAATATTTGTGCTGTCGCCGAATGTCGGTTGTCTCCTCCAGTACCGCCTAGCTCATTGGCTGGCTGATGCCTGAACAAATGAAAAAATGAATGATTAAACAAGACAGCACTGCTTGCATTATTTTCAACGAAGCACGAAGTATTGATTTCACATTTTTAGGTAAATGAAGTTAGGTATGGTTCTTACTGCCACACATTACAACTCAATTATATTCGTCTCGAACTGCAGCAAACTAGAAGGCAAAAGCAGGAGGTGGCACCTTTCACAGGCATTCTTTTTCATCTGCTCACCAGCCAAATAAAGAGCATCTTAAGAAAGCTGCCGCATCGAGCTCGTTTCCACTCCACCGCTGAATGCATACATGCCTCCCACTCCAGTCTTTATCCACTTGTCTTGAAGAATATTAATAATACTGTAACTGCAAACCGAAGACTGTTTTAATACGCAGCCAGCTGCTAGTAATTGATGCTGCCCATTCGATGATTGGCTACGCATCTGCATGCTGTTTTCCGCCTCCATCTTATGCAGAAAGGGCACAAACCGAGGGCACTTGTAGTTACTAACACCTCTTGAAAGCCATTGGTCTTCAATGAAGCTAGGAAATCCGAGAGCCCATATGTTAGTCTCCGAAATGCCCCTGCCGATTCACCCTTGGCACGCGAACCGAAAAAAGCATAGTAATGCAAGACCATAAAATTAAATTTGATAGTAGCTTTGTTACATTGTTATACATACTTTATGCCGAGCAAGGCACTGAAACATCTTGGCCCCTGTCAGGAGGTGACTCCACAGGAGACTGCACAGAAACTAATATTTAAAACAAACAAAAATCTGTATTTAGTCTGAAACGTTGTCAAAAGGTTCCTTACGCAAAGAAAACTGATGAACGCCTTCTGATGTTTATGTTTGTCATTGGTAGGCAGCATGTGGTAGCGCTCAGACTCTTTACCTTTGTTATTCTGATGCTCTACATTACATTTAGCTTTTATTTATAAACCTGCTACAAGATGCAGAGCATTGTTTTAGATGTGTTTTTTGCAGTCTGATATTTCTTTGTCACAAATCATGGAAGAAAGCTGCACTGCACTTTCGTGACAAAGCTGAAGTCTTGGCTAATCTGGTATATTATGCCTCTTTAAATTTTCACCTGTAACAGCAAAATACCCCCCTGTCTGGGCTTAGTCCTTTCACCTTGTGCTCTGCCAGGCACTTGAAATAGTTTTCATTTACCTAGAGAAGACACAAAACTTTAACCACTCGTTAAGAGCTTGCAAGCAAGCAACTCAAATTCTAAGCTGAATGGCCTTAATGACTTGGACTGAGTGGCAACTTCAGCACCGCGTTCCTCGACCAGGGCCCGAAGGGGACTCATGATACGAATGAAAAGTTTTGATTACTCTCACCCAAACATTTTTTTCGTATTACCAATCTGAATGCAAAACATGTCTAATTTCATCACAGGGCACAGAAGTGACGAGAGGGAAAATAACACTATGAAGAACAGTGTTTCGCGGTGTCATTTTGGTGTCACTTCTCGACACTATGACACAATCAACATGTAACCAACTGGCCCACCACTTCGTCCTGACCGAATACAATACTTAAAGCACTAAAATTAAGTTTCATTATTAAACTGGGAAACTTGCCCCATTCTTTGAACTTTAAGGCAATTCTATTTAAAATTTCGCACGTTTCAAACTGGCCAATTAACTTCAGGCAAAATCAGCATCCTTCATTTAGAGAATAGGGTCTTGTTTCTACCAATTTCTGAGCGCGTCAGATTTTTCAGAAACAGTGACCAATGTAACGCATCCACTGCCATTTTATTGCCAAAAATATTGCCATCAGTACAGTGGATTTTTGTTCTCTCAATTGTAACTAAGCACATCACAAAAAGCTTCATAATTCCTAGTATGTTACTTTCACAGAACTGGTACTTTAATGTTGTGATTATAACAAGGCACTGCTTACCTTTGTTGGTCAAAGGGCGTTTATGGCAAATCCTTGATTCCGCCTTTAGTCCCAGCCTGATGAACTGCAGCCAAGGACCCGATTCCTCCGCTTCCCATGAACTTTGTCTAAGAGCCAAAATGTTCGTAGTTTCACAATGCACAACCTTGGTGATTTATTTACGTGAAGAACACAACATTTCTCAATAGCACAATGCATACGCCTCATTAACCTTTATTGTGGTCGCTGAGCTCAATTTATGCAAGTCCACTTTTAGTCTCCAAGTCAGCACCCTCATGCATTAAAGTGTTATAAATGAGGGAACTAAAGAATTCAAAGTGCACTGTTAAAGGCACTTCCTTCCGTCTGTTCTTTTTGGTGACTAAAGCACACAGCTGGCCTTAACTTCATCAACTATAAGTCAAAAATAATACTCAAATTTTGATGAAATAAAATTGATGACCACAGTCAAAAATGGAGCATACAGCCTTAACAGGCTCCAACCATCAGCTCTTTACCTGGTGCAGTCTTGCACAGAAAGGCAACTTCTGCCAGAAATGACACCACATTGAACTGATAAACTGACACAGATTTGTTCTGCATTCATTCTTCACAGAACAAACGTGTTGTACTTCCTCTCTACAAGGCTCAAAGAAGACATAAGTCTATAGACAGCATGTTGGTGCAGCTGACACGTTATTCATATATGGTAACTTCACTGAACAAGCTATATCAAGAGTGATACCTTGATTAGATGATGTTGCCAGGTCATCGGTGTCCTGTGCTTTTGCCTGGCTCTCTCGTACGTGTCTAGAACAAAGACGGGTTATAATCATTCAATTTCAAGTGCAAATTTCAGTCAAGGAAGTGTAGCAGGTCTGTAATTATACCATTCATAATATCTTTACCTGCATTTAGCACATTTTGCTTCCCAACCCCTTGAGCGATGGGAGACCTTGTTATCCAGCCCCACCTTACCGATCCAGCTCGCACTGACGGACAGGAGCCAGGAGCTGCTGGAAGCATATGGGTCCCGTAAATAGGGAACCACCCCGTCTGGTCCCTGCGTGTACCACCGATTTATTTCGGGCTTAATAAATGTTGATTCATCAACATCATCCGAATTCAGACATATATTTCAATGATATAATCTTTTTGTCAATGAATATACAGGAGGTCTCAGAGCACAAAGGCTATACCTGGCTGTCCTCAGGTGTGTTCTTTGTAAAGACAGCATTTGTTAATCTATTACACTACTAGAACAAATTAAAAAAAAACTGCACCTTTCAGGACAGGGGCTCGATGTAGGGGAGTTTTAACACGCCACGATGGCTCAGTAGTTATGGCGCTCGGCTGCTGACCCGAAATACGCGGGTTAGATCCCGGTCGTGGCGGCTGAATTTAAATGAAGGCGAAATTCTAGAGGCCCATGTACTGTGCGATGTCAGTACACGTTAAAGAACCCCAGGTGGTCGAAATTTCCGAAGCCCTTCGCTACAACATTTCTTATAGCCTGAGTCGCTTTGGGACGTTAAGCCCCCATTCCTCATAACATGATGTACAGGAGGCACCTGCTGATGAGGTTGCATAAAACCAGAACAAAAACAACACAGCTATGCCTAGAGCTGCTTTACATCAGTCTTACATATATGGCCTGAAAGCCTTTTTAACACTAAGGCTACATGCAGAAAGAGGACAAAGGCAGCATTTCTTATACCTTATCACGACTAAAATACTTTGCAAAAAAAGATCTTAACTTTCGGGACAGGGGCTCGATGTAGATGATGCACCTGCTGATTAGGTTGCATAAAACCAGAACAAAAAATAGAGCTATGCGTAGAGCTGTATTACATGTCTCAAATGTGTGGCCAGTAATCCTGTCCAGCACTACGGCTACAAACTGAAAAAACGGCGGAACAGCATTTGTTAACCCTTAGCCGACCCGAACAGTTTGCAAAAAAATAAACACCTTTCATGACGGGCTCGATGTGGTGGAGGCACCTGCTGATGATGTTCATAAAACCAGAACAATAAATACAGCTATGTCTATAGCTGTTCTAAATCAGTATCACCTATGTGGCCAGGAAGCCAGTCCGGTGCTCAGGGAACCTAATAAAAAAAACGCAGAACAGCATTTTTTTATCCTGACCACCACTAGAACAGTTGAAAAAAAACGGCACCTGTCAGGACAGGGGCTCGATGTAGAAAAGGCACCTGCTGATGATGATCATAGAACCAGGACAAAAATACAGCTACGCCTAGAGCTGTTTTACATCAGTATAACATATGTGGCCAGGAAGCCATTCCGGCACTGAGGACACCAGCCATAAACAGGAAGCGAAAGAGCATTTTTTTTACCCTGAGCACCACTAGAACAGTTTGGAAAAAAACGGACCCTGTCAGGATAGGGGCTCGATGCAGATGAGGCACCTGCTGATCAGGCTTCCTAAAATCAGAACAAAAATACAGCTATGCCTAGACCTGTTCGACATCAGCATCACATATGTGGTCAGGAAGCCATTCCCCCATGCCACATACTAAACAGAATATTCAGTTTTCAGGAGATGGGTCCACGCGTGCTGCATCCAGAGCAGGGGCTCTACATAGGGGAGGAACCTCCTGAAGATGTAGTCCTATAAGGGTCTTGAGAGTTGCAGCGCTACATTAGTGTTCCGACCATTGATAATGCAGTTCATGATCAGCATAACTGAAGTCACTGAGATCAAGGACAAGAATATTTCTGAACACTGTAGCATGCACTGAGCCACATTTTCGTATGACTGAGCACAATATTCTGTGCTGGATTTGCCACCTCCTGCCACTGAACAAAAAAAGTGGCACCTAAATGGGCACAAAACTTATGGGCGCCGAAAATACTTCCACCGCATCCGTTCTTTCTAAGGCATGTAGCCAGAAATGTTTTTTTTAGGGGGGGGGGGGGGGGTGGCACTTTGATAATTTTCCAAGCAGGGGAGGCGAGAAAAAAATTCAGGGGGCACTTTGTTGACCTTTAGTGCGGTGAGGTGAAAGCCTTTAGCGCGGTGTTGCTCCTTGCGTCACTGATGTGTGATTAAGATCCTAATTAAGTAATCAATTGTTTGTGATTCTTTAATGCTAGAGACTGGAAGGCGTTTGGGAGGCATCGGTCGGATTCGACGCCTTTCTGAAAACACTCTCCAGCGTCCTAAACAAAGAGAACTACATATGCGTTGGCAGGAAGTAGCGTAGTAGTTAGCATGCTCGGCTGCGGAACGAAAGGAAGTGGTTCGAATCCCATCGTTCGTAAAGATTTCCTTCTTATCGAGTTGAAGAGCGTAAAGTCCGGACGGACGGACACGAGCAGGAAACAATACAGGCTTTCTCTTAATACCCATTATGAACACTGGCAAGATAGCATAGCATGTCCCCTGTGGAATTGATCGAAGTTTGTTAGGGAAGCTGCAGTATTTCTTATTTCTCCAGTGAATACTGGAGGCCTGAGCAAAAGCAGGAAAGGCATACACAATAAAAAAGAGCAGCTTTAAGCAAAACCATGAAAAACAGATACACCAGAAAAAAATTAATTCATAAGTAGAGAGTTTTCGTACCTTTTGGTTGCATTCTTGATACGGGTTAAACAATTTTTCAGCCACGACATGACACCATATTGTATTTTTTTTTAAGGTTGCTTGGGTTATGGCTTGCATCTGGGTTACTCCTCCTGGAGATAAATAGTAAATGGTAGACATTTGTAACCAATAAATGCACAGTACATCTCGTACCTTAAAAGAAAGCGCGAAACTAATTTGCTCCTAATAAGGAGAAAAGTACAGTGAAACAGATACAAGGCGCCACGCTCCTCTCAAGCACTTTGTGCATTGTTTTGCCCACTTCTGGTAAAAGAGGCTTTTCTCAAGTTAAATCTTGGTTTAATCATTTCTCCCGGCTTGTCAGCAAATACCTCCATCAATGAATAAAACTGCAATCGATTTAATTTTCTGAGCTAGATGTGTACTCAAAATCAAATTATGCTCAATTAAGAGAACCTCGTTATTAAACTACAGTTCATATTACAGGTCCCTCCACGCACTTTCACGGTAATAAATGTATAGTTAAACAATTTTTCATTACTTTTGTTCAATGGTTCCGAACCTTACCACAGCCATGGCTGGCTATACAGCTCCATGGAATTTAATCAATTCTAATGCTATCGGTATCGTTGCAAGAAACGAAATATCGCTCTGCACGTGTGCCACTCTTAAGCAAAGAAACATTGACGCACAAAGGCACAGCCACGTCACATGGGAGCATATCATGCAGCCTGTTCTGTAGCTCATCTCTTCAAATGACCATTGCCCGGCTCTGCTGCAGTCCCACCACACAGCCAGTACTGTGGTAAGCAGCGTGGGAGTGTGTCAGTAAGCTGCTGAACGACATGCATTCTCTTTAGATTCCTATATTTCTGCCTGGAGAGCCCATGTTTACTGTGCTGCAATGTTGACAAGGTAGTCTTGGAAACGCAAGAATCAAATACACTTATTACATCAAAAATTAGATACACCAAAGTTTAGTCACCCATATACATGTCTAGAATGTTGAATCAACCGAAACTGTAGAGCATTATTCATCGCCATCTTTGTTTACTATTTTTTGAGAGACGGAGAAGCTAGTTACTATCGTTGTAAAAGAATTGTGGTCTCAACACCACTTCTAACTGACAGCACTGCTGTCTTGAGTGGGCGCTCAAGTGCTCGAGACATGTGTGGACATCTGTACTAACTTCTTCTAGACTGTGGTGACTGTATGCGCTAGTTTAAAAGCGATTCTATTTTAGTTCATAAACTTACTAGTCGAAATGGCTGATTTCAGTTTCGATATTCACCATTACTGACAATAGCTTCTAGTTCATTTTTCTAATTTGAGTATTCTGATTCCTTAACCACTAGCACTGTCAAATTTGTAGACCATAAACCTGAATCATTTTATTTTGCAGTAAAAAAATAAATTAAAACATTTCAGTCAGTTCAGAATTAATCGCATACCGGTCATCACCAACCCAACGCAGCCATCACCAGTGTTGAACAAAAATCAAACCTAGAAGATGCCAATTTACAGAACAGTTCATCCCTCTTAAGGATCCCATTAGAAGAGTGTCAGGTTACCTTGTTTGCCATATGACATACTAAAAGTACAGCTTAGCATTGTCATTTCACTGAAGAAAAAGGATAAGGACTCACTTTGAAGGACAATGAAAAGGTGCAGGTCAGCAAACGCTTTTTCCCGTTTTCACTGTAGAGGCTGAATTTTTGTCCAAGCTCATTTCACAGAAGCCGCGCCAATATTTGTGCTGTCGCCGAATGTCGGTTGTCTCCTCCAGTGCTCGATAGCTCATTGGCTGGCTGATGCCTGAACAACAGAAAAAATGAATGATTAAACAAGACAGCACTGCTTGCATTATTTTCAACTAAGCAGGAAGTATTGATTTCACATTTTTAGGTAAATGAAGTTAGGTATGGTTCTTACTGCCACACATTACAACTCAAATATATTCGTCTCGAACTGCAGCAAACTAGAAGGCAAAAGCAGGAGGTGGCAGCTTTCACAAGCATTCTTTTTCATCTGCTCACCAGCCAAATCAAGAGCCTCTTAGGAAAGCTGCCACATCGAGCTCGTTTCCACTCCACCGCTGAATGCATACATGCCTCCCGTTCCAGTCTTTATCCACTTGTCTTGAAGAATATTAATAATACTGTAACTGCAAACCGAAGACTGTTTTAATACGCAGCCAGCTGCTAGTAATTGATGCTGCCCATTCGATGATTGGCTACGCATCTGCATGCTGTTTTCGGCCTCCATCTTATGCAGAAAAAGCACAAACCGAGGTCACTTGTAGTTACTAACACCTCTTGAAAGCCATTTGTCTTCAATGAAGCTAGGAAATCCGAGAGCCCATATGTTAGTCTACGAAATGCCCCTGCCGATTCACCCTTGGCACGCGAACCGAAAAAAGCATAGTAATGCAAGACCATAAAATTAAATTTGATAGTAGCTTTGTTACATTGTTATACATACTTTATGACGAGCAAGGCACTGAAACATCTTGGCCACTGTCAGGAGGTGACTCCACGGGAGACTGCACAGAAACTAATATTTAAAACAAACAAAAATTTGTATTTAGTCTGAAACGTCAAAAAGTTCCTTACGCAAAGAACACTGATGAACGCCTTCTGATGTTTATGTTTGCCATTGGTAGGCAGCATGTGGTCGCGCTCAGACTCTTTACCTTTGTTATTCTGATGCTCTACATTACATTTAGCTTTTATTTATAAACCTGCTACAAGCTGCCGAGCATTGTTTTAGATGTGTTTTTGCACTCTGATATTTCTTTGTCACAAACCATGGAAGAAAGCGGCACTGCACTTTCTTGACAAAGATGAAGTCTTGGCTAATCTGGTATATTATGCCTCCTTAAAATTTAACCTGTAAAAGCAAACTATCCTCCTGTCTGGGCTTAGTCCTTTCACCTTGTGTTCTGCCAGGCACTTGAAATAGTTTTCATTTACCTAGTGAAGACACAAAACTTTAACCCATGAAACGAATGAAAAGTTTTGATTACTGTCACCCAAACATTTTTTTCGTATTACCAATCTGAATTCAAAACATGTCTAATTTCATCACAGGGCACAGAAGTGACGAGAGGGAAAATAACACTATGAAGAACAGTGTTCCGCGTTGTCATTTTGGTGTCACTTCTCGACACTATGACCCAATCGACATGTAACCAACTGGCCCACCACTTCGTCCTGACCGAATACAATACTTAAAGCACCAAAATTAAGTTTCATTATTAGACTAGAAAACTTGCCCCATTCTTTGAAATTTAAGGCAATTCTATTTAAAATTTCGCACATTTCAAACTGGCGAATCAACTACAGGCAAATTCAGCATCCTTCATTTAGAGAATAGGGTCTTGTTCATACCAATTTCTGAGCGCGTCTGATATTTCAGAAACAGTGAGCAATGTAACGCATCCACTGCCACATTATTGCCAAAAATATTGCCATCAGATCAGTGGATTTTTGTTCTCCCAATTGTAACTAAGCGCATCGCCAAAAAACTTCATAATTCCTAGTATGTTACTTTCACAGAACTGGTACTTTAATGTTATGATTATAACAAGGCACTGCTTACCTTTGTTGGTCAAAGGGTCTTTATGGCAAATCCTTGATTCCGCCTTCAGTCCCAGCCTGATGAACTGCAGCCAAGGACCCGATTCCTCCGCTTCCCATGAACTTTGTCTAAGAGCCAAAATGTTCGTAGTTTCACAATGCACAACCTTGGTGATTTATTTACGTGAAGAACACAACATATCTCAATAGCACAATGCATACGCCTCATTAACCTTTATTGTGGTCGCTGAGCTCAATTTATGCAAGTCCACTTTTAGTCTCCAAGTCAGCACCCTCATGCATTAAAGTGTTATAAATGAGGGAACTAAAGAATTCAAAGTGCACTGTTAATGGCACTTCCTTCCGTCTGTTCTTTTTGGTGACTGAAGCACACAGCTGGCCTTAACTTCATCAACTATAAGTCAAAAATAATACTCAAATTTTGATGAAATAAAATTGATGACCACAGTCAAAAATGGAGCGTACAGCCTTAACAGGCTCCACCCATCAGCTCTTTACTTGGTGCAGTCATGCACAGAAAGGCAACTTCTGCCAGAAATGACACCACATTGAACTGATAAACTGACACAGATTTGTTCTGCATTCTTTCTTCACAGAACAAACGTGTTGTACTTCCTCTCTACAAGGCTCAAAGAAGACATAAGTCTGTAGACAGCATGTTGGTGCAGCTGACACGCTATGCATATAGGCTAACTTCACTGAACAAGCTATATAAAGAGTGATACCTTGATTAGATGATGTTGCCAGGTCATCGGTGTCCTGTGCTTTTGCCTGGCTCTCTCGTACGTGTCTAGAACAAAGTCAGGTTAGAATCATTCAATTTCAAGTGCAAATTACAGTCAAGGAAGTGTAGCAGGTCTGTAATTAAACCGTTCATAATATCTTTACCTGCATTTAGCACCTTTTGCTTCCCAACCCCTTGAGCGATGGGAGACCTTGTTATCCAGCCCCACTCTACCGATCCAGCTCGCACTGACGGACAGGAGCCAGGAGCTGCTGGCAGCATATGGGTCCCGTAAATAGGGAACCACCCCGTCTGGTCCCTGCGTGTACCACCGATTTATTTCGGGCTTAATAAATGTTGATTCATCATCATCATCCGAATTCAGACATATATTTCAATGATATAATCTGTATGTCAATGAATATACAGGAGGTCTCAGAGCACAAAGGCTATACCGGGCTCTCCTGAGGTGTAATCTTTGTAAAGACAGCATTTGTTAATCTATAGCACTACTAGAACAAATATTAAAAAAAACTCCACCTTTCAGGACAGGGGTCGATGTAGGGGAATTTTAAAACGCCGCGATGGCTCAGTGGTTATGGCGCTCGGCTGCTGACCCGAAAGAAGCGGGTTAGATCACGGTCGGGGCGGCTGGATTTAAATGAAGGCGAATATCTAGAGGCCCATGTACTTTGCGATGTCAGTGCACGTTAAAGAAGCCCAGGTGGTCGAAATTTCCGAAGCCCTTCACTACGGCATTCCTAATAGCCTGAGTCGCTTTGGGACGTTAAGCCCCCATACCTCATAACACGATATACAGGAGGCACCTGCTGATTAGGTTGCATAAAACCAGAACAAAAACAACACAGCTATGCCTAGAGTTGTTTTACATCAGTCTTACATATATGGCCTGAAAGCCTTTTTAACACTAAGGCTACATGCAGAAAGAGGACAAAGACAGCATTTCTTATACCTTATCACGACTAAAATACTTTGCAAAAAAAGATCTTAACTTTCGGGACAGGGGCTCGATGGAGATGATGCACCTGCTGATTAGGTTGCATAAAACCAGAACAAAAAATAGAGCTATGCGTAGAGCTGTATTACATGTATCAAATGTGTGGCCAGTAATCCTGTCCAGCACTACGGCTACAAACTAAAAAAACAGCGAAACAGCATTTGTTAACCCTTAGCCGACCAGAACAGTTTGCAAAAAAATAAACACCTTTCATGACGGGCTTGATGAGGAGGAGGCACCTGCTGATGATGTTCATAAAACCAGAACAATAAATACAGCTATGTCTATAGCTGTTCTAAATCAGTATCACATATGTCGCCAGGAAGCCAGTCCGGCGCTCAGCGAACCTAATAAAAAAAACGCAGAACAGCATTTTTTTATCCTGACCACCACTAGAACAGTTGAAAAAAACGGCACCTGTCAGGACAGGGGCTCGATGTAGAAAGGGCACCTGCTGATGATGATCATAGAACCAGGACAAAAATACAGCTACGCCTAGAGCTGTTTTACATCAGTATAACATATGTGGCCAGGAAGCCATTCCGGCACTGAGGACACCAGCCATAAAAAGGAAGCGAAAGAGCATTTTTTTTACCCTGAGCACCACTAGACCAGTTTGGAAAAAAATGGCCCCTGTCAGGATAGGGGCTCGATGCAGGTGAGGCACCTGCTGATCAGGCTTCCTAAAATCAGAACAAAAATACAGCTATGCCTAGACCTGTTCGACATCAGCATGACATAAGTGGTCAGGAAGCCATTCCCCCATGCCACATACTAAACAGAATCTTCAGTTTTCAGGAGACGGGTCCACGCGTGCCGCATCCAGAGCAGGGGCTCTACATAGGGGAGGAACCTCCTGAAGATGTAGTCCTATAAGGGTCTTGAGAGTTGCAGTGCTACATCAGTGTTCCGACCATTGAAAATGCAGTTCATGATCAGCATAACTGAAGTCACTGAGATCAAGGACAAGAATATTTCTGAACACTGTAGCATGCACTGAGCCACATTTTCGTATGACTGAGCACAATATTCTGTGCTGGATTTGCCACCTCCTGCCACTGAACAAAAAAAGTGGCACCTAAATGGGCACAAAAGTTATGGGCGCAGAAAATACTTCCACCGCATCCGTTCTTTCTAAGGCATGTAGCCAGAAATGTTTTTTTTTAGAGGGCCGGGGGGGGGGGGGGGTGGCACTTAAACTGAAAATTTTCCAAGCAGGGGAGGCGAGAGAAAAATTCAGGGGGCACTTTGTTGACCTTAAGTGCGGTGAGGCGGGAGTCTTTAGCGCGGTGTTGCTCCTTGCGTCACTAATGTGTGATTAAGATCCTAATTAAGTAATCAATTGTTTGTGATTCTTTAATGCTAGAGACTGGAAGGCGTTTGGGAGGCATCCGTCGGATTCGACGCCTTTCTGAAAACACTCTCCAGCGTCCTAAAGAAAGAGAACTACATATGCGTTGGCAGGAAGTAGCGTAGTAGTTAGCATGCTCGGCTGCGGAACGAAAGGATGTTTTTCGAATCCCATCGTTCACAAAGATTTCTTCCTTATCGAGTTGAAGAGCATAAGGTCCGGACGGACGGACACGAGCAGGACACATTACAGGCTTTCTCTTAATACCCATTATGCACACTGGCAAGACAGCATAGCATGTCCCCTGTGGAATTGATCGAAGTCTGTTAGGGAAGCTGCAGTATTTCTCCAGTGAATACTGGAGGCCTGAACAAAAGCAGGAAGGGCATACACAATAAAAAAGAGCAGCTTTAAGCAAAAACATGAAAAACAGATACACCAGAAAAAAATAATTCAAAAGTAGAGAGTTTTCGTACCTTTTGGTTGCACTCTTGATACGGGTTGAACAATTTTTCAGCCACGACATGACACCATATTGTATTTTTTTTAAGGTTGCTTGGGTTATGGCTTGCATCTGGGTTACTCCTCCTGGAGATAAATAGTAAATGGTAGACATTTGTAACCAATAAATGCACAGTACATCTCGTACCTAAAAGGAAAGCGCGAAACTAATTTGCTCCAAATAAGGAGAAAAGTACAGTGAAATAAACACAAGGCCCCACGCTCCTCTCAAGCACTTTGTGCATTGTTTTGCTCACTTCTGGTAAACGAGGCTTTTCTCAAATTACATCTTGGTTTAATCATTTCTCCCGGCTTGTAAGCAAATACGTGCATCAATGAGTAAAACTGCTATCGATTTAATATTCTGAACTAGATGTGTACTGAAAATCAAATTATGCTCAATTAAGAGAACCTTGTTATTAAACTACAGTTCATATTACAGGTCCCTCCACGCACTTTCGCGGTAATAAATGTATAGTTAAACATTTTTTCATTACTTTTGTTCAATGTTTCTGAACCTTACTACAGCCATGGCTGGCTATACAGCTCCATGGAATTTAATCAATTCTAATACTATCGGTATCGTTGCAAGAAACTAAATCTGGCTCTGCACGTGTGCCACCCTTAAGCACAGAAACATGGACGCACAAAGGCACAGCCACGTCACATGGAAGCATATCATGCAGCCTGTTCTGAAGCTCATCTCTACTAATGACCATGGACCGGCTCTGCTGCAGTCCCACCACACAGCCAGTACTGTGGTAAGCAGCGTGGGAGTGTGTCAGTAAGCTGCTGAACGACATGCATTCTCTTTAGATTCCTATATTTCTGCCTGGAGAGCCCATGTTTACTGTGCTGCAATGTTGACAAGGTAGTCTTGGAAACGCAAGAATCAAATACACCTATTACATCAAAAATTAGATACACCAAAGTTTTGTCACCCATATACATGTCTAGAGTGCTGAATCAACCAGAGCTATAGAGCATTATTCATCGCTATCTTAGTTTACTATTTCTTGAGAGACGGAGAAGCTAGTTACTATCGTTGTAAAAAAATTCGGGTCTCAACACCACTTCTAACTGACAGCACTGCACTCTTGAGTGGGCGCTCAAGTGCTCGAGACGTGTGTGGACATCTGTACTATCTTCTTCTAGACAGTGGTGACTGTATGCGCTAGTTTAAAAGTGATTCTATTTTAGTTCATAAACTTACTAGTCGAAATGGCTGATTTCAGTTTCGATATTCACCATTACTGACAATAGCTTCGAGTTAATTTTTCTAATTTGAGTATTTTGATTTTTTAACCACTTGCACTGTCAAATTTGTCCACCATAAACCTGAATCAATTTAGTTTGCAGTCAAAAAATAAATTAAAACATTTCAGTCAGTTCAGAATTAATCGCATACCGGTCATCACCAACCCAACGCAGCCATCACCAGTGTTGAAAAAAAAATCAAACCTAGAAGATGCCAATTTACAGAACAATTCATCCCTCTTAAGGATCCCTTTAGAAGAGTGTCATGTTACCTTGTTTGCCATATGACATACTAAAAGTACAGCTTAGCATTGTCATTTCACTGAAGAAAAAGGCTAAGGACTCACTTTGAAGGACAATGAAAAGGTGCAGGTCAGCAAATGCGTTTTCCCGTTTTCACTGTAGAGGCTGAATTTTTGTCCAAGCTCATTTCGCAGAATCCCCGCCAATATTTGTGCTGTCGCCGAATGTCGGTTGTCTCCTCCAGTACTGGCTACCTCATTGGTCGGCTGATGCCTGAACAAATTAAAAAATGAATGATTAAACAAGACAGCACTGCTTGCATTATTTTCAACGAAGCACGAAGTATTGATTTCACATTTTTAGGTAAATGAAGTTAGGTATGGTTCTTACTGCCACACATTACAACTCAATTATATTCGT
Source organism: Amblyomma americanum (assembly GCF_052857255.1). Lineage (NCBI taxonomy): Eukaryota > Metazoa > Arthropoda > Arachnida > Ixodida > Ixodidae > Amblyomma > Amblyomma americanum. The sequence continues at coordinate 40,355,916 of NC_135506.1, read as the reverse complement.
CTCGAACTGCAGCAAACTAGAAGACAAATGAAGGAGGTGGCAGCTTTCACAAGCATTCTTTTTCATCTGCTCACCAGCCAAATCAAGAGCCCTTAAGAAAGCTGCCACATCGAGCTCGTTTCCACTCCACCGCTGAATGCATACATGCCTCCCATTCTAGTCTTTATCCACTTGTCTTGAAGAATATTAATAATACTGTAACTGCAAACCGAAGACTGTTTTAATACGCAGCCAGCTGCTAGTAATTGATGCTGCCCATTCGATGATTGGCTACGCATCTGCATGCTGTTTTCCGCCTCCATCTTATGCAGAAAGGGCACAAACCGAGGTCACTTGTAGTTACTAACACCTCTTGAAAGCAATTTGTCTTCAATGAAGCTAGGAAATCCGAGAGCCCATATGTTAGTCTACGAAATGCCCCTGCCGATTCACCCTTGGCACGCGAACCGATAAAAGCATAGTAATGCAAGACCATAAAAGTAAATTTGATAGTAGCTTTGTTACATTGTTATACATACTTTATGCCGAGCAAGGCACTGAAACATCTTGGCCACTGTCAGGAGGTGACTCCACAGGAGACTGCACAGAAACTAATATTTAAAACAAACAAAAATCTGTATTTAGTCTGAAACGTTGTCAAAAAGTTCCTTACGCAAAGAAAACTGATGAACGCCTTCTGATGTTTATGTTTGCCATTGGTAGGCAGCATGTGGTAGCGCTCAGACTCTTTACCTTTGTTATTCTGATGCTCTACATTACATTTAGCTTTTATTTATAAACCTGCTACAAGCTGCAGAGCATTGTTTTAGATGTGTTTTTTGCAGTCTGATATTTCTTTGTCACAAATCATGGAAGAAAGCTGCACTGCACTTTCTTGACAAAGCTGAAGTCTTGGCTAATCTGGTATATTATGCCTCCTTAAAATTTAAGCTGTAAAAGCAAACTACCCTCCTGTCTGGGCTTAGTCCTTTCACCTTGTGTTCTGCCAGGCACTTGAAATAGTTTTCATTTACCTAGAGAAGACACAAAACTTTAACCACTGGTTAAGAGCTTGCAAGCAAGCAACTCCAATTCTAAGCTCAATGGCCTTAATGACATGGACTGAGTGGCAACTTCAGCACCGCGTTCCTCGACCAGGGCCCGAAGGGGACTCATGAAACGAATGAAAAGTTTTGATTACTCTCACCCAAACATTTTTTCGTATTACCAATCTGAATGCAAAACATGTCTAATTTCATCACAGGGCACCGAAGTGACGAGAGGGAAAATAACACTATGAAGAACAGTGTTTCGCGGTGTCATTTTGGTGTCACTTCTCGACACTATGACCCAATCGACATGTAACCAACTGGCCCACCACTTCGTCCTGACAGAATACAATACTTAAAGCACTAAAATTAAGTTTCATTATTAAACTGGGAAACATGCCCCTTTTTTTGAACTTTAAGGCAATTCTATTTAAAATTTCGCACATTTCAAACTGGCGAGTCAACTACAGGCAAATTCAGCATCCTTCATTTAGAGAATCGGGTCTTGTTCATACCAATTTCTGAGCGCGTCAGATATTTCAGAAACAGTGAGCAATGTAACGCATCCACTGCCATTTTATTGCCAACTAATATTCCCATCAGTACAGTGGATTTTTGTTCTCCCAATTGTAACTAACCGCATCACCAAAAAACTTCAAAATTTCTAGTATATTACTTTCACAGAACTGGTACTTTATTGTTGCTATTATAACAAGGCACTGCTTACCTTTGTTGGTCAAAGGGTGTTTATGGCAAATCCTTGATTCCGCCTTTAGTCCCAGCCTGATGAACTGCAGCCAAGGACCCGACTCCTCCGCTTCCCATTAACTTTGTCTAAGAGCCAAAATGTTCGTAGTTTCACAATGCACAACCTTGGTGATTTATTTACGTGAAGAACACAATATTTCTCAATAGCACAATGCATACGCCTCACTAACTTTTATTGTGGTCGCTGAGCTCAATTTATGCTAGTCCACTTTTAGTCTCCAAGTCAGCACCCTCATGCATTAAAGTGTTATAAATGAGGGAACTAAAGAATTCAAAGTGCACTGTTAATGGCACTTCCTTCCATCTGTTCTTTTTGGTGACTGAAGCACACAGCTGGCCTTAGCTTCATCAACTATAAGTCAAAAATAATACTCTAATTTTGATGAAATAAAATTGATGACCACAGTTAAAAATGGAGCATACAGCCTTAACAGGCTCCAACCATCAGCTCTTTACTTGGTGCAGTCTTGCACAGAAAGGCAACTTCTGCCAGAAATGACACCACATTGAACTGATAAACTGACACAGATTTGTTCTGCATTCTTTCTTCACAGAACAAACGTGTTGTACTTCCTCTCTACAAGGCTCAAAGAAGACATACGTCTGTAGACAGCATTTTGGTGCAGCTGACACGCTATGCATATAGGCTAACTTCACTGAACAAGCTATATAAAGAGTGATACCTTGATTAGATGATGTTGCCAGGTCATCGGTGTCCTGTGCTTTTGCCTGGTTCTCTCGTACGTGTCTAGAACAAAGTCAGGTTAAAATCATTCAATTTCAAGTGCAAATTACAGTCAAGGAAGTGTAGCAGGTCTATAATTAAACCGTGCATAATATCTTTACCTGCATTTAGCACATTTTGCTTCCCAACCCCTTGAGCGATGGGAGACCTTGTTATCCAGCCCCACTCTACCGATCCAGCTCGCACTGACGGACAGGAGCCAGGAGCTGCTGGAAGCATATGGGTCCCGTAAATAGGGAACCACCCCGTCTGGTCCCTGCGTGTACCACCGATTTATTTCGGGCTTAATAAATGTTGATTCATCATCATCATCCGAATTCAGACATATATTTCAATGATATAATCTGTACGTCAATGAATATACAGGAGGTCTCAGAGCACAAAGGCTATACCGGGCTCTCCTGAGGTGTAATCTTTGTAAAGACAGCATTTGTTAATCTATAGCACCACTAGAACAAATTTTTAAAAAACACTGCACCTTTCTGGACAGGGACGCCGCGATGGCTCAGTGGTTATGGCGCTCGGCTGCTGACCCGAAAGACGCGGGTTAGATCCCGGTCGTGGCGGTTGAATTTAAATGAAGGTGAAATTCTGGTGGCCCATGTACTGTGCGATGTCAGTGCACGTTAAAGAACACCAGGTGGTCGAGATTTCCGAAGCCCTTCACTACGGCATTCCTCATAGCCTGAGTCGCTTTGGGACGTTAAGCCCCCATACCTCATAACACGATATACAGGAGGCACCTGCTGATGAGGTTGCATAAAACCAGACCAAAAACAACACAGCTACGCCTAGAGCTGTTTTACATCAGTCTTACATATATGCCCTGAAAGCCTTTTTAACACTAAGGCTACATGCAGAAAGAGGACAAAGACAGCATTTCTTATACCTTATCACGACTAAAATACTTTGAAAAAAAAGATCTTAACTTTCGGGACCGGGGCTCGATGTAGATGATGCACCTGCTGATTAGGTTGCATAAAACGAGAACAAAAACCAGAGCTATGCGTTGAGCTGTATTACATGTCTCAAATGTGTGGCCAGTAATCCTGTCCAGCACTACGGCTACAGACTAAAAAAACAGCGTAACAGCATTTGTTAAACCTTAGCCGACCCGAACAGTTTGCAAAAAAATAAACACCTTTCATGACGGGCTCGATATGGAGGAGGCACCTGCTGATGATGTTCATAAAACCAGAACAATAAATACAGCTATGTCTATAGCTGTTCTAAATCAGTTATCACATATGTGGCCAAGAAGCCAGTCCGGCGCTCAGGGAACCTAATAAAAAAAAACGCAGAACAGCATTTTTTTATCCTGACCACCACTAGAACTGTTGAAAAAAAACGGCACCTGTCAGGACAGGGGCTCGATGTAGAAAAGGCACCTGCTGATGATGATCATAGAACCAGGACAAAAATACAGCTACGTCTAGAGCTGTTTTACATCAGTATAACATATGTGGCCAGGAAGCCATTCCGGCACTGAGGACACCAGCCATAAACAGGAAGCGAAAGAGCATTTTTTTTACGCTGAGCACCACTAGAACAGTTTGGAAAAAAACGGCCCCTGTAAGGATAGGGGCTCGATGCAGATGAGGCACCTGCTGATCAGGCTTCCTAAAATCAAACAAAAATACAGCTATGCCTAGACCTGTTCGACATCAGCATCACATATGTGGTCAGGAAGCCATTCCCCCATGCCACATACTAAACAGAATCTTCAGCTTTCAGGAGATGAGTCCACACGTGCCGCATCCAGAGCAGGGGCTATATATAGGGGAGGAACCTCCTGAAGATGTAGTCCTATAAGGGTGTTGAGAATTGCAGTGCTACATTCGTGTTCCGACCATTGATAATGCAATTCATGATCTGCATAACTAAAGTCACTGAGATCAAGGACAAGAATATTTCTGAACACTGTAGCAAGCACTGGGCCACATTTTCGTATGACTGAGCACAATATTCTGTGCTGACTTGCCACCTCCTGCCACTGAAGAAAAACAGTGGCACCTAAATGGGCATAAAAGTTATGGGCGCAGAAAATACTTCCACCGCATCCGTCCTTTCTAAAGCATGTAGCCAGAAATGATGTTTTTTTCGGGGGGGGGGGGGGGGGGGTGGCACTTCGATAATTTTCCAAGCAGGGGAGGCGAGAAAAAAATTCAGGGGGCACTTTGTTGACTTTTAGTGCGGTGAGGTGAAAGCCTTTAGCGCGGTGTTACTCCTTGTGTCACTGATGTGTGGTTAAGATCCTAATTAAGTAATCAATTGTTTGTGATTCATTAATGCTAGAGACACTGGAAGGCGTTTGGGAGGCATCCGTCAGATTCGCCGCCTTTCTGCAAACACTCTCCAGCGTCCTAAACAAAGAGAACTACATATGCGTTGGCAGGAAGTAGCGTAGTAGTCAGCATGCTCGGCTGCGGAATGAAACAAAGTTGGTTTGAATCCCATCGTTCACAAAGATTTCTTCCTTATCGAGTTGAAGAGCATAATGAACGGACGGACGGACACGAGCAGGAAACATTAGAGGCCTTCTCTTAATACCCATTATGAACACTGGCAAGACAGCATAGTATGTTCCCTGTGGAATTGATCGAAGTTTGTTAGGGAAGCTGCTGAATTTCTTATTTCTCCAGTGAATACTGGAGGCCTGAACAAAAGCAGGAAGGGTATACGCAATAAAAAAGAGCAGCTTTAAGCGACAACATGAAAAACAGATACACCAGAAAATATTAATTCAAAAGTAGAGAGTTTTCGTACCTTTTGGTTGCATTCTTGATACGGGTTGAACAATTTTTCAGCCACGACATGACACCATATTGTATTTCTTTTAAGGTTGCTTGGGTTATGGCTTGCATCTGGGTTACTCCTCCTGGAGATAAATATAAATGGTAGACATTTGTAACCAATAAATGCACAGTACATCTCGTACCTAAAAAGAAAGCGCGAAACTAATTTGCTCCAAATAAGGAGAAAAGTACAGTGAAATAGACACAAGGCCCCACGCTCCTCTCAAGCACTTTGTGCATTGTATTGCCTACTTCTGGTAAACGAGGCTTTTGTCAAGTTAAATCTTGGTTTAATAATCATTTCTCCCGACTTGTCAGCAAATACCTGCATCAATGAGTAAAACTGCAATCGATTCAATATTTTGAACTAGATGTGTACTGAAAATCAAATTATGCTCAATTAAGAAAACCTTGTTATTAAACTACAGTTCATATTACAGGTCCCTCCACGTACTTTCACGGTAATAAATGTATAGTTAAACAATTTTTCATTACTTTTGTTCAATGGTTCCGAACCTTAATACAGCCATGGCTGGCTATACAGCTCCATGGAATTTAATCAATTCTAATACTATTTGTATCGTTGCAAGAAACGAAATCTGGCTCTGCACGTGTGCCACTCTTAAGCACAGAAACATGGACGCACAAAGGCACAGCCACGTCACATGGGAGCATATCACGCAGCCTGTTCTGAAGCTCATCTCTACTAATGACCATGGAACGGCTCTGCTGCAGTCCCACCACACAACCAGTACTGTGGTAAGCAGCGTGGGAGTGTATCAGTATGCTGCTGAATGACATGCATTCTCTTGAGATGCTATATTTCTGCCTGGGGAGCCCACGTTTACTGTGCTGCAATGTTGACAAGGTAGTCTTGGAAACCCAAGAATCAAATACACCTATTACATAAAAAATTAGATACACCAAAGTTTAGTCACCCATTTACATGTCTAGAGTGCTGAATCACCAGAACTATAGAGCATTATTCATCGCTATCTTAGTTTACTATTTTTTGAGAGACGGAGAAGCTAGTTACTATCGTTGTAAAAAAATTATGGTCTCAACACCACTTCTAACTGACAGCACTGCACTCTTGAGTGGGCGCTCAAGTGCTCGAGACATGTGTGAACAACTGTACTAACTTCTCCTAGACTGTGGTGACTGTATGCGCTAGTTTAAAAGCTATTATATTTTAGTTCATAAACTTACTAGTCGAAATGGCTGACTTCAGTTTTGATATCCACCATTACTGACAATAGATTCGAGTTAATTTTTCTAATTTGAGTATTCTGATTCTTTAACAACTAGCACTGTCAAATTTGTCCACCATAACCCTGAATCAATTTATTTTGCAATAAAAAATCAATTAAAACATTTCATTCAGTTGAGAATTAATCGCATACCGGTCATCATCAACCCAACACAGCCATCGCCAGTGTTGAAAAAAAAATCAAACCTAGAAGATGCCAATTTACAGAACAATTCATCCCTCTTAAGGATCACTTTAGAAGAGTGTCATGTTACCTTGTTTGCCATATGATATACTAAAAATACAGCTTAGTATTTTCATTTCACTGAAGAAAAAGGCTAAGGACTCACTTTGAAGGACAATGAAAAGGTGCAGGTCAGCAAATGCGTTTTCCCCTTTTGACTGTAGAGGCTGAATTTTTGTCCAAGCTCATCTCACAGAAGCCGCGCCAATATGTGTGCTTTCGCCGAATGTCGGTTGTCTCGTCCAGTACTGGCTAGCTGATTGGCTGGCTGATGCCTGAACAACAACAAAAAACAGATGAAAAAATGAATTATTAAACAGGACCGCACTGCTTGCATTATTTTCAACGAAGCACGAAGTATTAATTTCACATTTATATGTAAATGAAGTTAGGTATGGTTCTTACTGCCACACATTACAACTCAATTATATTCGGCTCAAACTGCAGCAAACTATAAGGCAAAAGCAGGAGGTGGCAGCTTTCACAAGCATTCTTTTTCATCTGCTCACCAGCCAAATCAAGACCCTCTTAAGAAATCTGCTACCTCGAGCTCGTTTCCACTCCACCGCACACAATTTGCTATATGAGGTTTAATACTATGCGCACATTTTGAACTATAAATAATAAATTAAACTCCTGCTCAGCTCAATTAAGTGATGTTGCCTGCAAGCAAAAAAATGTTCAAGCAACTGAATATAATCTTACCATGTGAGTGCACAGTGCCTGACTTCACTCGAGCTTTTTTTCAATCTCGGCGATACCCTCTTCAGTCCTCAGTGGCACCATGGCAATGATGTCGTGTGAGCAGCCTTGATGCACTTAATTCAGAGAAAACATTTTTTATTGCCCTCACTTCCGTCTTCAAAATACACAACTCTCGCAGGAGAAACTGATTGGTTCTGGGAAGGCAAAAGTGAAGTACTAAAAATGGGCGCACAAGACCACCTCCACAAACCAACTGTCCTCGCTTACGGGATTCTCTATTTCAAGTTCGTTAACTTTTAGATGCTCTGGACCGCCTGAATGCGTACGTGTCTCCCATTCTAGTTTTTATTCTCTTGTTTTGAAGAATATTAATAATACTGTAACTGCAAACCGAAGACTGTTTTAATACGCAGCCAGCTGCTAGTAATTGATGCTGCCCATTCGTTGACAGGCTACGCATCTGCATGCTGTTTTCCGCCTCGATCTTATGCAGAAAGGTTACAAATCGAGGTCACTTGTAGCTACTAACACCTCTTGAAAGCCATTGGTCTTCAATGAAGCTAGGAAATTAGAGAGCTCATATGTTAGTCTACGAAATGCCCCTGCCGATTCACCCTTGGCACGCGAACCGATAAAAGCATAGTAATGCAAGACCATAAAAGTAAATTTGATAGTAGCTTTGTTACATTGTTATACATACTTTATGCCGAGCAAGGCACTGAAACATCTTGGCCACTGTCAGGAGGTGACTCCACAGGAGACTGCACAGAAACTAATATTTACAACAAACAAAAATCTGTATTTAGTCAGAAACGTTCTCAAAAAGTTTCTTACGCAAAGAAAACTGATGAACGCCTTCTGATGTTGATGTTTGCCAGTGGTAGGCAGCATGTGGTAGCGCTCAGACTTTTTACCTTTGTGATTCTGATGCTCTACATTACATTTAGCTTTTATTTATAAACCTGCTATAAGCTGCAGAGCATTGTTTTGGGTGTGTTTTTTGCAGTCTGATATTTCTTTGTCAAAAATCCTGGAAGAAAGCTGCACTGCACTTTTTTGACAAAGCTGATGTCTTGGTTAATCTGGTATATTATGCCTCCTTAAAATTTAACCTGTAAAAGCAAGCTACCCTCCTGTCTGGGCTTTGTCCTTTCACCTTGTGTTCTGCCAGGCACTTGAAATAGTTTTCATTTACCTGGTGAAGACACAAAACTTTAACCACTCGTTAAGAGCATGCAAGCAAGCAACTCAAATTCTAAGCTGAATGACCTTAATGACTTGAAGACTGAGTGGCGACTACAGCACCGCGTTCCTTGACCAGGGCCAGAAGGGGTCTCATGAAACGAATGAAAAGTTTTGATTACTGTCACCCAAACATTTTTTTCGTATTACCAATCTGAATGCAAAACATGTCTAATTTCATAACAGGGCACAGAAGTAACGAGAGGGTAAATAACACTATGAAGAACAGTGTTTCGCGGTGTCATTCTGGTGTCACTTCTGGACACTATGACCCAATCGACATGTAACCAACTGGCCTACCACTTCGTCCTGACCGAATACAATACTTAAAGCACCAAAATTAAGTTTCATTATTAGACAGAAAACTTGCCCCATTCTTTGAAATTTAAGGCAATTCTATTTAAAATTTCGCACATTTCAAACTGGCGAGTCAACTACAGGCAAATTCAGCATCCTTCATTTAGAGAATCGGGTCTTGTTCATACCAATTTCTGAGCGCGTCAGATATTTCAGAAACAGTGAGCAATGTAACGCATCCACTGCCATTTTATTGCCAACTAATATTCCCATCAGTACAGTGGATTTTTGTTCTCCCAATTGTAACTAACCGCATCACCAAAAAACATCAAAATTTCTAGTATATTACTTTCACAGAACTGGTACTTTATTGTTGCTATTATAACAAGGCACTGCTTACCTTTGTTGGTCAAAGGGTGTTTATGGCAAATCCTTGATTCCGCCTTTAGTCCCAGCCTGATGAACTGCAGCCAAGGACCCGACTCTTCCGCTTCCCATTAACTTTGTCTAAGAGCCAAAATGTTCGTAGTTTCACAATGCACAACCTTGGTGATTTATTTACGTGAAGAACACAATATTTCTCAATAGCACAATGCATACGCCTCACTAACTTTTATTGTGGTCGCTGAGCTCAATTTATGCTAGTCCACTTTTAGTATCCAAGTCAGCACCCTCATGCATCAAAGCGTTATAAATGAGGGAACTAAAGAATTCAAAGTGCACTGTTAATGGCACTTCCTTCCGTCTGTTCTTTTTTGTGACTGAAGCACACAGCTGGCCTTAACTTCATCAACTATAAGTCAAAAATAATACTAAAATTTTGATGAAACAAAATTGATGACCACAGTTAAAGAATGGAGCATACAGCCTAAACAGGCTCCAATCATCAGCTCTTTACTTGGTGCAGTCTTGCACAGAAAGGCAACTTCTGCCAGTAATGACACAGCATTAAACTGATAAACTGACACAGATTTGTTCTGCATTCTTTCTTCACAGAACAAACGTGTTGTACTTCCTCTCTACAAGGCTAAAAGAAGACATAAGTCAGTAGACAGCATATTGTTGCAGCTGACACGCTATGCATATATACTAACTTCACTGAAAAAGCTATACAGTGATACCTTGATTAGATGATGTTGCCAGGTCATCTGTGTCCTGTGCTTTGGCCTGGCTCTCTCGCACGTGTCTAGAACAAAGTCAGGTTAAAATCATTCAATTTCAAGTGCAAATTACACTCAATGAAGTGTAGCAGGTCTGTAATTAAACCGTTCATAATATCTTTACCTGCATTTAGCAGCTTTTGCTTGCCAACCCGTTGAGCGATGGGAGACCTTGTTATCCAGCCCCGCCCTACCGATCCAGCTCGCACTGACGGACAGGAGCCAGGAGCTTCTGGAAGCATATGGGTCCCGTAAATAGGAAACCACCCCGTCTGGTGCCTGCGTGGACCACCGATTTATTTCGACTTAATAAATGTTGATTCATCATCATCATCCGAATTCAGACATATATTTCAATGATATAATCTGTACGTCAATGAATATACAGGAGGTCTCAGAGCACAAAGGCTATACCGGGCCCTCCTGAGGTGCACTCTTTGTGAAGGAGGCATTGGAAAACAAAATGTTGGCCTGGCTCTTTACCTGGCAGGCTAATCCGCGTAAGAACGAAAAAGCACGCACAGGGCGCACGGACAAGTGTACAGAGTTTTTATAGGGTGCATATTTCATATGTACAGTCTTTGTCATAAATATCATGTCCAACGTGCTCATTTCCTAGTCTTACTGTAGGAACTATTCTGTAGCCTCATTGTTCTTAACGTCTCAAAGGTGAGACGAGCTCTCTTTCTCGTCCCTAATTAACTTAGGACGTCTTTATTACGGAGCTTTACTACATGGCTACGACGCCAACCCTGCATATTTTTGACAAAGTGTGCACAATAAACCCTACGCCCCAAACAAATCTTCAAAGGGCCTGTGCTGCCTTTCTGCGCGCAGGCTCCTACCTCAAGGTTCAAGCACATTAGTCAGGCTGAAATTAGAGAACCGATGTTCCTTAATGATGTGCCGATAACCTTTCAATGCGGCTTGATTCAGTCTCCCATTTTACTACCCCTTCAAGCGTTCTGACTGCTTAGCGAATCGTTTTGAGAAACAAACTTTCGACTTGCTGTTAAGATTTCCACGCCGTATATTTTGCAATTTTCTGCCATTCTGTTGCCATCACTGCCGATTTTCACATGACACAAGCAACGCAGCAGTGCCAGCGGCTTGCCTTTGTTTTATTAATGGTTCAAGCGTGTGGTATGGTTTGGGGAGTATAATGTCCCAAAGCAACACTTGGACTATGACTGACACTATGGGGGAGGGAGCTCTAGATTAATTTAGACGACCTGAGATTTTTTAGTACTAATGAAATTCCACAGCACACGGACGTGTCGGCATTTTGTCTTCATTGAAATTTAGTTGCCACAGTCAGTATCAGACCTCATAATGGGCACAATGAATTCATTATTAGAAAGCTACTAAAATTGCTTCATGCATTCTCAGCTTGGAAGTTGATAGCAATGGTAATGACACAAAAAGCATGTATATGCAGCTATCAATCTGAACTGAAATCCACTGCTCGGTTTTACCCAGTTCATTGAATTCCTCTTTTACATGTATTAAAATGCAAATACATTCTTAAATAAGTGTAAGGCCCAAGCCTGTGCACTACTGGGAACCATGCACGTTATAATATCCTTATATTTCCTGTGATGCTAATATTTTAGCACAAGTGGACCAATAAAAACTTCAAATGAGTTACCTCTATTGCCACACTTAATTTGAGCTACAATGAATCGCATAATAGGCAAGAGCAGGGTTCACAAAGCCACGCTAGACCAACCATGCTGGAAAGTATGCATTTAGCAGGAAGCAAATACTGCATGTTTCGATGCTTCGATGAAGTTATCGATATTTGTTAACTAGCCTCCTAGCTAGCACATCTTAGCTGTGTTCTGATGTACTACATCAATTACAGTGCTATGCCGAATAAGCGCTCTTGTGATCCAAAAGCCTATGTTGAAAATTTCTGAACGTGTTACGTGGAGCACCCTGTATAACACATTTTTAATTACCGCTGCGCGTCTACTTCATTCGTATCGTTCGACATAATCTGGCGGACCTTGCCGCACTGAAATTAAGTACCGACAAAGGCAAACTTATAAAGGCATGAATTCTGCAGATTGTAGGTAGCCAGTTATATGTACGTGCGAAGCAATTACCACAAAAATAAAAATAAATCTACAAAATATACACTCACGTACCCAGCGGATGGCCTTAAATGCTTGGCGATACCTATAAAAAATATTTACTGCAGAAGAGAAAAACCACGTCCGAAGTAGAGGTCGCAGCGGGGGCGCGGCAAGCCGTGAGATACAGCTTGAAACGGCGTGAAAAGCCGCAAGGTCCAGAGAAGAGTATGACGTTCTTTGTGACGATTGGGGAAAGAGGGATGCGGAGCGGGCATCTCTGACTGGGTGATGCTCGGTGTTTTGCTCTGGGCGAGGTGGAAGAGAGGAAATTAATAGGATAATATTGGGAAGGGCTCCTCATGCGAACTTCTGTGCGTTTCCAACCTATTTCCAGAGATCGGACATAGAGAGAAAGAGCCCAAGGCATGGTCTACAAAATTACTTGCTATGCAAGCTACATTTCCAGAAACAAAAATCTAAAAGGAAAAATTCGGCAACACAAAAAGACGTCTTCAACTTCGCAAGACAGCACAATCCTGTACCCGAACGTTCGGAAGACTCAGACCGCCGAATCGACTTCGACGAAACCACTAGCTCAGAATTGAAACAAATTACCAAGACAGGCCCGCACTCGGATGTTGGCACATACAAATGACCCAAAACAACGTCAAACGCGTACAAGAATGCCAGCCCCTGTATACGCGCAGGAACTGCGATCTGAATTTCTAAGAACAAATGAGATTAAATGTACCCTCCAATTTTTTTAACGTTTAGTTCAGAAAGCAGATGTTAATTCTAAATGGTAATTTTTCTTCTTGAAGTACTGCCTCGTAGTGCAAGGCTTAAAACGTTAGGGCGCCGACAATCAAACATATACCTGAGCCCAACTAGGTTCCACTTTATCAACGCTAGTCTTAAACCCAAGCCATGTGTTCAGCTGAAGGGCGGCTTCCCTTTACCATAGTATATGGTCCTGCCAAAAAACTCGAGAACTATAAAAGAACTATACTGGCAGGCGGTGCTGTCAGCTCCAGCTCTGGGGTCCAGATACGTCTGGTGTGCAGGACGAGGACGGAATCTGGATACAGCGGATTCCTGGACTAAGGACGCGACCAGTCACCCTGAAGGCGATCATGGAGACATTTTCCATCAATCATTATGTCCCCTAGCGACGAAGAGGAGTTTTCGGCCAGCCCTCATTTCCCGTCGAGTACTGTCTTCTTGAGCGCAGCTGACACAGGATAGGGATGATTGGAGAGGCCTTTGCATCGCAGTGGGCGTAGTCAGGCACATGAGAACCGTCTTCGTGTTGCTTGGCGCTGCTCAGAACTAATATGAAAAAAGCAGAGAAAAATGTTATTTCACTGCAAAAACACTATGCGCTCGCCGATCAACAATCTTGCCATCATACGTACGATCACGGCACAAGTACGTACCTACGTACGACATTGTGCCGTTGCCTAAGAGCACAGCTTACACGAGGCTCAGGTTGTAACGTGGCTGAGCTCGGGTATGCTTGGAGGAGCGTCGCGCGTGCGGCGCGAGAGGTAACGCTTTTAGCCAGCCTATCGTAGCCTGCGCGACGCACCTCCGAAAGTTTTGTATCTTCAAGAATGCGTAGTAATGGAGCAAGATGCAAGTAAAATTTCTTTACAGCTCAAAAGGGCACCTATTTGTTTCACGGTCACAGTCCTATATAATATAGGACTGTGCTTTTAGATTTGAAGGCCACCGTAATACAATACCACGTCATAGGATGGCAGCGTCGTTTATTTAACGACCTGTAAGGTATATCGTTGCGTGTCCCGCGATACCGCCTGCTCGCATATACCGCGCTGTATTCGGAGCTGAAAAATGTCGTGTGACACTTGTGATACACAAACGCGACACAATAAATCGAAACATGATTAAAATAGCATGCATTCGTTGAAGTAGCAGATCGGCGTACGTTGCCGTGTTTCCCTTACGCTATAATAGATACATAGGCATTACAGGTTGTCATTTTTTTCTTTCTTATTGTGTGAAGTGGTGAAATGTTGCAACTGTATTCAGAACCACGTATTCAGAACCGCAGTCCGAATATTAAGAGTACAAAGAAAATGAAGCCAACCAATAATTACCATTGTGAGATCAGAAATATTGATCATTATATCGGGGCAAGTCAGTTCATTTACTGCTACGTTTACAAGGGCGTGATAAGTTGTTGTCTTTTTTGTGTTATCGACAAGCGCAAGGCGCTGTAACATAAATCTCGCAGTAAAATCTGTAGGCGAATCTTTCGAAAATTTTGCCATTTCAGTGTTCTGGATTTTTATGGTCCCACTGAAACCAGAAATGAACTTCAGTTGTCCAGTTCTTTACCGAAGCTTACTACACACTTTCGTACTACATTTTCTTCACCCGTGTACATCCACGAGACTAATAATTAAACAACTTTGAATTGTTTTGCTTGATGAATTGAATTAAGTGCATTTCCTCGAGACCCTAGCGAGGACAGTAGAATTTCAGTTCACATTGTGTTGCTCTCTGTAGAGCGAAAAGTCAAATTTAAGCCATTTTATGACTTAAAATGCAGTGCTTGCATACAAGACAGGACGAATTTTGATACAGTTTGTGCGGTTCCGCAACATTATGAATGGAAAGAAAGGTGTTCTTTTTTTTCACATTCTAGAGGTGTCACCTCATAACAGCAATATTTCGAGTAGTTTAAGAAACTCTCTACCGATTTTAGTATGCCCAAAGTTTAGCCCACGCGCCTACAGAACCGCTTTTTGAAAGCAATGATCTAACGTTTTACAAACGTAGTCAACGCTACACGTCGCCACTAGAGTTACAAAAGGCTTGCACGTAATTTGGAGCGTATCAGCAGACAACTTATGTGTGATGTTCCTTGCTGCTGTGTCGCCAGTTAATCAGTCTGCACACATTCAGAGAGGGAAAAAATTTTCACGTGTTCAGGAAGAATAAAACAGCAGCGCCACCTAGGCACTAAAGCCCACCGTAAGCGCAGTTCGTGAAGAAAAGTGTGCCGCTTGCGTTCCCCTACTCGGAAGGAAGCATGGTCTGGCTACGAAGGTGAACATGCAGCATCCCGCTCTGCATGCAGCGCTTCGCACTCTTTTCCAAACGGGAACTAAACCTTTCAACGCGATGAAACTTAAAGCATCAATGATAGCTAATGTGGTACTTTCCTTACAAAAGAAATTCTTCCATGTTCCCCTTAACAGCACTCGGAGACATCTTGTTCTACATTTTCAGAATGTTTACAGCCCCTACGAGACCTATTCGACCCAATTTTTCTTCGAGCCGCTAATTCATAAGCCACGATTCCCAGGAACTTTTCTGCAAAATGGAGACCCGTTCGCAAACAGTTGGCATAGGTACTCAAGCAACCTTGCCGGAGTAATTGATCCCAGCCTCGCATAATTTCCTCTCCCCATGCCTATGAAGGCCCTCACATAATTTCCAAGTCTACGCGCCAGAGGCGATGCACCACATTTGTAGTGCTTGCGTGCAACATGACTAACGCTGCAAGGAATGTCCTCGGAGGCTCGTAGCCGTATGTTTTACTGCACCTGAATCTGCCATATGACCTCTTGCGCGGTCACGCTAGGCTGCTTTGTCGCCTGTGGTCCGCAGTAGCGTTTACGAATGCTTACTTCCACCCAGCTGGAATAGAGAGCCTCCACCACTTGAGCATTTTGGCGATGATGGGAGAATCGTGCACCTAGACATTTACTGCCCTTGGTTTTATCGTGAACGCGTACTCGTTATCCAGCCCTATGGCCAAAATCCCGGGACTTTGGCCTTAGCTTTAATACGAGCTAGTCAAAGCCATTACAGCACTGTTTAAACAATAAAGGGCACAGGTTGGTGTCAGAAACTGTACACGCTCTTTATGCTTCCTGCGTTCTCGCGGAGAAATGCACCCCACGCTGTTTTTCTCTGCCATTCTGCTGTCTCTTTCTTGCGATCTCTCGACACCTTTCGCCACGTGTACGTTACGTAACCAAGCATTGCCATCTCAGCTTCACCGCCTTTGCACCCCTTTCCTCTCGCTCTCTCTCTTTAGCAAGAATTTTCACAATACCTAAAACTGCATTTTCTTAAGTCCAGAATTTCGTCTTCAACATTCACCCCAATATTTTGTTACATTCATTCGAAGTTTGAGAAGCCTTCAGGCCTTTTACTCATCTCCCCAAGAGTAATAACAACTTTTTACTCTTTTCGGCAATATCTGGATCCCTCCCAATCATAACATTCTATTCGTATCTTTCTGAGTTTATTTGTACAATGGTGCTTGCTCAGTTCAGTAGGCGGTATTCATTTCTATTACCGCGGCGATGTTACACCAATGTTTAAATGAACTGCACACTGCATGATATTATGGCTCATGTTATCATTGCTTCGGTGCAGCTCTCACGCCCTTGTGTAATAGGAACATTTGTTTGAAGGAGATTTTTAATCCCTACACCTTTCTCCTCACTGCTAACCTCCCTGTTGCGTGATTTTTACACCTTCCTATTTCTATCTATCCTTAATCCTGAACTCAAACGTTCATTTTCGGTGCGCAAAAGGAGCCGTATTTCTTTTTTTCGAACCATTCGAGTTATCCGAAGTCAAATATCTTTCTTTTAATCTGCGAAGCAAGTTGATAGTTAACCGACGTTTGGCATTTAGGTGCAAACATAACTAGCACGTCCTAGTGAGCCCGCACATCCTTAAAGTGTGCTTTAAGACATCTGTTATGCTATAACGCGCAAGGTGTCCTCCTTCTGGTGAGACCAACTCAGCCAGGACAGTCGTACTAAGTTGTAAAGTGAAGTTGGTCGTTGTTCGTTATCAGCTTTCACGGGCTAGAAAGTAAGCGAGGAAATCAGAGCGATCGGTTCAAGGAGCAGCTAACGTATGGCGAACATAAAGGTGACAGATAGCAGGTAAGTGCACTTTCAGAATTGCAGGTAACAGATACTACAATATACAAAAAGTTGCGGCAACGAAGCATTATCAAAAGATAGCTACGAAAAAAAAACACGAATGCCTCACTGGGTACAAAGGCAGTCTTTCGATCCGTGGATGCTGACGTGATTCTCCTGTCAAATTACACCTCGCGTCCATTCCCACTTCGCCACTCTGGGGTACAGTGGGCATGAACTGGTAGTCGTGCTGCAACGCTTTCTTCAAAACAGTGTTTATACGCCTCGGAAAAGTAGTCCTAAGCGTTGTTATTTTTAGGTCAGTACCCATCGGTGGCATAAGGAAGTTGTGGCGCCACTGCTTCCAATGAATGCGGCTTAATTCCTGGAAGTACGGCTGTCCGGAACGTGTAAATGCAAGATAAACATTCTTTATTATCTTGCCGCGCGCTTATGAAGGCGTCTTTCGCGACGGAAAGCTCTGTACTTTCTAGAATATATTTTTGAAAATTACAAACAATACTGTGATTGGAATGCATTTTTTGGAATGCATCTTTATGAGAAAAAAGCAAATAAGCAATTACGCTTCTAATGCACTTAGTGGAGCCCATAGCGCACATATCTATACTGAAACGTGCAAGAAAGGAAGGAAAAGGCTCCAGCATAACTAATACATATTTAGAGCACAAGGGGCGACGAAGTGCTTTAGTTCAGGGCTGACGAACGAACGCTATGGTTGGTGCTGTGCGTAAAACTGCGGCTTGAAAAAAACAAAAAAAAGCACTTCGGAAGAGCATGCGCCTCAGAAATGTGCCTATATGTGCCTATGAGAAAGTTTCTGTATAGGGACGGCTACTCTTTATGATAGGCCAAGTGATTTTAAAGCAATGAATGGTAGCGGTTATTCACAGGACGACAGTAATACTCACGCTTGGCTTGTTGCCCCGAAACTGCTGTTGCTGATTGCTTCGAGTGGTTCAGTATGGCTTTTTGATGGAAATAATGTGGAAAATTTGTTTTGCGCAGATATTACACGTACTTTCACCTTCAAATTTTTTTTTTATTTTGTCATGCTGTTTTTCAGCGTTTAAAGTACCTCTTCTTTTTGACTAATCTTCGTAGGGACGAATGCCATCTGGCGGTCTCTCAAATGAACGATTGTGTTCTCGCACTGTGGTCCCATATCGTCAAAGTGGAGTTATTGAAACTGTGCGTGGGTATACTTATTACAAGTTCAGGCTTCACTACATGAAAGAAGTTAAATTTGCTGGCGAACGCCTTGGATTTCCTTGGTGATTACGCCACAAACGCTCGTGACCAATTTGTGGCACAGGAGAGGTCACGTGGATGACAGGTTCTGAGTTTTAACAGCTAACCTGAAGTGTTTGATTGGTCAAGTTATTCATAACAACGTGATTCTTAGCAGATTATGCTATGTGGTTTTCACAGCCAATCTAAAGTGTTTTTTAATCGTGTTTGTGATAACGTCATGATTCACAGAAGCGATCGGCATACTTCTATACATTTCCCTTATTGATGCGTAGTCCGGGATCTGCTGGACTACTGATGTCATTCAAGCCAGACAAGAGGCATTATCATCTGGGCAGCAATAAAATGAAAGGATATTTCAACGCTGATACCTTTATAACGCGCCACTGCGGATGCGTGTTTTCATGCATAACAGTTCACCCACAACCTCCAGCCGCTCAATCAAGAAGGTAGCTTTCCGTTTCGGAGAAGCTCTTAATGCTCTCCGACATGCTCCCGCGTGCGCAACGTTAGCTATCAAATGGAGTCCTTAAATTTAGACAATGTTACAACACCACTAAATGTGGAACATTGGGCGCAGAAGACAGGGTCACCGCTGATATTCTTGGCCGCGACCGGGGTCTGCCACCATCCACTGCGTTTGCGTAGATTATGTTTTCTGTACAAAATGGTCCTAAATGATCAGTTATGCTCTGTATTCACTGATGAAACTCTCGATAACCTCCCTGAAGTCCATTGTCCTAATGATTCTCCCATGAAAAACGTTATCTGTGAGCCGAGTGGAATATTAAAAATCATAGAATCGTTACCAAGTTCATCATCTGCCAATGATCACGGCATCAACCCGAAAATCCTCAAATGTACTAAAGTTCTCTGTAGTGCCTTATTATCTCTAATTTTTCAGCAGTCGCTTTATACGTCCTCACTACCACGCGATTGGCGTTTAGGGAAGGTCATTTCAGTCTACAAAAAAGGTTACAGATCATCACCAGTAAATTACAGACCAATCTCATTAACAAGTGTTTGTGTAAAATCATGGAACATGTAATATATTCCCATACTGCCAAGTTTCTATCATCGCATAATTTTTTTCATCCTAATCAACATGGCTTCCGCAAAGGTCGTTCCTGTGATACACAACTTGCTCTCTTCCTTAATGACATACATGTATCTCTAGATCATAACGTTCCTACGGATGCCATATTCATAGATTTTGAAAAATCGTTTGATAAAGTCCCTCATGCACGCCTCATTTTTAAACTTTGACGCCTAAACCTTCAACCTTTGGTTCCGGATCGAATCCGTGTTTTCTTAATGGACCGTTATCAATTCGTTCATGCTAATTCTCATTCGTCATCACTTTTCCCTGTTCTGTCTGGCGTTCCGCAAAGATCGTCTTACGCCCCCTTCTATTTCTTATTTATATGAATGATTTGCCCTCTAACATCACTTCTAACATACGGCTATTTGTTGACAATTGTGTCATCTGTCGCCCAGTAGTCAACCAGTCCGACATTACCATCCTCCAAGAAAACCTGCTACGCGTCCAAGGGTGGTGTAAAACTTGGCTAATGTCATTAAATTCTGCTAAAACTTCCTTTATTTCATTCAACCGCCGGCGCAATCACCAGGATGCAATTTATACTAATAACAACCTTCCCATTAATTCAGTATATTCCTATTATTATCTCGGCATTCTATTAAGTAAAAATCTAACCTGGTCGCAACACGTGCACTATGTAACTAATTCAGCTAATCAAGTTTTAGGGTGCGTGCGCCGTAACCTTGTCTTAGCACCGCGTTCCATAAAATTGCGTCCTTGCTTACTTAACACTTGTACGGTCGAAATTGGAGTTTAAATGCGTCGCCTATGATCCTAACTATGCTGACCTCATTGACAAGCTCTAACCCGTCTAGAATCGCGCTTCAAGATTAATTCGTGCTAATTTTTCATGCCACACTAGCGTTTCCGCACTAAAGTTTCAGCTTAAGCTGCCCACATTGGCGTGTCGTCGCAAGATCGCCCGCCTTTCCTTATATTATAAATTTTTCATACTTTTAATCAAGAAGTTATTCCTATCGCTCGCGCTCCTCCTATTTTCCGTAATTATCACCCTAACACCGTCTACCCTGTGAAAGCCCGCACCGAAACATATCAACACTCTTTTTTTCCTGAAAACAGCCCGAGACTGTAATGACCTTCCATGTGAAGTGGCAACCATCATCGACTTCAGCAAATTCAAAACCGCCAGCGAAGATAATCTGTATTCATGATAATTGTCTTTGCAGCCCACCCCTCACGTAATGTCCCTTGTGGTTCTTTGAGAACAAATAAATAACACTGCAGCTATTCTTTTGCAACAGCCAAAGGGCTGCGCACAAACAAGCAAAATATTCCAAACAGAAAGTGAGAGAAAATGTTTTTGAGAACTTACGAACCATTTTAATGCTGGCCTGACGCTGCGACTGCCGGGCGATGTGGATAAGGAATCGCCTAACACGCAGAATGCTACGTGCTCTCTAGCGCTAACCTGCCGACTTCGCTGCCTTTTCAGAACTCATCGAAGTCACGAAAGGGGGAGCTACGATCGCGTTACTCAAGCTCCTTTGATCTCTGCTGTTTTCTTTTTTGGCACTTTAGCGTGAAATTTCTTAAACAAGTCCCACAATTTTCTTCGCCTTGTTCTGATGATTGCTGCTTACTTAATTAAATGTTAAAGTTCTCCATCGATATTCTGTCAAGTAGTTTACAGCCTCTATGGCAGCTCAGACAACCTTCCAAAGCTTTAAGAACCTTTTCATCGCCTACATTTAGGCGCATGTTGCGCGATACCAATAACATTTACCTCTTCATAGCCTTTACTCAATGACTGGAGTCATCCTGGAGCTTATCGTGCACTACCTACAATATTTATCTTCTAATACGTATTTGAAACTTACACAATGATCTTGCGATTAGAATAAAGATTGTATAGTATAGTCTCCTTTCATACACCACATGCTCCACGTAAAGTTAGGCAATGATTCAACATGTATCAAGGCACAACAAATAGAGGCAACTTCAACTGCGTTGTTTACCATTGCAAGGCATGTCAAAACATTTTTGTATTTTGTTTCAAATAAATAAATAAATTAATTCAAAACACCATATCTTGTCTATGCATTTCAGGTAAAAGTTAAATCCGAAATTGTACACCGCCCCAAAACATGTGTAAATCAAAGCTTTTTACTTTGATGTTTAATAGAGATACGCTTTGTCGGCATTGAAAAGAAAGAGTGCGAGATAAGAAATAAAATTATTGGTGAAAATGTGCTATCCCGCCGCGATATGAGCGCTCTAAAATGTGAAATTCATGGACGTACCCCTGTTAGATGGTGGGAAGAATGTGACGGGTAGGGCCAAGGAAATGGGCCCTGCTAGCAAAATTGAAATTGCCCGTGTAGCACAAAGTCGCTATGAGGTGGAGGCCTATGCGGGTCGGAACTGGGGCCCCTGTGGGCAGCTCATGTTCTGCGTCTTCGAACTACATGGGTCCTTATGGGCTGCTCGAAAATCATCCGGTGTGCCCCACTTCAGACCTATTCGTATGTCCTGTGCGGCTGCTCACAATCCGCTCACATCACCGAATGGGACCGAAGCAGGTTCTGCAAGGGCAAACCAACATTGGGCTTACCCACATACTCCATATGGGGGGCTGACATTGGTACTCATTCATTCATTCATTCATTCATTCATTCATTCATTCATTCATTCATTCATTCATTCATTCATTCATTCATTTATTCGTTCATTCACTCATTCATTCATTCATTCCTTTATTTATTGATACTGCCAGCCCTTCTCAGGCTATTACAGGAGTGGAAAATATAGTAAATACACATTCAAAACAAGGTTAATTTCACAACTACGACATAGACATAAAAGACGTAAAGGAAAAATGAAACAGTAGATAAGAAGACGCATGTGCTGAGGCAGAAAAATTATATTGTTTCATTACTGTCAAGGTATGATTTCAGGCATTCTAGAAAGACATCGAGAGAATTAATATTTACAATGGAATCAGGCAGCATGTTCCATTCATTAATAACACGAGGAAAAAAGCTATACTTAAAACAATCATTATAAGAACGCGTCACATTAATGTACATGCTATGGCGATGCCATGATGTCTCATTAGGCTGTATTGCAAAATAAGGTGAAGTGGTGATATTAAAGTGGCCATGAATTAAGAGGTAAATTAACTTCAGCCTATAAACCTCTGTGTAGTATTCGAGAGTTTTAAGGTTTGCTAATTTACATAATTCGGTTGCTGAATCAGTTCGCGATATTTATTGAAAATAAACGAAAAGCGAGTTTCTGAACTTTCTCAATTTTTATTTTGTTAGACGCGGTATACGGATCCCAAACAATTTTGCCATATTCAATTGCAGGTTTTGCGAGGGTTTTATAAGTGAGTGTTCTTAAATCAAGAATCACATTACGGATTTTGCGTCTTAGAGCCCATATATATTGATTGCCTCGGTAACGTTGGCTAAAAAACGATTATTTTAATGATGACACGCGCAAGGCACAGCGCGAACAGGCCATGTTTGTATTTTGCATACTAATGAAATTT
Source organism: Amblyomma americanum (assembly GCF_052857255.1). Lineage (NCBI taxonomy): Eukaryota > Metazoa > Arthropoda > Arachnida > Ixodida > Ixodidae > Amblyomma > Amblyomma americanum. Next base: position 40,332,804 of record NC_135506.1, on the reverse strand, counting down.
TCACAAATAGGCTGTGTTGTGTGATTCAAAATTTGCCCTACAATGTATCAATTCTGCTTTACGCCATGGCAATCATGAGGAGATCACTGCGGAGATAAGACATCTTGAAAACCAGGCGCTGAAAGAGGGTTATGACATCATCTTCCAGTGGCTACCAGGACACAGTGGCATCGTCGAAAACTACCCAGCTGACGCCGGAGCGCGATTGGCCCACGGCAGTACCAATATTTTCCAGGTACCACTGAAAAGAGTCGACCGGCGAGACATAGCGAGTGCTTGGACGAAATGACATTTTAGCGTCATGGCATGCCGTTTGCACCGCCTCGATCCTTTACTTCAACTCGATCCTGCTTCCAGCCTCGCCCGCTGCTATGCTACTTTGTTGTGTCGCCTGTGGCTGGGAGTGGTGTTTACAAATGCCTAATCCCATTTAATCGCAATGGCAGACTCTGCTGCAAGTGAGAACTACAGATGCTACGACACAATTGAGCACCAGCTTCGTGAGTGCCCTGGTTTGAACGTGAGAGCTTCCTGGCTGCAACGCTCCGCCGCTTCGATCCGCGGCCCCTTAATGAAACCACGATTCTGGGCCCTTGGACTAAACCTTCATCGCAGGGGTCAGCTGTGAAGGCGCTTCTCAAGTTCCTGAAGAACTAACGAATGAGTTCCAGGTTGGAAACTTTCCGTGTGAATGCCCTGCGTACCGCGTTAGACACGTGGATGAGCGATTCCTCTTTCCCCTCTCCCCTTCTGTCTATCCCCCCGTTCCCCTTTTCACATATAGAGTAGCATACTGGGCGTCACCTAATTAAGCACACTACCCTTTCCGTTCATCTTTCTCGCCCTCTTTCTAAAGAAGTTTTTGCCGCAACTGAAAGAAGACAGAAAAACGTGCACGGTGCTTTCTTTTGGTTCCGGCTGCGCCATAATCACTGCCACGTGTAGATAGGGGAGATTCTCAAGAGACAAGCGTCCCAAAAAACGCGTCCACTGAAGCCTCGATGACTTTACCAACAAATAACCTGCGTTCCAAGAATTCCCCGCCACAATCGGTGACAGCACTTTGACAGCACTTGTCAGAAAATGTTTATTGAATATTGGTGTAGTAAGCCCAACGAGTGGCAAGGAAATCATAAAAAAATTAAATCTTCATTATGACAGCGCAGGTGGCGTTCTCCGATGTCGACCAAGCCTGTGACAACGGTCGATTGTCGGGTAATGCATCATCAGTTTCTAAGGAAAAAGCCGCGAAACATTAGCTAATGTCTTCGCTTTAGTTTTGCTAGACGGTTCATGAAAACTGTGCAAACATTTACTGTTTCGACGGGGCCTGTTTGCTATTTCGTCATTCTTTGAAAGGAGCCGCGTCACATTTGTCGAAAGTGATGTCAGCTCTGCGTATAGTTTGTAGCACGCGTTGGTCACTACAGGGGCGTTATCTACTGCGATTACGCGTTTTTCTGTGTCATCCAGGCTTCAATTTATAGTGACTGGTAGAACCATCCAATTCACCATTTCGCGTGACAAGCTTGTTAGCAGTGGCTGTTAATGCTTTTATTTCATTTTGTACTTCGTCAGACAAAGAGCTAGAGAAGAGAAGTGAAGATTCTAGAGAAGCTAGATGGGTTTCAAACGCCTCAAATCGGAAGTCAACAGACGTCTTAGGATCGCCAATATCGTGCGTAATTCGGTTCTGGTCAACAACGAGATCAGCAAACATGTCATTGCGTTTAGAGTGGTCGGCATTGTGCAAGCTAGTAGCCGCAACTGGCCATCTGTCGTCGGCAGAGGAAGACCCGGATCGTGTACCTATAACCGAGTTGGTTCGAGCGTTCTTTCTAGGCCTGGATTCGTCTCAGCATCACCACTCAACAGAACGCCGCTGGCACGATGCACTAGCTCCACCGGTGAAAGGCAAGATCAATGAATGATTCTGAAGACTAATTACCGCAAGAATTGGAACAAATCCAACACTGAACAAAAGGAATTAACTTGGGGCGGTGCACGTCCTGATAGGCACTAATCTTACTACAGAAGCTTATGGCGGATCTCATCGGCTGTTGCGAAAAAATGTCACTAAACTTTCTAGGTGGCGAAAAAATAACCTTCTACGCATTTACCCATTTTTTTTCTTTAACCCTTGAGAAAACCTGCAGACAGACGCCACAGCAGCCACCGCCATTTGATCTTGGGAATGTGTTGCTGTATGGGCCCCTTTTCGCAAAATTCATTACTTTCGCGCACCATCTGGTTAGAGGATGATCCGGATCAGAAATTTTTTATCCTAGCCTTTCGCACTGACAAGCTGTCATTTTTCAGGTGGGCACAGGACTTGTAAACGGCTGAAAGAATAAAAGAAAGCACAAAACCATCTTTTACTACCTTGCAGTGGCCTTAATTATAACCTCGTAAAGCTTTCACGGTTCGTGCACCAGACTGCCAGCCACGCTGCTAATAAATGTGATATATAATAATGAGCCAACAGAGGTCCAGATTGTTATTAAAAGACTGCAGGAGCACTACAGTTACTATAAAAATAACTCATCAAAATCATCCGTTGATCTTGCCCTACACAGTCGCTCGTGTGGTTACATCCCGATTTTTTTCGAATGCAGCCATCCTTGTATGGTATGAGAACCAATTGGCAACAGAAATAATCGATGCATTTTACGTGCACCTTTCTGGGGATACTTGCGTTAGTCGCCCATCAAGCATGGTTCCACAGAATGAACTAGATTTCTTAATCAGTGCATATCTCGGTTAACAGCACAAATAAGAATGCGTCCATGGTTATCTTCCTCAACCTAGAGCGTTTAATTTGTTGTTGCACACGTGCGCAGCTAGATTGCGCCTTGTTTGCCAGATTTCGTGTTTTTTTGCAAGATTGGCGCCATATATGTTCTTCCTTTCCTGCAATGAGATTCAATTGCAGTCGGCGCCTCTCTTATCTAAATCTTCCTTCTGTCGGTGTTTGAGGCGCTATTCAGAAAATAAATATTACGAAAAACTCCCATTCTTCGACTGTTTCGTGTGTTACTCCGCTATGCATAGCCAGCGCGGTTCAGGAAACAATTTTTAGAGCACTTCGCGGTCGACTTGAGTGATAAAACTTAGGAGCACCGTAAAAAAAAAAACGTAGAGAAGCACAAACAGAAATTCATAAAAATGTACTTTTTCGGCAATATTTTTTTTTATTTTTACGAAACGGTCCCCCCTAAATGATCTCTTACGATTGAATCTGGCAAAGCTCCCCATTAAACATTCTTATTTATTAGATGCACCTTGCCGAAGGCTAACCCGGTATCAGACTAACTGCTTCGATTTATCTTCTATCATTAGTTTCATATTTCTCAAATAGCTCTTTTAAAGGTTCTATTTTTTCCCAATTTGATGTTATACTTACGTGCCATTTGCCGTAGTAAATCCTTGAAAGTGCAAAATGGACCCTGGAGACAGGAATTTTCGTTCATCATCCCAAAGTATACCCTTTGGTCGTTAAAAAGAATGAAAAGTACATATTAGTTAGTCACCCGCAGTAAATCTCCTGGTGTAAATTCCTAGTTGTGCATAAAGAAATGCCGGAAAAGTTATACTCTATGATTATTTTGCTGAAAGCGCAAGGCTGCGGTCCCCGCGGCTAGTACGAATAAATTTATCTCCACAAAGGCTCGCTTCTGCAGATAGTACAGAGAGATCCTGCGGACACCGCTGTATCGCACCCGCTGAATTCGCCAATTGGCAACTCATTATGACGCTCAGTGCGCCGCTTCAAATACCTCGCCTAGTGCTACCGTAAAACAAACACTACAGGTGCCGGTGTCGCCGTACTCTTCGAAGGGAGCTGCGCACGTTACGTTGCTTATCCGTGACACCTGTGGCACTAACACTACGAGGGCGGCGGGATTTGGGTGACATCGCAGCGCGGGCCAAGTCGTTGTGGTACCGGCAAAAGATGCTGCTGTTCTCTTCAATCGGCTACTATGTTTACTGTAACTGTGCCTTATAAGGGAGCCTACAGCTCGTCGCCATCGTAAAGCATAGCACTACACGCTGACCGGGCGAGTAAAGTGCAGGGCGGTCTCCTTTATTTTCGTTTTCAGCTTTTGTACTAAGGTGGGTTGGATGATCGTTCTTAATCTACTCTTAATGGGCCTACACAGCCAGCAAGCACGAAAATTACCACTTGAGCAGCGCTGACTTCGAAATGCAATCATTATATGCGCCTTCAATTATGCAGCTGAGTCCCTCCCATTCTCCAGGTTGCAGCAACTGAACAGAAGTGAACACAGCCACTGTATAAAATGTGATAATGTGATGATTTCACCAGCAATAGCAGCAATAGCTGGTAAAATGGTGCGTGCGTGCGTGCGTGCGTGGGGGGGGGGGGGGGGGGGGCGGACGGGTTGACAAGCCCTTTCTTTAAGTAGAGAGTTATTTTAAGTCGACGTGTCGCGCAGAGCGTGTCCTTTCCGGAGAAAGCATTGGATACGTCTGAAACATCCACTCAAAATGAAGATTCTCAACCTCGCATTTTACCTCTAGCAACCAAATACGTTTATCTTTCTATGCTACATACATACATACATACATATATATATATATATATATATATATATATATATATATATATATATATATATATATATATATATATATATATATATATATATATATATATATATATACAGGCTGTTTCAGCGAACACTTTTAAAAATTTTCCAAAATAGGCTTTCTGCGTTAAAATTATTGCTTTTGCGCCTTAGCATTACCAGAGTTCGCGAACACCAGAAAACCGGCGAATAGTCTTACCTACTAAGCTCGTTAACCGAATATTATTAGATAACTTTTTAATTATTAGGAGTTATGTGCCTCGTTCCACATAGAGATTTGTAGCCGGTCGTTAGTAACACGCAAAACAGTTTTCAGACTTTCGAAAACGCGATTACCCTTCACGCTATGGCTCGACAAAATTTGGCTACATGGTGCGAAAATACGTGCGCTTTCCAAAGCATGCAGGCAATGCAACCCCTCCACTGCACGTAACCAGTCGAAAAATTCAAATTTCGTGGAGCCAGAGCGCGAACGAAAATAAAAATTTATAAGTGGAACTTATGTGGAACACGGTGTTAATAGTGGAACAGCCAGATCGTCGTTTTTTCTCGAAACGGCTATGCGGAACATAGGTTCTAGTTACTTAATGGCGCGTTCCAGATAGAACTAGGCCACTGCTAACGAGATAAAAAGGTGGCGAGCGCCACGAAGGCAGACTTCTTTTTTCTTTCGCCGCTGGGCACGTGACCGGAAGGCACGTGATAAGTGGGAGCCAATGGCCTGAAAGTTCCCGCCAGGAGCGGGGCTGCCGCTCTCTTCGCCTCACCTGGCGGCGGCGGCCCTGCGTACGTTCGCTCTGTATTTTCGCAATTCGTTCTCCATAGTTCTCATAAAGGGCTGTTTCCTAGCATAGCAACACGCATACTGCCTTCAACTTGGAGTTTATAGCTGTTCTGCAGATCGATACCCCAGAGCTGTTAGCCGCAAGCATGGTTTCGACAGCGGTTTTCATCACGGCCTCGCCAGCTTCCCCGCTGACCAGTGGCCATCATAATATTCCTCTTTACGCCGCCGCTTCTTCGGAGGCCCGCAGAAAACCTTTCGCCACCCGTGCGTTTGTCCCTTCGTGCGGCGCGGCCACTTCTACTTCTTCGACTCGCTCTGCTGTGCCATTTGTCGACCCGCTCTCTGTCAGTTCGACATTTAAACATTACAGGCATAGTATACTATTATGCACATTAAGCCATTGTCCCGTCCTCGATCTCCAAGTTAACAGGATCCCTGTCCTTCCGTCTTCCAATCTATCAGGCTACATCCTATTACCACTCCTTTTCCCGTCAAAACTTTCCTGTATCCAGCAGTTAACCGCCTGTGTCTTGGCCACTCCTCCGTAGTGGGTGTGTGCCAGCAACGCCTGAGGCCTTCCTTGTCCACCCTCAACTTAACCAGGGTGGGCCTAGAAGGGCACTTCCCTTCGTCGAACCGGTTCGCTGTGCCGCAGTGAACACAAGTGGAGACTGGATTGAAACGAAAGCATTGCCCCCTCCAAGTGACGACGGTAGTGTGCGTAGATGCAGGTTTAGTAGCCTTTTCTTCTCTGTCGACCACCAGTGCTACATGTTCTGAGCCATCGATCAACTACACTAGCGTATGGAGTGTCGTTGCGTTGGAATACTGTTTCGGCATGGTAAGCGCTTCGTAGAGCTTATCTTAGATCTGTCTCTGGAAAGAATAGCTGGTTTCGATAAATATGCATCTTTTGTGTGACTGTCAGGCAAGCAAGCACATTTTTTTAGGTGCGGAAGTAGTTCTAGTTGCATTCTCGGCGAAATACGTGGAGTGAGTCTAGCGCGAAAAGACAAGGACCACAGGAAGATACACAAAGACAAGCGCGTATCTTCCTGTGGTCCTTGTCTTTTCGCGCTGTTCTTCTTGAACATGGCATACCAACTCGCCCAAGCATCAGTCCTAATGAGTCAAGCCTCGTGGCGGGTCAGGTTACTCAATTTGCAGCAGCTGTTAAAACCATTGGTTTCGGTTTTTGAGGAAAGGAAATGGCGCAGTATTTGTCTGACACCAGGGGGGAACCCTAACCACTCCGTAAGGTAAGGGAGGAATGTGGAAGTGAACGAAGAAAGTGGTGCCATAGTGGAGGGCTCCGGAATAATTTCGACAGCCTGGGGATCTTTAACGTGCACTGACATCGCACAGCACACGGGCGCCTATGCGCTTCGCTTCCATCGAAACGCGGCCGCTCTGGCCAGGTTCGAACCAAGCAGTTCAGGCTTAGTAGCCTAGTAGCGCCCTGACCTCTGAGCAATCGTGGCGGGTCTGCAAAGACAGCTGCGAAGAGATTTTGCAATGGCCCTGAAGGTTGGAGTTGTGACTATGGGTATTCCATGCTCAAATATGTGATGGACTACTCGAAGCTTGACCTTGATATCACTTTAGCCAAAATTGACGAAAGTTAAACAGTTGTTTCCTGACAGGTAGTAGGCACGTCCGCAATGTGGCCTGCGCCCAAATATGGCACGGAGCACCGAAATTTGACGTTGCAGTGACTGGATTAAATCGGCGAAAATTGAATGTTGGGTTGCTAAGATAAAGCATGGCGCGACCTCTACGTAGCCCATGGCGAAATAGGCAGGCGCAAATGGAATGTTTTTTCTTCGAATGACCTTGGCCGCGTTTGCGACCCGGTGAATGTGGGGGTTCTTGGGTGAAATACAAGCCTGACCTAATCTCAAAATAGGATTGGCCTGCCTCCTAATATGGTTTTCGCCGTTCCCCTAAATTTGTGTGGCCCACCCAGAAAAATTCGAAAATTGTGTTGTCCCACATTCAGAACCGACTTAGGACACCAGAAAGATAGGCTTGGCCCCCACCAGAATATTTTAAAATTCAGTTCACCCACGATCGGTACCGTCGGGACACCTCCAGAATTGGTCTGGGCCACTCCAAAAATTTGCGTGACCCCCAAAATTTGGGTGTCTCATCGTGCCGTCGCACAATATTTCGTGCTTGGCAATGCTAAACCGTTAGTCATTTTTTTATTTCTCTACATCGGAGGCTGTTCATAACTGCATACTTTGAAAAACAAGGGTATTTTTGTCACGATCTACGAGCGTATTCTGAACGCTCAGCGCAGCTGGACTGTACTGCATCGAAATATGATCGACATTCGCTTTGAATGACGTGCTTTGCCACACCGGTTCCGTTTTATGTTGTTTTCGAGTTGGATCATTCATCATTGTAACGTTTTAAATGGTTCTGAATTGAGAGGCGTCTGTCTAACACGAAAATTTCCTTCGAGGTCCGACCTCGGTCAATATATTTTCGCTACATAGGCAATACCTTACGAAACAAATAAATTCGGAAATTATCTACGATCACCATTTTCTGGAGAATGTTGCTAACGGACAACAATAAACTAGCTCCATATTTGTGTATATAAGTTCTTGCCATTCTTGGGATGCAACTCGTAGTGGTTATTCGCTTTCTGTAAACGTCTGTTTGTCAGGATTTCAAAGAGAAGCATTTGTTGCGCGCAATGTTTGAAACATATTGAAGCGGGTAGACGACGACGACATTGTGCGAGTGAAGGAGTGACGGAGACGAAGGCGACAACAAAATTCTGCAGTATTTTACAAAATGATGCAGCAGACTTTTTGGCAAAATCAGCTCTAAATGCACCTGTTGCCTGTAGCGTCCCTAATCTTGTTCTGTTCGGAATGACTCGATTTCAGTGTTTTCAGTTTATAACCGCCATGTACAACGATCCCTTACTGTGTACTGTTAGCTACCAACATCTCATGTACCCATGGACGGTTCGTGCATGTAAAACCCAGCAGCGTGAGGTAGTGATGACACTCATGCGGTGCAGGATTCTCCGTTTATATCGTTACTTAAGTAGATCCGGCTTCCGTCCCATAAACATTTGTGCGGCTTGTGGCGAATTCGAAACATTGGAGCATTTCATACTCTCTTGCCGAAGGTTTGCACATAGAGGAGAGCACACCTATAAATTTCCATTACAAAGTTGGGACTCACTTTGTCGGTTCCCCTCCTCCTCTCTTTCGGCGCGAGCTCCAGGGGTTTTGCCTTGCAACACCGAGTACCTCCACAATTATATAACAGCTACCGGCAGATTCCCTTGCTAATTGTTTCCAAAATTTCCGCATTCAGAAGAGCGTTTGGGTATTTTCATATATTTAATTATTTAATTCTCAGATATTCTCTCCCGGTATTTTGTTTCTTCATTTTCTTTTAACTTACTCTGAAATTTCACCCAAGGCAATCATTAGCTTGACACCAGTTTACCCTATTCTATGGGGTCTCCCCACTGAACCCTGGCCTATCCCCCGTCATGGGTATGTGCCATGTCACGAAGGCAACAACAACAAGTTCTGGCTGTTAGTTGAGTTTGGTTGTTGTATGATACTGGTGGGATTAATTCTGGCTGTGTCCTCAGTGACGCTCACAGCAGTTCCTTCGCTTGTGTAAATAGCTGTAAATATATTCTTTCCCGCAACACACTTGGTGGAGGTGCGTCTTTCCCCTACGCCTAAAAACAGCAGGGCTCCGCAGCGGCCGCCAGCTGTCTTCACTAATCATGACCCAAGACGCCTCTCAGCAAACATCACCACCGGCCATGACATCGCTCGTTCTTTCTTCCCCTCGTGACCCTGGGACATTTTCTGGCACCGACAACGTTGACGTCGAGGACTAGATCTACATGTACGAACGCGTGAGTACATACAATCGCTGCAACTGTCATCTTCTATTTAAAAGACACCGCCCGAGTCTGGTACGAAACTCACGAAGATGACTTGACCAGCTGGGACGTCTGCAAGCAAAAACTGCGCGACCTGTTTGGACGGCCGCTCGGCCAAACACTCGCCGCTAAGAGGGACTTTGCATCCCGAGCTCAAACTTCTACGGAATCCCATGTTTCCTACATTCAGGACGTGTTGGCCCTCTGCCACAAAGTTAACAATACCAAGCCCGAATCTGACAAAGTGGGTCACTTGTGGAAGGGGATCGCCGACGATGCCTTCAACTTTCTCCTCTACAAGAATTGCACTACAGTCGACGGCATTATAAAGGAATGTCGCCGCTTCGAGGAAGATAAAATCAGGCATATAAGCTAGCTGTACACACACCTCCCAACACAGCGGCGACTTGCTCATTGAAGACCTGCTGCACCGACAAACTTCAGCGCCTTCAGAAAATGTTACCCGCATCATTCGACCCGAACTCCAAGCTATGTCCCATGCCTCCCTGCATCTACATGATTGCGACAACCAATTGTCCACCATCTCTATGGTACAAGCCGTAGTCCGTCAAGAGCTTGCGAACCTTGGTATCCAGCCCGTCAGCCCCGTACGTCCTTCATCACCAGCCGAAATCACTGCGATTTCTCCTGAACGCCCTGCGCACTTCGCTCCACGTTGACGTCACCCTAACGACTGGCGAACACCGTACGACAGGCCTATTTGTTTCCTCTGCCACCGCATTGGCTACAGCTACCGTCACTGTCGCAATTATTTGTCCCGTCGTCGCACATACAGTCCTCTAAGCTCTCACCGCAACGACGAACAGCCCAGGCACTTCACGTCCCCTCCAGCCCAGCACAGTGATACTGTCGACGACGGCCAGATTTCTCGCTCCCGCTGCTCCCCGTCCCCTTTGCGTCGGCAGTCTCTTTCGCCCCTACGCCGTCGCTCCTCTCCTGGCCCCTGCAGATTCTCGCAAGCGGAAAACTTTACGCTGCAGTGTCTGGAGGTGATGCTGCTGTACAGCCGCAGTCCCAAAATCTCGCTTAGCCCTCCGTTCACACCAGAATTTCCTCGCTATTCATGTCGATGGAGTCCCAGTGAGAGTCCTTATCGATACGGGCGCGCACGTGCTCGTCATGAGTTCAACCCTATACGACGCCGTCTCAGAGAAGTACTGACCCCTGCACCCACCACAGTTCTCCGCGTTGCCGACGGCGGAACGCCTCCTGTGGCTAGACTAAGCACAGCCCGCGTGACCATATCCAGCCGCCATGCATCCGTTCTATTCTCTGCTCTGGACCAGTGCCCTCGTGACGTCATTCTTGGCCTCGACTTCCTATCTGGGCATTCATCCCTCATCAACTGCGCCACCAGTGTTGTCCAGCTTGGCCTTCCCCTTTCTGCTGTGTCGCCGTCCCCAGCTGTACCTCGTCTTTGCGCTGTCGACTTTGTCCGTCTACCGCCTCAAGCCTCAACTTCCATTTCTTTCTCATCTGTTCCCCTGTCCCTCATCTTTAAGCAGCGCGAAACACAGGACAAGAGGAAGAAACACGAGACGACACGAGCGCTATTCTAAAAACTCAGTTGTTAGAATAGCGCTCGTGTCGTCTCGTGTTTCTTCCTCTTGTCCTGCATTTCGCGTTGCTTAAAAATGAATACATTTCAACTCGCCCAGTTTTCTGTTCTCGTTAACCCCTGTCCCTGATGGTCCCTACGTAGTCACTCCGGACCTTGACGTCGCCCTCTCGCCAATTATTGCGCTTGCGCACACTGTCTGTACAATGTCGGCCAACCGAGCGTACCTTCCGGTTCTGAACTTTCGCTCGTATATCCAACCGCTCCCGCAAGGCATCTCACTCGCCACGCTGTGCCCTGCTACCGAATGTGTCATATCAGTGGCGGACTGCTGCTTACCTTCCACTCATCAATGCCTGTTGCCTGCGGCCACATTAACAGAGAAACCAACGGACAACTACGCGGACATGATCTCTTCTGACCTAGCGCCGATGCAAGCTCACGATCTTAGGTGCCTCTTATCATCTTTTCGCGACATCTTCTACTTTGATGCCCGTGGTTTGGCTCGTACCTCTGTGGTGACGCATCGCATAAACACCCGTGATCCCGCTCCTCCACACAGACGTCCTTACCGCGTGTCCAGCGCAGAACGCACCACCATAAATCAAGAAGTGGACAAGATGCTCGCAAAAGACATCATCGAGCCCTCATCAAGCCCTTGGGTTTCACCAGTTGTCCTGGTAAAAAAGAAGGACGACAGTTGGCGCTTCTGCGTTGATTAACGGTACCTAAACTACATCGCAAAAAAGGACGTATATGCTCTCCCGGGGATCGATGATGCATTAGATTACCTCCACGGCGCCAAATATTTCTCTTCAATTGATCTTCGATCGGGGTACTGGCAAAGTGCCGTTGACGAAAAGGACCGCGAAAAGACCGCCTTCGTTACACCTGATGGCTTATACAAATTTAATGTCATGCCGTTCGGACTCTGTAACGCGCCGGCTACTTTTGAACGAATGGCGGACTCTCTTCTTCGCGGCTTTAAGTAGTCTACAAGCCTCTGCTACCTAGACGATGTTGTGGTTTTCTCGCCTACTTTTGCCACGCACCTCGAATGCCTCTCCAGTATTCTGACAGTGTTCCTTAACGCCGGACTCCAGCTGAACTCTTCGAAATGCAAATTGGGTCACCGCCAACTCACTATTTTCGGACACCTTGTTGACACTTCTGGTGCCCGCCCATATCCAGTCAAAATTCAAGCCGTGCAGGACATTCCTCTTCCTAGTCCGTCGAACGATGTGCGCATCTTGTCGGCTTGTGCTCGTATTTAGTCGCTTTATATAAGATTTCGCCGGCATCGCTCGCCCTCTCACTGACCTTCTGAAGAACGACACCCCCTTTATCTGATGCCCTGCTCAAGATAACTCAATTTCTTCCCTCGTTCATGTGCTGACGTCTCCATCGATCTTAGCCTAATTTGACCCGTCGTCTCTCACAGAGGTTCGCCCCGACGCCTCCGGATATGTGATCGGCGCCGTGCCTGTCCAACGTCAACACGATCAAGATCAAGATGGCGTCATCGCTTACGCCAGCCGCCTACACTCCGCTACAGAGCAAAATTACTCCATTACTGAGCGCGAGTGTCTCGCCCTTATCTGGGCTCTAGCTAAATTCCGACCCTACGTGTTCTCGCCACTCATTCGCTGTTGTCACTAATCGCCATGCTCTCGGTTGGCTGTCTTCGCTAAAAGATCTCACCGGTCGCCTTGGTCGCTTGGCTTTGCGCCTCCAAGAATATTCATACTCTGTCGTGTACAAGTCAGGTCGTTACCACCAGGACGCTGACTGTTTAGCCCGATATCATGTTGAGCCACCTGACCTAGAAGACGCTGAAACCCTTGCCTGCCTCTTAGCTATCACTAATCTCACCGATGTCGCCAACGAACAGCGCCACGATTCATCTTTACGACCTATCTTTGATGATCTCTGCTCTGCAAACCGATCACCCTCTCTGAAACTTTGTGCTCCAGAATAGCATCTTGTATCGCCGCAACCTACGCTCCGGTGGTCCTCCGCTGCTGCTCGTCATACCCCAACATTTACGCTCTTCTGTCCTTCAAGAATTGCACGATCTGCCAGCAACCGGCCACATTGGCGTGTGCCGCACGTACGCTGAAGTGCGGCACCGCTTCTTTTGGCCTGGTCTGTATCGTTCCGTCAAGCGTTATATTGCCGCTTGCGACATGTGTCAACGTCGGAAAAGGCCCTTCACTTTGCCTGCTTGTCTTCTACAACCCATCGACGTACCTCTGGAACCTTTTTACCGTGTTGGCCTGGACCTTCTTAGCCCTTTTCCCATGTCCCCCTCCGGCAACAAGTGGATCGCTGTCGCAACTGATTATACGACTCGGTACGCCATCACGCGTGCTTTGCCTACCAGCTGCGCTACCTATGTCGCCCATTTTCTTCTCCAAGGCGTCATTCTTCACCATGGCGCCCCTCGTCGGCTGCTCACTCATTGCCGTCGTTATTTTCTGTCCCGTGTGGTTAATGACATTCTTCGTTCGTGTGCCACTCAGCATTAGCTCGCGACAGCTTACCATCCACAAACCAACTGGCTTACGGAACGGTTCAACTGCATGCTCATCGACATGTTAGCAATGTACGTCTCACCAGACCACCGAGATTGGGACGCAGCCTTGGCTTATGTGACGTTTGCGTTTAACTCTTCACGGCGTGACACAACAGACTTTTCCCCGTTCTACCTTTTTTGTTTCGTAGGCACCCAACTTTGCCTTTGGATACACTCATGCCACCTTCTTCAGTCCCCACCACTGCTTACGCTCGGGACACCATCCCCCAGGCCGCTCTGGCGCGCCAAATAGCCCGTAGTCGGCTCCGTGCCTCTCAAGCTTCCCAGAAGTCCGCCTACGACCGCCGTCACAGGGCCGTCGAATATAACCGCAGATCACTCGTCCTCCGGACGCCGTCACGCCGCGTCGGTCTCCTTTCTCACTACCGTGACCCTTATCGTGTGGTACGCTGTGTCACCGACGTGAACTATGAAATTGCTCCCCTTGCGTCCTCGCAATCGTCCTCTGGCCCCACCACCGACGTTGTCCACGTATACCACCTTAAACCTTATCACGACGCTCATACGTCGCCGCCCTAACGCCGAGACGGCGTTTCATAAGCCGGGGATCCTGAAGCGGGTAGACGACGACGACACTGAGCGATGGAACGAGTGGACGGAGACGAATACGACAACGAAGTTCTGGCCGTGTTCTCAGTGCCATATTACTTGAGGAGAAGAAGAAGAAGAAGAAGAAGAAGTTCTCAGTGCCGCTCGCACCTATTCCTTCGCTTGTGTAAATAACTGAAAATATATTCTTTCCCCCAACAATATAACCGGGCTTTTTTCGCGGCAGGGACGCATGTCTTTGTCGAAGCGCCCTTTTTCGCTGTCTAAAAATAATATCGCTTTTCTGTGTAAATTGCTCGGCAAATCGTTTTTTTTTAAGGAACACTCTAATTATATCAGGCTACCCATCAGACAGTTTGATTGCAATATTCACCGCTCATAACTCGTTTGTGTTCTTCACTTTCATTTGCAAATAGTTTTGTCCTGAAAAAGCGGCTTGCCGGCAAAAAAATTACGGTCAAGCTGTGCGACTGGATATACCGGGTGCTCATCGAAAGTTATCAAAAATTTTTTTAAATAGTTTTTTATGTATGAAGCCGGCTTTTGGGGCATATTATTAACTCCGCTGGGGGACATCAAAAAAGTGAATATTGTTAACTAGTTGTCCAGCTAACTAATTTCTGACAGTCAACTTTTCAAACTACTACAGGTGGCAATTAATTATTCATATCACCTCACAGGCTCCAAGAATGGAGTATTCTGTGAGGGGGGATTAAATAGATAGGGTTAATGACAGGAGCATGAGCAACACGTTTATCCCAAACTTACTGACTGTTTGTACCGGTCACTGTAATGTAAGAACGTTAGTAACTTAGAAAATTCGCCATTATTTCGGCCCTAAAACGAGCTAGGTCATGAATATTCATGTCGTGTTCCGGAATACCATTCCAGTGAATGAGAGCCTGCGGCAGGGCAGATGAATTAAATGCAACGGTTCTATCAAGAGAAAGAGAGAATGAAAAGGAAACGCAGGGAGGTTAACCAGATGTGAGTCTCCTGTTTTCTACCCTACACTGGGGATGGGGGATAGGGGTTAGAAAGATGACAGAGAGGAAAACGCAAAAAAAAACGAACGTGCACACATGGAGACACACACACACAAGGCGTTCCAGTTAAAGTCTTTCACACAGGCCGGTAGATTGTAAGAAGCGCAAAAGCGCTTGCACGGCCTTCTTCTGCGACGGTAGGTCCGTTCGATGTTGTAGAATTCTTTTTTCGAATAGCGGTTGGTCGTCCAGTTGGTCAAGTTCGTGGCTAAGGCATGCCCTCTGTGGACTGTACTGCGGGCAGGACCACAATATATGGCCAATTGATTCTTCATGGCCGCAGTGGTCACTGGTTGGGGTGTCGGCCATCCCTATGCGGAAGGCATAGGCTTTAGTAAAGGCAACACCCAACCAAAGTCGATATAAAAGCGTGGCGTCTCTACGGCGAAGGTTCTATCAAAGAGAGAGAGAATGAAAAGGAAACGCAGGGAGGTTAACCAGATGTGAGTCTCCGGTTTGCTACCCTACACTGGGGATGGGGGATAGAGGTTAGAAAGATGACAGAGAGGAAAACGAAAAAAAAAAGGAACGTGCACACATGGAGACACACACACACAAGGCGTTCCAGTTAGTCTTTCACACAGGCCGGTAGATTGTAAGAAGCGCAAAAGCGCTTTCACGGCCTTCTTCTGCGACGGTAGGTCCTTTCGATGTTGTAGAATTCTTTTTTCGGATAGCGGTTGGTCGTCCAGTTGGTCAAGTTCGTGGCTAAGGCATGCCCTCTGTGGACTGTACTGCGGGCAGGAGCACAATATATGGCCAATTGATTCTTCATGGCCGCAGTGGTCACAGGTTGGGGTGTCGGCCATCCCTATGCGGAAGGCATAGGCTTTAGTAAAGGCAACACCCAACCAAAGTCGATATAAAAACGTGGCGTCTTTACGGCGAAGCTGTGATGGCGCTCGAAGACTTAATGTTGGATCAAGTGAGTACAGTCGCGTATTTCTTAAATGTGGCTCATTCCATTGCGACTCTGTGCACTGCCGAGCAAGTAGGCGGAGCTTCCGTGCCGCGTCAGTTCTAGAAAGAGGAAATGGGACGTGGCGCTCCTCAGTATGGGCTGAGCGGGCAGCGTGATCCGCCCGTTCATTGCCGATAATCCCGCAGTGACTTGGAAGCCACTGGAACGTTATTTCATGGCCGGCATCACTTATATGGTGTAACGTCTCTGTAATATGGAAGATTAGTTGCTCGTGCGGGCCGCGTCGTAGAGGCGACAGTAGAGACTGCAGTGGGGCCTTCGAATCGCAGAATATTGTCCATTTGTGTGGCGGTTCATCACCAATGTTATGAAGGGCAGTTAATAGCGCTGCGAGTTCTGCTGCCGTCGATGTTGTCGCGTGGGTCGTCTTAAATTTTATTGTTGTAGCTTTCGCTGGAATGACGATTGCCGCCGCGGAGCTGCTTGGAAGGACAGATCCATCAGTGTTAATATGCGTTGAGTCACGGTAGTTCTCGTACAAATGTAGTAGCGTGAGCTGTCTAAGGGCTGGTGATGACAGATCAGCTTTTTTCGAGATACCAGGTATTGCGAGGTTGATTTTTGGCTGAGCGAGGCACCATGGAGGGATCGAAAGTCTCGCAGCCGGAGTGAAACAAGCTGGTAATGATTCATCATATGCAGTTATCGTTTGGCTGAAAGATGTGTGTGGCCTGTCCGCTGGTAGAGAGGCTAAATGGTGACGAGGATTCCTGGCTAGATGCCTTATATGGGTCCTGAGTACTTCAATTTCAATGTGGGTCTTGACAAGGTGGTCTCTAGCGATTGCTATCGTAGCCACTGTTGAAGCACTCTGAGGCAGGCCTAGACAGATCCGGAGCACTTGACCCTGGAGACTTTGTATTGTGCGTAGATTCGTTTTGCCTGTGTTGTTTATTGCTGGCAAGCTGTATCGCAGAAATCCTAGAAAAAGCACCCTGTACAGTTGTAACATGGAACTAGGCGACATTCCCCAGGTCTTGCCAGCGAGAAACTTGAACAGGTGGCAGATGCCTGTCAACCGTTTTTCACGTATGATATGTGTGGCCTCCATGACAAGACCCTGTCGATTATGACACCTAGAAACTTGTACGATCGAACCCGTCGTATTATTTGGCCATTTATCATTACACTGTAGTTTACCATGGGTTTGCGCGTAAATGGCACTAGTGCGCATTTCGCGGAGGAAATTTTCAGGCCTCGATTACGGAGGTAGATAACAGTTTGTGTGGCGGCTCTCTTAATTCTCGCTTGCAACTGTAGGCGTGTTACTGCAGATGTCCATATGCAGATGTCATCCGCGTACATTGATAGCCTGACTGTGGTTGGCTCGTGCTCAAGGAGAGCAATTAGTGTTAGATTAAATAACACGGGGCTAAGTACACCGCCCTGGGGGACGCCGCGGTAGCTATAGTGAACAGAAGTATGGCCTTCCTCAGTGCTTACAAAGAAAGATCGCATCGATAGATAGCTCCGTATCCATTGAAACATCCGACCACCCACTCCTAACTCTGCGAGAGCAGAGAGGATGGCTTCATGCGTAACGTTGTCATACGCCCCTTTAACGTCGAGGAATAAGGATGCGCAGAGACGCTTACGGCATTTCTCATGTTGAATGTAGGTCACCAGGTCGACGACGTTATCGATCGATGATCGACCGCGTCGGAAGCCCGCCATGGCATCTGGGTAGGTGTTGTGGTACTCCAAGTACCACTCCAGGCGTCCTAGGACCATCCTCTCTATTACTTTGCCCACACAGCTCGCCAAAGCGATCGGGCGATATGATGAGAGCTCCAACAGTGACTTGACAGGCTTCAGCAGTGGAACAAGGCGACTTGTCTTCCAGGTTGTTGGTAGCATGCCATTTCTCCAAGATTCCTTGTACACCTCAAGAACTCCTCTCGCTCGCTGCCCCAGGTGACACAGAGCTCGGTAGGAAATGCCGTCAGGTCCTGGCGCTGATGTGCGGCTACACAAAGCTAATGCTGCCTTAAGTTCGTGGATCGAGAATGGTAGATCCAACCGGAAATCACGTGGTGGCGGGTAGCTGCTCGAAGGCGATGGAATGTTGGTAGCTGTGAGTTGGCCGGATAATCTGCGCAGAAATCCTCTGCCACGTCAATCTCCGATCTCTTTTGAGAAAGGGCAAGCGCCTATCAAAAATGTGTTGGAAGCTTATAGGATTGTTTAAACGACGTGAAGTGCGGTTTGGTTGTATAAGAGGCAGCGTTAAAGAGTAGCCACTGTAGACTATTGTGTGAAGTAGGCAGATTAGGGCGTTTAATCTCCGTGATTGCAATGTAGAAAGTGAGATCGATGATTTGATGTTTGTTATGCTCGAGTGACCGTTGTAGTTTCTGGGGAAAAAATGCGCGGCCCAATTCTGAACCAATTCAAGAGAATTAAATAAGCCTTATGAGGTGGCCGGATGGGAGATGCGCATTCGAAACTCGTACGCCAGGGTAGGGGACGCATGTACGCATATTTACTGATGGATGTCCGCCGGTTGGTATTGCTTGAGCATAATTATAGTGGCGAGAAAACGCGCCACTTCATAATTTAAGCAAGATATCGGATGTTTCGAATCACTTTAGATTGCCGGTATGATTTCTGAGCCCGTGTTCCGAAGCGACTTTAAGTGAATGGTTTTCGCGCGGTTTCTTGCTTTCTTGGTCGAAAGGTGGAGGTCACTATTTCTAACACTTGATGGTGGTCCGAGCGAGCTGTTCCTGAACATGCCGCTGAACTTTTTTTTTTGCCTTTACTTGGCCAAGAGAAATCGACACTAGTGAGCATGCTGCTGTTATTGCGTGCTCTTGAACCTCATAAACGATATCCATTCATATACTTACTTTGACATCACGAAAGACACGTGATATAAAAGGAAGCTGCGTAATGCAGCACAAAAAGAGCATGGATGGTTATGAACGATTCAATTATTTTTTTTACATATTTTTTCAACAGAAACAACTTAGCGCAAAAAACAACCAGGCAGGCGGTTTATTCTTGACGCCACCTGTTTGCTTTCAGTCGTTCTTTTGCAACTCATGCGGCTCATGAACAATTTTTCGATCTTGTCTGTGCAGTTGTTGGCATAGTTGTTGCAATTAGCAATCAAATAATTTGCACTGTTGCGATATATGGGCTCGCATCTGTGTTTATATTATTCTCATAAGGTCTGCTGCTTCTGATTTCTTTATTTTGAATTTCGGCGCTTCAAAATACATACCTGTGGGTCCGAACAGCTGCGTGTGTAAGGGATTTTTTGAAATAAAAATGCGAAAAAATTGAAAACTCATGACATCTGGAAATTTGATTTCGCAGAGAAGTGTATTTTTACTTTTCAGCCACCATAATTTTCGCAAACGCACCCATATATTTAGAGAGGTGTTGCCAGAAGAATTAATACTTTAAAGCATGCTTTTCCCCATTTTAAATCAATTTTTGCGATCTAAATTTTCCATAACACTTCTAAATAAAGCAATGCGACTTTACTTCATTAGTTCATTTATCTAACCCCTGTAGTTATATCTTGTGGTTTTCGTTGTGCTTTAGCAGCTGACTAAAATTCTGCACAACTATTCCCTCCCAACATAAATCACAGATAACACTCTATGAAGATGCGAGCAAATGTATGGTGATGTTATCACACCCCTGTGTCATCTTTGACCATTCAGAATATGTATGGCCAAGCAATCTCATTAACGGAAATGTACGCTTCGGGCAAACGCTTCTTTTGATCCAGTTTAACGTGCCTTCGGGTAAGTGTCCACAGTGTCCAAAACGCGCAAAGTGAGGACAGTGAACATCCAGCGGAGTTGGGCGTCCCTGTCGTACAGCGTTACCGAGCAAAGAAGCCGTCAGTTAGTAGGTACCTGCGAACTGTCTTTATATGGAACATGTGTTCCACATACAAGTATGTGGCGCTTTGCGTTCCACTTAAAGCCTTCCCCATTTAGCTGGGACGTTGCTGCAGTTATTACCTTAGTTTTTGATCTAGAACCTCGGTTCCACTTAAGTGGAAGTTTTTTAAAGAAGTTCCACTTAAGTTCAGTGACTAACTAGAACTTGTATGGAACCAGATTAAGAGTGCATTGTGGCAGACGAAGTATGTCCTGTATTACCGTTAGCGACACATGAAAAGTAATATAACGGTGAAGGTGGATGATTTGCAAGAGCCTTGGGATGCTACTCTTAACCTGACTCCACATAAATTCCAGCTGGTAACTGGAACCTAATTGGAACATTTTAAAAAGTTCTACTTAAAGTGGAATCGACAGTCCAGATAGAAAACTAAAAAAATGAGTGGAGAAACGTTCTACTTAAATAGGGAATGTTTTAAGTGGAACACAATGCCCGACATTCATATCTATCTGAAACGCATGATCCACATACAGAAAGCTTGCGAGTACCGACTTAATTGACGGCTTCACTGCTCGGCTTCGATAATTGACTGGGACGTCCTACTCCACTGGTTGTTCAGCACCGTCACAGTTCGTGTTTTGGACACTGTGAGCAGTTACACAAAGGGAATGTTGAAGCATAATTGAACTGAATCAAAAGAACCCCTTGCACGAAGCGTACACTTCCGTCAATGGCATTACCTGGCCATACATGCTCTGAGCAACCTCAGTTTTCAAAGGTGATGCCATTTTATAACACGGAGCTGCAGTCTTTACATGACCGTACATCTGCTTTGTTTGCATAAAGTGTCAGATGTAATTTACGTTGGGAGGAAATAGACGCGCTGAATTTCACCGTCAGCTGCTGAAGCACCACGGAAACCACAAGAGAGAACAACTACAGGGGTTAGGTGAATCACTGTTTTGAATCAGTTAGCACTGTATTGTTTAGCAGTGTTCTGTATAATTCACATAAAGAAAACACGAGCTAAAATTGAAAAAAAGCATGCTTCCATCGATTTATTCTGCAGGTAGCACCTCTCTGAAAACATGGCTGCTTGTCCCAAATTTATGGTTGCTGGAAAGCAAAAAGGCACTTCTGGACGAAATCAAATTCACAGTCATCATGACTTTTAAATTTTCGCATTTCTGTTTCGAAAAAAACTATTACACACGCCGCTGTTCGCACCCATAGTTATTACGCCTAGTGAAGGGTCAAAAAGCGAAACAAACAAAGCAGAATTCTTTGCATGCTAATTACAACAATTATGTCAAAAACTGCACAAATCAGATAACAAAAGTGTTCATAAGCGCGTGGGTTGCTGAAGGGATACTAATAATTAAGCAGGTGGCCTCAACAAAAAAACTCCCACACGGTTGTTTTCAAGCGAAAGCTTTACTAGGCTATGTCGGCGGTTTCACGTCATCAAAACGTGTCCGCAGTCATTGTGGGGAACCAGAAAAAAAAGAACGTCTAAAAAGTGGTTATAACTGAAGGAGGATAATGTGAGGATACGCGCAAAAGATTTTGACACGATCGGATGAATAGTTAATCAATTTGAGCCAAAAATGTGCAAAAAGTGGCCTTGTCCGGAACAAGAGTGGCGCCAAATTTGAAACGCCTGAAAATCAGTACCACATGACCAGAAGTGTGGGTGGAGCCATTTAAACGTTTGGGACGAAGCGTGGTGGTAATTTGACGAATTGCACCAATTCTCAGGCAAATAGGGGCAATAGAGCAAAGAAGAGTAAATAGAGGCGACGAGTGATGAGGAGGCGTCAATGCTTTCGCATTACTCCAATGATGGATGCGGGTTACCGCAGTGATTTCGATTTTTTTATTTGCACTAAACCCTGTTCGCATAACACACACACACACACACACACATATATATATATATATATATATATATATATATATATATATATATATATATATATATATATATATATATATATATATATATACCAAACGTGATTTCTGGCAGCTGATTTGGTCAATATAATATAAAATCACCAAAAATTGAAGAAACATAACAGAATTTAATTCACGACGTTTCGGCTGGATGACCAGCCTTTTTCGAGTGTCGTTCACTGCCATTCATGGTCTATTTGCGCTGCATCATGCGCCTCGCTTTATATCGCGCGCCGAGCAGAAGGGAATGTCCTTATGAGAATGACATATAAGCAGATGCAAGCTCTTATATCGTAACAGTGCAAATTCTTTCATTCTAACTGCAAAATATATGCAAACAACTCCACACATAAGATCGCAAAAAATGTTCATGAGCCGCATGAGCTGCAAAAGGGGGATCAAAAGCAAAAAGGTGGCGATAAGAATAAACAACCTACATGGTTGTTTTTAGCACTAAAGTGTTTGTGTTCGCATAATATGTAAAAAAATATAATCGTTCACTACCATCCATGGCCTATTTGTGCTACATCATGCAGCTTCCTTTAATATCATGCCCCTTTCGTGATTTCAATGCAAGTAAGTGAATGGACATCGTTTATAAGGTTCAAGTGCATACAACAACAGCAACATGCTCACTAGTGTCGATTTCTCTTGGCCAAGTAAAGGCACACAATGTTCAGTGGCATGTTCAGGAACAGCTCACTCGGACCATCATGAAATATAAACTATAGTGACTTCCACCTTTTGACCATGAAAACAAAAAAGAGCACAAAAAACGTTCACTGACCCGCGAGGGGCTCCAGCCCCTCCTGGGCCAAGCCGAGTTTCGAACGACCTCGCAGCCTTCTTAAGGGGGTACTCTTCGACTAACACGTTTCGAAGGCGAGCAAAGCCTGGGTGTGTTGCCACTGAGAGCGCGCATGCTCTGGGGGAACGTCCTTTCCTCCTCCGCGAGCACCAGTTGCTGGCTGTGCACCTTTGTGTCGCACAAGTGAGACGTCGAAATCGCCACTGGTCCCACCGCTGCACCTACCGTTTTACCATTAGGGTGCGAACGCCTCCAGTGCGCAATAGACAATTTTCACGGAGCCCTACTGCAGGACCTTATTTCCACGTGGCAAATTTAACTTAACAAATAGTATCAATAATAATCCTTCGTGAGAACAAAGCAGCCCTTCCGAACCTGCAGGGAAGGTGGCGACAGCAGCGTCAAGGCCCCTCAGTGCCATGGCGTCTCAGCGATGAAGCCTCTCCCTCTCGCGAGAAGCTGACACCATTGCTTGCAGTTCTTTCGACAGAACGGCACAATTCTCGACAAACCTTGAACCCTTCGTACACAGCAACATCAGCAGCAGTCACCAAACATGGCCACAATAGTCTTTGCACCACAGGGTGGATTACGGTCTCTCGCGGATAGATTTTCAATCGATGGAGGGGCGAGGTGACCAAACGCCCTTTTGCAAGCATTCCACCCCGGAAGAGCCAAGCACCTGGCTTGGGGAAATTTTGTGCCCATTCGAAAACTGGTGGGTAAGTGGCGTCACTGGAGATCGAATCCAGCACCTCCCGAATGCGAGGCGGATGCTCTACGTAAATGCCACCTGTTCGGGCAATAGTTTATAGTCGCAAAGGGCCACGAAGAAACAGAAACCATTGGCGTGTCAGATTGTGTGTTGTGTGTGTGTGCATTGCATTCACGTAAATCGTGTCTGACACTGCACCACTTCCTGAATTCCGCGCGCCTAACATCATTGCTCGGCAGCGAAGCATTGGACTGAGTATAGTATCCTCCGTCTGAGAAGTGTGCACAAATGCATGAAGCAAAGGAACTCTGTCCGCCATATGGGTTCAATTCCTCGCAGAAATGCACCTCTGACTCGCCGTTTATCAACACTCAGCTGTGTAAAATTTCCGGCACTATCTAGTGCAGTACCTGGTACGTGTGATGGTGCTCGTCTTCTAGCATAGAGCGAAGAAAACATGTGTTCGATCAGCATGCCACAAATTCGTCAGAAAAATCAAAACGGCACTCGCGAAAACATCGAAGGGCTGCTGTACTCGCATTCTCTTTTTTTTTTATCTAGACTCCAGGACGTGAGAGTACGCGTCAGTCTTGGTTGAACGCGAAGAGGCAGCTAAGTAAAATTCGCAATGGACATTCCGAATTTGCATTTTAATTTTTTCTCGCGCGGTTTACAGTGCTGACTGGAAACGTTGAAGTGCGTATAGAACATTTTAAATTTTACCAGGTGCTTCAGCAAACGTGAACCAGCGTTTTTAAAAATAGGCTTTTTCAGGTGTAAAGGCCGCGGCCACTATGACACGACAGTACGTGCGTTGGCCGATGTAAAAAAGGCGAATTATGTTAACGAGTAAGGCGCTTAAGAAATTTGTGACAATTAACTTTCCATCTGTAGTACTTATACACCTGCCTGCCATCAGAGAGGTGTATCCGGTCCCTAGTAGTTCCGGTCCCTAGGTTGCTTTGCCTGCATGCTTTTCGAAGGTGCATGTATATGGCACTATGTACCCAAAATTTGTTGGGCCACAGCGGCGACAGCAATCGCGTTTTGTAAATCATAAAAACTTAAATGGGTGTTAACCCGGCCGCGGCGGCTGCGTTTTTATGGAGGAAAAACGCTAAGGCGCCCGTGTGCTGTGCGATGTCAGTGCACGTTAAAGATCCCCAGGTGGTCGAAATTATTCCGGAGCCCTTCACTACGGCACCTCTTCTTCCTTTCGTCTTTCACTCCCTCCCTTATCTCTTCCCTTACGGCGCGGTTCAGGTGTCCAACGATATATGAGACAGATACTGCGCCATTTCCTTTCCCCCAAAACCAATTATTATTATTATTAAATGGGTGTTACTAAAGACCGCCTTAAAATGTCCACTTGCCAATATGTGCCTTCCTGTTATAGTTAAAAAGGTTAACTATCAGAAATAGTTAGCTGTCCAACAAGTTAACATCATTCACAATTTTCTCATGTCCCCCAACGCAGATATTGTGCCGCAAAAGCCGCCTTACTACTTAAAGAAACATATTTTCGAAAATTTTGTGTAACTTTCGTCGTACAGTATGACCATAAGTATTTATTTTGCCGGCATATCACTTTTTCAGGTCAAAAGTAATTGTAAATGAATGTAAAGAACAGAGCTGAGATATGTGCGGTGAATACTGCAATCAAACCGTCTTATCAACAGCCGGATATAATTAGGGTGTTCCTTAAGAATGAAGATTCAAGCAGTTTTACACAGAAAAGTGTGATTCTTTTTATACAGTGAAAAGAGATGCTTCCACGAGGCCATGCATCAATACAGCGAAAAAAGCCCGATAATATGTTTAAAACATTGCGAGCAACAAATGCTTCACTTTGAAATTCCGACAAACATACATGTACAGAAAGCAAATAACCACTACGAGTTGCATCCCAAGAATGCCCAGAACATATATACACAAATATGGAGCAAGTTTATTATTGTCCGGTAGCAACATTCTCCAGAAAAGGGGGATCATAGATAATTTTCGCATTTATTTGTTCCGTAAAGCATTGCCTATGTAGCGAAAAAATATATTAACCGAAGTCAGACCTCGAAGGAAATTTTCTTGTTAGAGAGAAGCCTCTCAATTGAGAACCTAACAAAACCTCACTATAATGAATGACCAAACTCAAAAACAACCGTTGTGGCAAAGCGCATCGTTCAAAGAGAAAGTCGACCATTTTTAGATGGAGTACAGTTCAACTGCGCTTTGCGTTCAGATATAGATCAGGACAAAATAGTTTCGTTTTTCATAGTATGCAGTTATGAGCAGCCTACCATGTAGAGAAATCAAAAAACAGCTAGCTGTTTAGCATTGCCAAGCACGGAATATTGTGCGAAGGCACGATGAAATTTCTAGGGCCACGCAAATTTTTGGGGTGGGCCAAACCAAATCGGGGGGTGTCCAGAGTCGGTTCCGAGCATGGGTAAGCACAACTTCTGAATTTTCTGTATTAGGGCAAGCCTATTTTGGTGGTGTCCCAAGTGGTGGGTCAACACAAATTTCAAATTTTTCGGGGTGGGCCACACAAATATTCGGATGGACCAAAACTATTTTTGGAGGTAGGGTAATTCTATTTTGAGATTAGGTCAAGCCTTTCTTTCATCAGAGCACAACCACATTCACCGGCTGGAAAATTCGGCCAAGGTCGTTCCAAGAAAAAAATTTTGGTTGGCGCATGCCTATTTCGCCATGGGCCACGTTGAGGTCGCGCCATGCTATATCTTAGCAACCTATCAATCCATTTTCGCCTATTTAATTCATTCACTGCAGGGTCTAATTTCGATCGTACGTGCCATATTTGGGCATAGGCCACATTGGGGGCGTGGCTACTGCCTGTCAGAAAACCACCCATCAATGTTTGTCGCTTTTGGCCGAGGTGACTTCAAGGTCAAGCTTCGAGTAGTCCATGCGATATTTTAGCACGACCCATGTCAGGCTATGCCGTAATCCCAAACCCAACCTTCAGGGCCGTTGACAAATCTCTTCACAGCTGTTTTTACAGACCCACCGCAGTGGCTCAGTGGTTATGGCGCTAGGCCTTGGTTCGAATCCGGCCGCGGCGGCCGCGTTTCGATGGAGGCGAAGCGCGTAAGCGTCCTGTGCTATGCGATGTCAGTGCACGTTAAAGATCCCCAGGTTGTCGAAGTTATTCCGGAGTCCTCCACTGCGACACCTCGTACTTCTTTCACTCCCACCTTCGTCCTTTTTCCTTACGGCACCGTTAGGGTTTCCCGCGTGATGTCAGACAATTACTGCGCCATTTCCTTTGCTCTGAAAAAAATTGATGGTTTTAACAACCGCTGCCTATTGAATCACGTGAACCGCCACGAGGCCTCACTCATCCCACGGCTTTCGCCGAAAATGCACTATAACTGCTTCTGCACTAGAAAAAACGTGGTTTTTTTACCTGACAGTCACACAAACGATGCACATTTATCGGAACCATGCAGCGATTCGTTACAGAGAAAGCGATTACCATGCAGAAACCGTATTTAACGCAATGACATTCCATACGCTCCTGTAGTTGATCGAAGGCTCAGAACATGTAGCACTGGTGGTCGACAGAGAAGAAAAGGCTACCAAAACTACATCTTCGCACACTACCGTCGTACCGTCGTCACTTGGAGGGGGCAATGCATTCGTTTCAATCCAGTCTCCACTTGTGTTCACTGCGGCACAGCGAACCGGTTCGACGAAGGGAAGTGCCCTTCTAGGCCCACCCTGGTTAAGTTGAGGGTGGACAAGGAAGGCCTCAGGCGTTGCTGGCACACACCCACTACGGAGGAGTGGCCAAGACACAGGCGGTTAACTGCTGGATACAGGAAAGTTTTGACGGGAAAAGGAGTGGTAATAGGATGTAGCCTGATAGATTGGAAGACGGAAGGACAGGGATCCTGTTAACTTGGAGATCGAGGACGGGACAATGGCTTAATGTGCATAATAGTATGCTATGCCTGTAATGTTTAAATGTCGAACTGACTGAGAGCGGGTCGACAAATGGCACAGCAGAGCGAGTCGAAGAAGTAGAAGTGGCCGCGCCGCACGAAGGGACAAACGCACGGGTGGCGAAAGGTTTTCTGCGGGCCTCCGAAGAAGCGGCGGCGTAAAGAGGAATATCATGATGGCCACTGGTCAGCGGGGAAGCTGGCGAGGCCGTGATGAAAACCGCTGTCGAAACCATGCTTGCGGCTAACAGCTCTGGGGTATCTATCTGCAGAACAGCTATAAACTCCAAGTTGAAGGCAGTATGCGTGTTGCTATGCTAGGAAACAGCCCTTTATGAGAACCATGGAGAACGAATTGCGAATATACAGAGCGAATGTACGCAGGGCCGCCGCCGCCAGCTGAGGCGAAGAGAGCGGCAGCCCCGCTCTTTGCGGGAACTTTCAGGCCATTGGCTCCCACTTATCACGTGCCTTCCGGTCACGTGCCCAGCGGCGGAACAAAAAAGAAGTCTGCCATCGCGGAACTCGCGACCTTTGTATCTCGTGAGCAGTGACCTAGTTCTATCTGGAACGCGTCATGAAGTAACTGGAACCGATTGAAGCAACTGGGAAACGGTGAGCTTGCTGTTCCACTAATGTGAACGCGTTCCACATAACTTTCAATTATAAAGGAGAAAAAGGGGCTACAAAAGTGTGTCGCACTTAGAAAAAGCCGAAACGAGCCTCGTTCCAGATAAAATAAATGGTGCAGAGCCTTTAACCGGAGCCTAAGTGGAACAACGGCAGTATATATGCAACCGAGATTAAGAGTAGCGCATGGTGTATTTTTTTTTTAACAAACGTATCAAGGAATGAGGCTCAGGTAGAATATCCCGTTCAATTTCCAAGACCGTGTGAAACGAGGCTGGTCACAGGTGTTGTGCGTTTTATTTTAGGGTTTTACCTGAGCGCTCGTATTATTATTCAGCTCCCTCAGGTGTACTTCCCAAAGAGTGGCTGAACCCGTCGGTACATTAGATTGTGAGCAAAAAAATGTTTGGAGTTGTGTACCAAACGTTGAAGATTGGAATAAAAGCTGCCCGTCTATTAAAGCCTAAATGAAAATATTAGTAAAATGAGTGGAATCATGTTTACACTCACTACTGAGCTGACAGTATTCATAATTCGATACAAGATAATATGACACTCTACAGTTTTGCGCCCTCCTTC
The DNA here is from genome assembly GCF_052857255.1 of Amblyomma americanum. Classification (NCBI taxonomy): domain Eukaryota; kingdom Metazoa; phylum Arthropoda; class Arachnida; order Ixodida; family Ixodidae; genus Amblyomma; species Amblyomma americanum. The sequence continues at coordinate 40,304,216 of NC_135506.1, read as the reverse complement.
TCAGCATTCAGACCATAGGCCCCAAGTACGTGTTATACACGTACTCCTCGCCCATTAACAGAGCAAAAGATCATCGGTCCGCGGCCACAGCAGTGGAGTGCCCTCAAGGCATACAAGGCACTCTTTGCCTACTTGAGAGCGACTGGATTGAGTGACAAATTGTGACAGCGTTGTGCGGGTGTGTGTGTTATGCCTTTTTTTTCTTCTCTCTTCCTTCTTTTAGTACCCTAATCCCTCTTCCCCAGTGCAGGGTAGCCAACCGGAGCACCTTTCTGTTTAACATCCCTGCCTTTTCCTCCTCCTCTTTATCTATCTATCTATACAGGTACTTAACAACAATTAGAAGTCCTCCCAACTGCATATTTTACAACTTTCCGTCCATCAATTATATTAACTCTGGAGTACATATCAGCTCAAAGCAAACAAATATTTTAAAAAGTTGGCCGAATAAATACCTATCGCGCCAATTCGTGGCGGTTCCGTTAATTTTGTGAAGCAGTATTCCTGCCATATATACCTATTTTCAAATACTCCTTGTTTTTTTGCGGCGTATCGTTCTTGATATCAAACTAAAATGTAAAAAAGTTCTTGCTTTTCTGTCGCCCAGTCCCCTTCCTTTGAAATCTTTTTGCTGAAGTTTCGGTAATGTCACAGGGGATTTTTAAGTACAGATTTTACCCAACTCTGGTGGTACTCATATCGATACGACCATGGAGGTTAACCTCTGCGTGTGGAGAGAAATCCTCATAGAGGCTTCCCTCACGTGTTGTGCTTTCGTTTTCAAAGCCCGCATATTTTTTTGTTATTTATAAAGTCACACTAAATCTTATGCATGACGACCTGAAAAGGATGGGCTCATCTTCAAAGTGAAGAAGTGCCACTTCACCTATCAGCAGTTGCTTTTTAAAGGCCACACCGCAAGCAAGGATGGAGTATGCCCATTCCAGAAGAGAGCAGCTGTTATCGCAATGTTGCTGCCGACGGTTTAAAAGAAAGCTGTGTCAAATTTCTCCAACTGGGCGGCGTATTACCAGCGATTTGTGAAGAATTTTCTTTCATACCCCAACCAACGACCCAACTGAGAAAGCCTGACGTTTCGTCTAATTGGGAAGCACCGCATGCAAGAGCCTTTCAGCAGCTTCAGCATCGTTAACAGTTCCTTCCGGCTATCGGAGACTTCGATGTAAACACCGAGAATGAAAGTAATACCGGCGCAAGCAGCAAAGGCCTCAGCGTCGTCCCCATTCAAAAACTACAGACTGGGAATTATGATTTCATACACTACTACGGCCTTGAAGGAGCGCCTCGCCAGCATATGGGTGGCGTCGAAATTCCTCCGCTGCCTGTAAGGACGATCATTCAAGGTTTTCAGAGATTAACACGTGCTGTACAGGTTTTCCAGTTTGAACCACCCCTACGGCCGCCTCTCCAGATAGAGCCTGCAGCTCCTGGGGTTCGACTCTCTCTCCTCTACAAATCTGGATCCAAGAACACCGATGCGGACTACCTATCTCTAGCCCTTGTTGACAAACTGCCAGAAGGAGGGGATGAGGACGCTTTTTTGGGGACCGATAAGCACCTGCGACTTGTCGCAGCCCCACAGCTCAGACTTCAACCTACGGCACCTCGTCCAGTATCTCGAAGGTTAAGCTTTGTTGCCCTCAGTAGCCAGCAACGTTCGAGCGTTGTTTGTGTTTTACCTATTTGCAAAATAGCTCCGTCTTGAAGAAGAAAATCGCCCCCAAAAACGCATCATGTCGTTTCCAACAGCTTGCAACAAGACATCCTGATAAATATGAAAGGGGCCGGAATCTTCTTGCACTTACGAAAACAGAGGAGACCCCAGCAAGAGAGGTGGAGCGAAAAATAATATGTAGAGAAAAGGAGAATTTGCAAGATCTGCGAGTTCGGTGCCTCAAGTCCAGGGCTCCGCTGACGGCAGTTGACTTGCGGACTAGCTCAGTGATCCAGACTTTGTAGTGCAGTTTGCCGATCGTCAGAGCTGGTGCATACCAAATTCGTGGAGATCTTGAGATGATGCAGGCTGCGTGCGTCGACAGCGGTTCGTCGACAGCAGGGCGCGCTGCGCGTGCCAGCCCGGCGTTGCGACTTGTGCACGACGGAAGAGCGTGGGAGCAAGTGTGCGAGAGATGAGTACGTTGTGGAAAAACGAGGTGTGTAGGCAGATAGCGCAGCGGAGGTCGTGTTATTCAAGCGTGGAGGTGGCAGCCGTCGGACGTTGGGACCGTGCTGCCGTGACCTCCCTTGGATCACCGACGCACGCCTACTGCGTTCCTTCGAAGTTTGAAGGTGGAAGCCCATGGATTGAGGGTGTGTGCTGCCGAGAGGTTCCCTTGGATAGCTTGCAGCATTTCGGGGCGCCTACGACGTGTCCTAGCAACGCTTCTCCTGTTTCTGCCAAGTTCATGGGGCGGCTGACGGGGTCCCTCGGCGTCTACCTGTTTCCCTCTCTGCTCCTAATACCACGTGGCTGCAAGGCATCCCCGCTTCACCTGGGACGCTCAGTATCTGATGAACGCTTTCCTTTAATCTGTAGTGTTGTACGCGTGTCGAGCGTGTGTTTTTCTTGGTGTTTTCGTTTCTTGTTGGCTCTCTCTTTTTAACTGATAAATACGGCTTCGTTATGTTTTGTCTGATCTGTTTGTTGTCTTCTCTCTCTCTCGTTGAGTTGTAAATACGGCTTCGTTTTGTTTTGTCTGATCTGTTTATTGTCTTGTTCGAACCTACACGCGATAGCGTTTTCCTTCGGTAGTCGGGGACGCGTTACCATTTCTCGACACTCCTACTGCTCGTGTGTCGGGTATGACACTCTTAAGGTATTCTCTTGTTTCTCTCTGCATTTCCAAGTAGTATGACGATGCGTGGGGATTGCTCCTCCTAAGCACAGTAACCTGTGTGTCCTGTGGCGCCAATTTTTTTTTTAATTGAGTCGATTAGGAGATGTCTTAGCTTTGCTTTCTCCTCCAGTACAAGGCATCCGAGGCGTATAGTTGTTTGTGCGGTGGTGAAAAATTTCTTCTTTCTAGCCTAAGGTGTTCGAATTTGTCCCCTTACGTTCCTCGAAGTTTGGTAGGGTTTATATTGGCATCCGCTTTGTTTGTGAGAGCTCGGACCACATAATTCGGTGCCCCGTTTACGCGAAGACCTTCGCGGCGATGTGTCCATGTTTTTCTGCGTGAGTGGGGAGGAGGATTAGACAGCGTGTCACCGCTGAGGCTGAGCATCCCCGCTTGTTTACCTGCCAGTCTTTCGCGTTGTGTATTGGATGTCGTCGTCTTCACTAACTTCCTTCCGCACCGAAGTCAGTACAAACCAAGCGACTGCAAAAGCGGAACCAGCAAGCCCAAATTTGTACCCGCGGAAGCTTTAGGCGTCATGACACCGAACGGGAAATGAAAGCGCTGTAGTCAACGCGTTGCTTGGCTGCTGGCCATTGCTGAGTATGAATGCGCATCGAGGAACTCCAGCCTCTGTATTTAATGGACACAGAAAACACCGCTGTCACATTGCTCTCTAAACGAAACTTAAGCGCCCCTTAATTTTTTGTTCATATATGGTTGCGTGAGAGCGCTTATTCCATTTTCAACGAAGTGTACAGGCGCGCTAATGGAATGACCCTGTTTCGCTGCTTAGATTCAAAAAGTGTTTCCGAATCTACAAAGCGGTCGGTATTTCGTGAAATTTCCATCCAGTTACACTGGGATGATACAGTGAAAGCTAGATTCATTCTATTCACTCGCTAATCTGCCAGAGTACGTCTACAATCATTGCAGACAAGGGTATGACTACATTTATCGCCATCAATACCATCGCAAACTCCAGTCACACGTACCAGCTGTGGTCGCCATCGCGCTGATTACACGCTCCCCAGCTCTTCTATTCATTTCACGAAGCAACGCATACATATGATTTCACTGTGCCTTGAGTAAGTAAAATGCAACTTGGAACCCTTACAATGCTCTCAGAGTTGCCCAGGTGGCCGGAGCCTGGTCAAGCTGCTACTGTGCAACTTTTTCTCCTGCGCCTTCTTTTTCTCAGTGGGTCTGCATAGAACGATACGCTAGCTGCTATTATTTCACCCAGAAAGAAGAAATTTGCGTAGTGCACTGCACACTTGTACCGTTTACCGGCCATATAAGTCGGTTAATGGGGCGAACTGGGCGTGTTGGTACATAATTACAGGCACAACATCGCACAAAAGACGGGTACAGGTAGACAGACAGGACGAGCGTTGACCAACAATTGTTTATTGCTATCATTGATACACTTATATGCACGCCGATAGAGCCGTGGTCCCCGTATACGCGTGCGAAAATAGGCAAGTTCTTTTTCCAGTTGTGTCTCGAGTTGTGTTCCAAGGCGAGTGGCGTTTCAGCGCTCGTCCTTGTCTGTCTACTCTGTCCCCGTCTTTTGTGCGCTGCTGTGTATGTAAGTGTAAGTCGGCATTTCTTCCAAGTGTGGCCTTGCGATATTGCGTGCTTGACCAACACACCGAGTCGTCCTATATTCTCCGGATATAAGGAGGATCGCTCGAGCCGTGCTTAGACCGCGCCTCGTTAAGGTGCCCGTTCTCAGCAAAATGCATGGAACTCCATATGAAAAAAAAAGGCGCTCTGCTATGCAGTTTTTGACCGTATGTCTCTACCGGCTCGCTCAGTGTGGTGGGAGTTTCGCCTGACGACTCATCGAGAGCACGCGCATCATCAAATGCTGTAACATTGTCAAAAGTAAGAGTGCGCCCGCCAGAGAAAATCCTAAACACTCGAACCCTTGGCAGTTCGGTTTGCAGGTAGTCAGCCGATCGAAGGCAATGATAGCAGTCGTCAGGAACGAGCACCAGTTAATCATCTTTGAGCTTCACTAGCCTGCAAATTTTGGCCTCGTGACAGCATCGTTACACACTTTTTGCATTAAGCTGCGCGCAATACGATACCACCGCACAGAGGTTTGGAAGACTGCGGTGGAACGTGATGCACGCGTTGGCCTCTATATAGAAATAACTACCTTTATAGAGCGAGGGCTATTATTTGGAAGAAGGCTTGTATTTGCCCTGGACTTAAACGCGGCAATATACGGCGTTTGCAATATTTTCGACTTGCGCAGTCCACACAGACTCGGATGCGAATGAGCATGCCTTGCGCTAATGAACGTCACGGCGCAAGCGTCTTGTTGGATCTGCGCGTGAGAATTTTCACCGATGTAACACTCGCGCCTTGGAGCAATTAGCAAGTTTCTGCGTGCATGGGTATTGAGGGCACACAGCTACAATGTGCTCACCTGTGTTCAAGCACTACACCACGCTATTCTAAGCGCCAAGCAGAGCGAATAAGTCTGTCTTATCAGCTCTATTCTTATCTCGTCAACAATTAAGTCATGACGAACAGGACCAGGAAGAGAGATTAAGGTCAAGTCTTTCCTTCTGCACAATGGCCCTGCGCTGGTGCTTGTTTTGAGAGGAACTTTGTTTTCAGCTGCCACATTCAGCAGTGCGCAGATCGCTCACAATCCGCTGTGCAGGTTCTGATGAAAGCCTAAGATTACGTCACCTTGGTGGCTCACCTGCCTCGTAGGTTGCTTGTCTGGGGAATATTATAGGTTTCTGCTCACAGTCAAAGACGCCGACGACGATGACGCCAGGTTTTCTGCCACGCGAGCTCCTTAACATTATCGCGTTAAGCTTGGAGTGCTGGCAGTAAGCCTGAAATTTACCAAGAAAAGCCTGTTCTCCGGCGAGGGATGCGAAGAGACCGGCGCCCTACGAATGTCGCGATTTTTCGTCGCTTTGGATTTGAGTGTCATCATTATGTGTACTCCTCGCGGAAGCCTTCCCTTTCATGGGCCAACTCTGCACAATAGAAATCGATTACATTAACTGCCGCGTACTCGCACCTGCCGCCTGACTGGCCGGTGAAGGAAAACGTACGCGCGGAAATGTTATATTGGAATTGTCTATTAACCAAATCTGTCAAAGCCACTCTCTTCCAAAATGATAGAGAAGTTTTATGCTGTGCTAAGCTGCTAATTGTGGCTGCTCACTTTGTCTTTCTTCGCATATTAGAGCACAGATTGAAGCGCGATGTAGGCAGGAAAATGTTATGCTGAGTGTCACAAAACTCTGCGCTTATTCCGAAAACCGGCGCAGCGCGGAAGCAATCTCGCTAGCACGCGCCGTAGAAAAATCTAGAACAGTGGAGAAAGAAACCACCAGAGAGCGCCTAACCTTGTTTGTGATGCTACCCTTTCCACTTTGCTCGCCGGCGCAGCGGAAAAGGAAACATCTCGGCGCTCGCCGTCGATAATTCGAGAAGTGCCAGTAAAATCTACTCATTGTCGATGGAGAGGGTGTAGCCTTGAGCGCGCTGAGTGAGACCCTCTCCCATTCGCTTGCACGCCGAGAGCGGAAGTTCTCGAAATGTGTCTCCGCGCCTGACCAATAGGAACGCGCCCCCGGCGCGAGAAGGCGAAGGAAATTGTACAGTTCATACTGTGTGTATGTGCGCGCCTGCCTTGGCGCGAAGAACGAACAGGCGCGGAGCGCGTCTATACATGAAGGGCGTTGACCGCTATCAGTCAGCCCGAGCGGCCGTTCAAGCTTCAGAGAAGCGCGCCCGCTCCACCACCGGGACACCACTCGCACAGACACGGACCAGCGAGGCGCCGTGCGCCAGCCTGCGGGACGACTCCGTTGTGTTCCTCAGGTCATCGGACTGTCGCAGTGCCCGGTGAACAAATTGTGTTTTGTTTGTCTCTCTCCTGTGTTAGTGCTCTGTAGTATAAAACTTTTGTTGTATTGTACTCTCTCTCTCTCTCGAGTTATACTTTGAGCGAGTTGCACTGTAATGTAAAACATTTTGCATGTTCTCGTACGAGTGATTCTGAAATCATCTGTATCGTCTCTTGCTGCACAAAGTTTGTTTTGTTTGTGAACCTGTGGCTCCAACCCATTCTCTGGCTTGCGGCCTGCGAAAGCTGGGCACCAAACGACCACTCCCCTTGTCACTTGGTACCTGGTTTCTGGCTGAAATTGCCACGCTTAGTCGAGGGCATCTCCTTTGAGACCGAGACCACTATCTCGCATGCTATAAAGGTGTCTGGGAGTGCACGTTGAGTGCGCGGGAAGGTGACACTGGGCCAGCCAAAATCGTGCACCCCTATTCTTTTGCCTCACAATGGAATTCCAGGAATTCAGTCCAGTTCCTCGTTTGGACCAGTCTGTCGGGCGTAGTAACTGCAGCGTTTGGCCCAATAATAACGATGTAGGACCTCGGACGGTCTTGCACTGGCAATTGAAACAGCACGCTTGCAGTTGCGAAACACGCAGCTGCGTCCGCTTGTGTACGTACAAACCTGAATAGAGGCGGGCTGCATTTAGCAACGAAACCCTTTAGCCGTGTCCTTGTGATCTTAGGATGGACACTAGCATCGCTGAAGTGGCTGACCTTGTGCAACCCACATTTTGCCACTGTAAGCCCTGAACTGCACGGAGCCAATGTGGCGCAGACGCAGGCAAGTTTCCTGTTTGCCCTCATTCATTCGCCATTAATCTTAAGAAGCACTACGCGAGCAGCTCGCATTAGCGACGCCCACCCTTCGGCAACGTGTGGTAAGCAGCCTGCCCGCAGGATTCTGTGGTTGGACACAAGTGTGTTGTTCCTATCCTTAAGCCATTGCACCGTTGACAGGGGGCTTGCTTATGCGTAGCATTGGGAGTCGAAGCGTTCCCTGCTCACGGCGTCTCCCAGCCGGACCAATTAGATTTTCTCAACATGTGCTAGTGAAGCATGTTCGAACGCAATAAGGTCGGGAATTTAGATGATATGTTTACCTTATCTGTGGTACCCAAAGGAAGTACCTGATATTTTATGGAAGCAGAGCCGGGCAAGGCTCCTTGTGGGCAGGGCGCACGTTGGGACTGCATAAGCTTGATGTTTCATACACTATTTGGAATCTTCCGTTCAGTCGGTTCAGGCCTGTAGAGCGATCTCTATCTTTAATGCATAAGAAGGTATGCAGAATGCCCCGGACACGCACTCAGACTAAATGAGGTAACCGCATACCATTAGAAGCAAAAAAAGGTGTTCAGCAGTGCGCTCACATGACTCAGACTTCAAGTGAAGATCCTGAAAGGCGTGAAAAACACATTTGAAGTTGCCTTTCTGCCTCTCCGCTTCAATACTGCGCAGTGTTGCTTTGAAGACGATAAACGGCATGCTGTGTTTCGGAGAATCACAAATTCGTACTTAATTGTCAATGTAAATTTTAAACCTAGTTTCAGAACTGTCGTTCTCGACCATCTGAAATCCGAGGAGGAGGCAGCGCGCAGAGAGCACACGCACTTGGAGAGAATAATCTCGCATTGTGGAAGAACATCTCTCAAGTATGCTGCAAGGACTCCTTTCCGCGCGAAGAAGAGTTCATGAGCATCAGTGGAGCATGTACCCTTACTGAAGAAGTTGGCGGTGCAGCAATTTGGTCAGAATCCTTCGTTTTTGAATATGTCACATCCTCGAAGTAATTTCCCCAAATTGAATGATCAATAAAGACAAGGTAAAATAGCTCTAAGCTGCCATACTTGGGCAAAGTAGGCCCGCTTGAGGAAATGATCAACTTATTGCTCCTTCCAAGCGTATCCGAGGTGCAAATAGGTCGTGTAAAACTCCAAGCTAGCTTAACGATAGATCTGTGAAAGGACCCGTAGGTGCATGATACAAATATTTCATGGATTTTTTTTTTCTGATACAGGTCTGTATTAGTATACAAAACTCCAAATTGTTGCTTCGTATTCAAGCTTGAAGTGGGGATTGCTGATTAATCTCTGCGACAGTTTCTGAGGCAGCTTCGCAGGCGAAACCGTAATATTCGTGATGCGCAACCTGTAAGCCAGCACCACGCATTTTAAAATCTCGTCAGCATATATCTCAATTAAGAAATATTTTGGACGCTAACGCACAGCAAAACTGAAGGTCACTGTACTTAATGTATGAATACTTATCGTGTGTAAACACAAGTCGTCATTTTTCGTACCTTTGGATATCCATTGGTGAGATCGTACTCCAGTACAATATTCTTAGATCCCGCCCTTTATTTCGCGGCTATCACCAAAATTAAATCCGGAACCTTTGTGCTTTATGACCGGTCCGAACTCAACTTCTATGATATTATTACTTGACTCATGCGCACCGATGGCAAAAGTGAAAGGGCCTACAGAAAGAGAAAACAATAACATTCAATGACAGTAACCACAGGGAATCAGAAAGGCATCGCGCATTTTAGAATAATCAAGACGCTTGACAGAACGTCTCTCGCGTCAAAATTTCTTCATAAACTTTCCTATAAGGTCTGAATGCGGTACACGTCACGCGAGCATAATTATTTCAAAGCAACGAAAACAGAAGCGACACTGGAGTAGTTGACATTAAGCCAAGCGGCGAACAGCTGTTACAAATTTGTGTCAAGCATTTCCAGCTTAGGAGCAGTGGTAGTAACAGTGGCGCAACAGTTCACTTCACAATAATGAATAAATGGGCTGAAAATAGGGTTGGTTTGGTTTTGTTTATGGGGGTTTAACGTCCCAAAGCGACTCAGGCTATGAGAGACGCCGTAGTGAAGGGCTCCGGAATTCTCGACCACCTGGGGTTCATTAACGTGCACTCACATCGTACAGTACACGGGCCTCTAGAATTTCGCCTCCATCGAAATTCGACCGCAGCGGCCGGGATCGAACCCGCATCTTTCGGGTCAGCAGCCGAGCGCCATAACCACTCAGCCACCGCGGCGGCTCGAAAATAGGGTTCAGTCGACACATCAGGTCGAGCTGGCCCTCCTCACAAGAAGAATTCAGCCAGGTATGCCAGGAGACGACTGAGGATGATGGGAATGGCGTATGATTTTAGTGCGCCGCCCTTTGCTGGAAGAAGAGAAAAGTCAGAGCACGTGAGTACTTAGCTAAATTTAGGAAGACGCCCACTGTTCATTTCGCTCCTGAAAGGTCCCTTTCACCGTGTAAATCTGAACGCGCATTTCCTCGATTTTTTGTGCCGATTTGTGGAGGCAGTCTTGTTGTGGCTAGGTTTGTTTTTCGCGTACATTACTTGTGTCTGTATTTATTACCTCCTACTCCATCTTACATCCTCCCATTCAGGCTAGCAACAGTGTTTAAATAAATATTAAACAATTCATTTTCGCTGCCATCTCAAATGTGTGAAGTGCGGGGTAATCATTATGGTCGCCCAACCCATTGGCACATCACGCTCTTGGCCGCTGTACCACTCGAACCGAGTGACATAACGTGCCAAGAAAGTCTCAGCTACAACGCAGGTCGGGAACTCCCCTAACCAGCCAACGCCTGGGCGATAAGCCTGAGAACAGAAAGTTTTCTGGTGCTTTCTGCGATGAAGTGGAAGTACGGATGAAGTATTTTTAGCATAAGCAAATTGAGTCGATATTATCTTCGATCTGCCAGGCGCAGCGGTTATATTCCAAGTCCGCAAAGATGCGCGTTCAACGCGGAGTAGTTTGTGGATAAATTGAAGCGCTTAGGCTACCTTAGTTGTAAAAAAACGTAAACAACATAATGCTTGACAAGCTGAAATGACTGAAGAAACTTGCACAATCTTCAGCATTGTTATCAAGCGTGTGTGTGAAGAAGATTAGGTTGGTAAAGTCTAAGTCGAGTGCAAAATTGTTTATCTTTTACTTGCTGTCAGGAGTACCTTAAACTCGCCATCTGTCGTTAATAATATATGCGGGACGTTTGACGCACTGAAAACCAAGCAAATTTTGCGCATTTATTTGCTATAATCGCAGTAGGTCACGTTCACTATGCTGAAAATAAGGATCTTGGATCAATGGTCTGAAAACACGCAGCAAGATGACATACAATGCATCATGTATAGTGATGTAAATAAAGTTCTATACTATTCTATTCAATATGGGCACTTCAGTTCTTTAACAGGCACTCTCAGTTTAGATTTTGAACCACCAGCATCTTGGCTGTTGCATCCTTACCATCAACATCACTAGTATCAACGCGATAGCGCACTTCAACATCTGCGAAGTCGGTTTACGTCCCCGCAAAGATTACGAGCACATTTAACAAAACACATCTCCTCCTGCAAGTGCGAGACTCTGCAGCCTCGTACTTTATTTCAGTCTCGCCGGCTTGCTCAAAGTGCAGAGCCATTGGCATTTCGAGATTTCGTACTAGTTGGCGACATTTACAGCTCTTACACGCGATCATTGACGTGTTTATTCATTTATTTATTCAAGTTACTCACAGGCTCATTTAACTGCATTATATGAGTGGAGCAGCATACATATGAATTCGGAAAGCATCAGATCAAAACAACAATTTAATAGAAACGTTATGCAATATTTAGCAAGAGATATTCATCAGAATACAAGTGAAATTACAAGAAGCGTTATACAAGTTTCAAAATGTGGCAAGATGGAAGTGGATCATGAGTTTTCACTGAACTCAGCAAAAGCACAATATCATTCATATTATGCAGGAGTAAAATTGTTTTCGGTAGAAGAACATAAAAGCAGGATTTAAGGCGATTTTGGTGGTTATCACCTCTTGAAACATGGCAGGATTTCGGGTGTTAGTAACTTCTTCAGGAAGGCTGTTCTAAATGCTTAATACATGTGGTGGGGCAGACATGTTAAACGCTTTAGTACGACCAAAAATACGCCTAAGACTGTTTTGATTGTGGAGGCGATGTGATGTGCGACATGGCCGTAACAAAGGCATACTGTGACTGTGAAGACTGAAAACCATTTCATGAAATAAGCAAAGGAGTACAACGTGATTCTAAAGACTCAGGTGATAACGATAACTTGATGCTAGTTACGCTGGAACTATGGTTAAAATCGCGAGCGATGAAGCGTGCGGCACGGTTCTGTATGGATTCGAGGCTACGTGTTGGATGTACTTGGTGAGGTGACCAGATGGGCGGTGCAAATTCATGTTGCGGACGAACAAATGTGTGGTAAGCTAGTCTTCGAGTGTCAGATGGTGCACCATAAAGATTGCATTTTAAGTATCTGATAGTTTGTGAAGCCTTAGCTGTGATTTTATTGATGTGTGTAGACCAGGAAAGGCTTGTAGGAAGGTGAATGCCGAGTTATTGTATGAAGACTCTTTCTTGACTTCATGTCTGTCGATCGAGTAGGTGAAGAAGGAATTTAATTGTTTACTGCTGAAACTCATTATTTTCCACTTAAAAGTGTTAACCGGCATTAGCCACTGAGAGCACAATTTTGTTATACAGCCTAGACCGTTGAGTACAGCAAAATGATCGGCTGGATTACAAATTTTGCTGTATATAATACTGTCGTCGGCAAAAAGACCGATGCTAGAGGTAATGTCGGTTGGTAGGTCGTTAACACTCTGAGAAAGTAAAAAAGACTAACTGCGCAGTGGTGCGGGCAGGATTGGTCGCGCCAGGCCGTCCGCCTATAAAATAATTCTATAGCCATCTCACATGTCATCTCATTGATCGGCTTTCCGTCACGTAATATTTGGTGGAGGTGCTGGGGACCCTTCATCGCCATCCTTGTCCCGGAGCTTAGGCATCCTGCGCCTTCCGTGGTCCTCGGCCGCGGGCATCGTCCGGCTCTGTCCCAGCCCGCCAGATCTGAACCACCTCGCCGCTCACCCCAGCACCGTCCCCCTGCCGGACTACAAGACACGACGAATCGATGACGTCGCCGCGACCAGAATGACCTGACCGACCCAAGACGCTGCCCACACGTGAGGACACCGCCCGCTTGCCCCTGCCGTTCGGTGCTTCCAAGGACCTCAGCCGTCGGATCCTGGCAACCTGCGGCCCGCATGCTGCGTGGACCGGCACTCAACCGCCGATCGTCTCATCCACCTTGGCGGCAAGCCATTCACCTCCTTCTTCTGTACTCAACAATTTTCAAGCCATCCCCATCTACAGCCTTTCATCTTCACTGGCGGTCTTCTCGTTCGCGATCGGGAAGATCCCCCGGCTGCCCCGGGCAGTGTGACGAAGTAGAAGACGAACTGTGCAATGGATCGGGCATGCAGGAGTGCTCGCGCCAGGCCGTCCGCCATTAAAATCATTCTGTAGCAATCTCTCATCTCATCTCATTCATCGCCTTGCCTTCATGTAACAATATATTAGAAATAGTCTCGATGCTTTAGATGGTTTATGGGCGTTTAACGTCCAAAAGCGACTGAGGCTATGAGCGACGCCGTAGTGATCGACTCCAAAGATTTCGACCACCTGAGGTTCTTTAACGTGCGCTGATATCACACAGTACTTGGGACTCTAGTATTTCTCTTCCATGGAAAATCTACCTCCGAGGCCAGGATTAAGCCCGCGTCTTTCGGGTCAGCAGCCGAGCGCCATGACCACTGAGTCACTGCGGTGGCCATATTAGAAGTAGTAACGACCGACAACGCTGCCCTGGGGCACACCGGGCCATACTCCAGAGAGGAAGGATGAGCAATTATTTATACAAATGAATTCTTTGCGAAATGAGAGAAAAATTGCAATCTATGATAGTGTTAATGACTCGGTACTTAACCCGGAGAGTTTGGCAATTAAACGACAATGTGCTGCACGATCGAACCCCTTAGAAAATCAATGAATATACAAACAGTCTGTTGGTTATTGTTTATGCTAGACAGAACATCGTGACTGAATTCAATTAGTTGTGAATCGCACGATAGTGCTTTTCTAAAACGATGTTGATGAGGGTAAAAAAGTTGTTTTGTTCAAAAATGTGCGCAACGTTTGAAGCAGTGATATGTTCTTGTAGCTTACATGCAATACTTGTTAAAGATATGAATTGGTAGATACTGATATAACTTTTGTCACCGGATTTGAACACAGGGATGACATTGACAATTTTCCAACCAAATGGAGGTTCGCCTGTAGATAGAGACTGCTGAAAACTGTGATACAGGATTCATACTTGACTAAAATTAGTGTAGTTCAAGGATCTTGGCGTTAATTCCACCTGCACCAGAGCTAGTGGACATTTTAAGGTTTTTGATTAATGACTTGACGCCGTCGACGGTCACTTCTATCGGGGTCATATATCTGTATTGTACTTCCGTGGTGGCGGGAATGTTAGAATGATCTTCTCGTGGGAACACTGATGTGAAAAAATTGTTAAAGGTGGTCGCAATTTTTTAGGCAGTAACGAAATTTCCGGCATCGTCCTGTAGAGCAATGTCGGCCCGCGTGTTAGCTGGGGAGATAATACGCCAGAATTTTTTCGTGTTGCTGTGCATAATAGATTGAAGCTCATGGGAATAAATTTATGCTTCGTTTTATGGATGGCACGTCAGAAACCTCCTGCAGACCAGTGTTAATGGCATTGCAGTCCGCTTCTTTATAATTGAAGATGAGCTTAGACGTGAACAGCGGTATATGTGATGGGATGTTAACTGTAAAAGTAAGAATCTGGTGGTTACTGAATTCCTCACTAGTAGAAATGGCTCTTGAGTTCTCGGGGAATTACGTTAAAACGACGTCATGAATATTACTTCCACGTGTAGGTTGGTTTATTAACTGCGCAAGCGAAAATCCAATGTTAAGTCGATGAATTCTTTGAAACAGCGAGAGCTAGAGGTGACGTTATACCAGTCAATGTTTGGGGTGATTAAAGTCGCCTATCAGAAAGATATTAGCTTATCAGAACTTAACAACGCTTAACAGACCCAATCCCCTCGACGGTTCATTCGCCTTTGTGCCCCCGGTAAGGGACTCTAGCTTTTCACCACAGTTTTAGCAGTCCTCTTGAGCCACAAGCCCGGTCTACGTCCCTGTCGCACCACCGAGAAACTGGCACATGTGACCGATGGTGCTGACGTCGCGCAACAGTCACCTTAGCTACTTCTCTGCCTGCTCTGTTGTTAAAACACAGATTGCGGGCAGTCTGAATACAGCGTGGGGAGCTGCGACCTTTTGAGGGCAGTTTTCGGGACGAGCTGGAAGATATCTTGCAGTACTCGGCATACGAAGGCACCAAAAAAGAAGAAGCAATTTTCTTGCCTTTGCTCTTATTTGTGCAGAATTAATTTTTATTTTATTTACACAGACAAAGCCAAAATGATCATTAAGCACCACTTTTACATGTATATGGATCTTAGCCGCCGCTGTGCCTGAGTGCTTATGGCTCTCGGATACTGGCCCGAAAACGCGGGTTAGATCCCGGCCGCGGCGGTCGAATTTCGATGGAGGCGAAATTCTAGAGGCCCGTGTACTGTGCGATGTCAGTGCACATTAAAGAACTCTAGGTGGTCGAAAGTTTCGGAGCCCTTTACTACGGCGCCTCATATCCTGAGTCGCTTTGGGACGTTAAACCCCCTTAAAGCAAACTAAACCAAGTATATAGATCGTTAGCTCACATCGCACGTGGGATCTGCGCTTATATTGGTGAGGTGTTGTAGTATGGAGACTGAGCGATCATGTGACAGTTTAACGTTGCAAGAAATGTAACACAAAGATTGAAATTTCTATTATTTAATAGTACAGATATTTTGGTATTTCGCTTGAATGAATTAGGACTTTTTGCCGAATTAGAGTTCTAACACACTGATTTATTCTGTAGCTGTAAAGTTTTTCTCAAATTAGACTCGTTAGCTAGATTCTTGCTATAGTTCATAACTTGTATTGCGAAGAAACAAAGTCAGATGAGGTTTAGGGGAAGCGGCTGCAACTAACAGATGAGGTACACATAGTTACTCTTTTTAGACATCCCTATTCATTCTAAATAACTTCAATGCTGATGGCCCGAGGATTCAATAAAGTTACATTAGTGACTTTGAAAGGAAACCATAACAGGTCAAAGGAAGTCAAGAGAGGTAATTTGTTAGGGTCAGCTGCATAAATATATCTCGTCTTAGAGAAATTGCAGCCAATTAAGCTTATTACTAAGCGATAACACAGATGGTAATCTCAGATAAGAAAAGTTAACGATTTCGTATGATTTATGAGCACAGAAAAAGGCCTTGTCGGTGGCACTCCCTAATTACGCGGTTCTGTTTTTTGCATGGAAGTACTTACCGTTACAAGAAATCGAATATGCACAAGGACTGGGCACGCTAGCACCAATTACTCTGTGTTCTGATTCGGCATGTAGCAGTGCAACACACTATTTGCTGCTGCTTAAATATATTCGAAAAATTTGTGTGTCGTTGAGCGAAAACCATGACATCATAATTTGGGCACTCCGTTGTGTTTCTCTACCAAATATGTGCCTTTTTAATCGCTATGAAATCTCCCAATATAAATTCGTTCTTGTTTATTGGCTGATTTATTAGAATGAGTGCTAGTAATAGTTGATTAAGCCATGATATTATTGTAGGCAGTCTAGTCTCACGTTCCACAAAAGCAATCCGTCGATCGCTACAACCTCTTGAAACTGTGTACTAATGCACCTAAGAAAATAAACGGAGACAGTAGTTTTCAAGAAGATTGTAATCAACATTTTTATAATATGAAGTGCTTTAACTAATTAAAAGGCGACACAATGCGTTCTTGATAAAACTACTGATTAGATACTATTCATCCCAGAAGCCAAATTATCAATACATTCCTTTCGTACTACAGGAAAAGTCATCATGTCGAGCCCTGGGCTTCGTTGGCATGGAATTAACTTCTGTAACAATTTCAGTCGTGGTAATATCAATATCTCAATAACACGCTAAAACGTTAGAAAGGGTCACCGAATGTTAGCCATAGGGCACAATTTCGCAGTATGCCGGCTATTTTACTTCAATAAAAAGTAAGAAAGTAGTAAATAAAGCGCTGTTCTTAAACTGAGACAATAAGGCATGCAAAAACGAATAGCTGATGGTTTAATAAGGCAGTTAAATATTCCTGAGTCGTGCTTCGCGACGATCGGGGCGAAAGGCTAAGTTTTACCCTAATCCTGTGCTGTGTGTATGTTGTCTCCATCTTTTAGCGCCAGTACGGTTTTTGCGGTAAACCTTGTCATGCTACAATCAACTAGCTCAAATGAAAATCTCGCTAGAGTTCATAGCGGGGACAATGGGTTTTTGCTGAGCGTGTGCAGATTTATGGTGGTGTAATCGAATAACAACCGCGATATACAGTATATAGAGTGCACGCATGTTCACGGTTATTCGTTTGCGCGAACAGCTGGTCTCTGAAAATGGGAAGCAGTGAAATTATTTATAGCTGCAGCAGACCCCAGACCCTCAGACGTGAGGAGACGATAATATATAACGTTGACAACAGGTATTTTCTGCGTGTGCGAAAGTTTACTTTGTTGAAACCAAATCAGCAGACATGGATAAACAAGAAAATAGGTATCTCCACTGTCAATACCTTTTGCGTACCACTGTTCCTGGATAATACGAAGTGGTGAAGTTATTATTGCTCCAGCATGCCTCACATCCTAATCGACAAGGCTTGGAGGGGCCAGCTGCGTCTTCGCACGTCACGTTAAGGCTTGTAGGTTAAATTTCGTTGCTGCGACAGTGGGTGTATGCTGCATGTGTGGTTAATTGTGGCAGTGAAACCAAATAATAGCGCCTGCATAGACAACAGTGGATGCATGTCCGGGCTTAATTTCGTACGTGGTCCACTGTTCCATGAGAATGCGACGTTTTGAAGGTCTTCCTCAATACTGCTGCGGGCATCATACCATGGCAGAGATAGCCGGCAATGGTCATCCAACACTTTCCGCGCGTACCACTGTTCCTGGATAATGCGAAGTGGAGAAGTGCAGTTGTGGGCGCTACAGATCATTGCGGCGACAATGCGTTTCCTGAATATGCGACTTTTTCAAGGTGAAACCGAATAACAGCTGCTGCATAAGCAAGAGTAGAGGTATGTACAGAGTCAATTCCGCGCGTGGTGCCCTGTGCCATGGAAATGTGAATCAGTGAAGTTCTTCCTGATAGCTGCGGCCGGCCTTCCACCCTGAGCGACCGGTGAGCGTCATCTTAGTCTTGGTGCGTCACGTTCAAAGCAGCAGGCGATAGTTCATTGCGGCGACAATGGGTGCTTTGCTGCAGGTGTGAAGATTTAAGAATGAGAAATTGAAAAAAAATGGTCTCGATAAAAGAGAGCGCATCCATGTTCATAGTCAATTCCTTGCGCAGTCCCCCAAGCGCGATAATGCTATAAGCGACGAAATTTTACTTGCGGCTCCAGCAGACCGCACAGCCTAATCGACTTGGAAAGAATAAGTAAGTTTAGTTTAGTTTAGTTTATGGGGGTTTAACGGCCCAAAGCGACTCAGGCTGTGAGAGACGCCGTAGTGAAGGGCTCCGGAAATATCGACCACCTGGGGTTCTTTAACATGCACTGACATCGCACAGTACATGGGCCTCTAGAATTTCGCCTTCATCGAAATTCCACCGCAGCGGCCGGGATCGAACCCGCGTCTTTCAGGCCAGCAGCCAAGCGCCATAACCACTCCGTCACCGTGGCGGCTAGAATAGGTAAGCAGTGCCTTGGCGCGTTACGTTTACATGCAGAAATGATAGTTCATAGTGAGACTATGAATTTTTGTATCTTGTTTGCAAATTAATGGTAGCGAAACTGAATAACTGGCGCAAGTAAACAAAAGTTGTGGTGCGCTCAAGGTGAAATCCTTGCGGGGTCCCCCTCCCATCAAAATGATATGTTTACAAAATTCTCCATATAGCTACAGCACATCTCCCACCATAACCGACACGGCCAGGAGGGGACAGTTAAGTCTTCCCGCGTGACATTCATTTGCGGTGGCGATAGGGCATAGTTATGAGAATAGACTTTGCTCTAGGTGTGAAAATTTATGGATTCACGTGATACCAAATGCCTGCGACTGGATAAAAAAAAAAGATGCAGACTTGTATGTGGTCGACTATCCTCTGTTTATGCGAAGTGGTGAGATTAGATTATTTCTTGTATTGTGATAACTGTATCAGTTCAGGCGCATGACCACGACGTAGAGCAGTCTTCATATGTGTTATATAAGCAGAGGCGTGTGTGGTTAAAGCCCACTTTCGTTCCTCGCCTGGCTACTTGAGTTCGTGTCTTTCCTCGGCCACGATAGAACAAGTGACGACGAGCACGGGATTATGCTACGATTCCGAAGCCAGGACCGGCACAGCAACCGAAGCGGGACGGACGATCGGAACACGAGCACAAGGCAAGCATTTCAGTATGGAAATACTATGAGCTTCGAAAGGTTTCGGAAGCATGCTGCAGTTAAACGCATGGAGTGAAAATTTTAAGCCGTACTTCGTGAGGTTTAAGAATTTTGTGACACTTAAAGGTGCACTAAAGAGGAATCTGAACCCGTCGTTTAACCACGGAAACTCTATCTACACGTTCCAGACATTCTTAGAAGCTGCGGATTATTTTCCTGTGCGGCCGTTTTCCCTAATTAAACCGGAATAAACGTCCCGGCTCCCGCCTTTTTTTGAACTCAACGCGGTAGGTAGGCGGAGTCAACCAACGCGTGGAATGCCTTTCAGTCAGTCCAGTGTTTTCGCTTTTGCTTTTATCTTGTTTTTTTCGGGGGGGGGGGGGGGGGAGGGAGGTTGTGAATAAATGGTTTCAGTCGCAGACAACATAGCTGCAAAAAATTAGGCCCACGGAAATAGAAATACGCGTGGACTCTTTGATTTTCGTATCACTCCGCCGATGGTAGAGCAGCAAGCCGCCACGGGACTTGCCCACGAGTTGGTTCACTCCTCCTACCTACCGCGCTGAGTTCAAAAAAAAAAAAGAGGGGGGGGGGGGGGGGGGGGGGGGGGGGGAGCCGGGTCGTTTAATCCGTTTTAACTAGGGAAATCGGCCACACAGAACAATAATTCGAAGTTTCTAAGAATGCCCAGAACGTGTAAATTGAGTTCCCGCGGTGAAAAGACGAGTTCAGATTCCAGTTTAGCGCACCTTTAACGAGATCCCGGAGACAAAGAACTGGAGGTTTTTCTTGAAGGTAGTAGGCAGTACAGTGTACGAGGAGCTCAAGAAAATTTTATTTCCTGACAGTCCTACTGAAAAAACCTTTCCAGACATACAGAAGGCACTAGAACAGCACTTCAGTCCTGAGTATTCAGTAATCGCTAAGCGTTGCAAGTTCAACAAAGCGCACACCACTGGAAGAAAAAAGCGCACAAGAAAACCACTTGTTATCTCTTTGGAAAAGGGCACGATGCAGGCATGTGTTGGTATCGCAATGAAAAGTGCCACCCATGTGCAACGACTGGGCATTTACAATCGATGTGCTAGGGAAAAAATCCCGTCCGGTGAACAACACGGAAGCGACAGACGAAGAATCTCATGATTCGCACATCTATTAAGTCGTGCTGTCCACGGGGTCCGGAAAGCGTGGCTACAATGTTTCTGTGCAGATTGAAGGTAAACCCATCTCTATCCTTTCGGATACAGGTGCAGCTGTCACATTAATGCCGGAAAGTTCGTTCAAGCCATCATTTTTGCAGATTAAATACAAGCCGACTATAACAGTTTTGAAAGCACACACAGTAGAGCCTGTAAAGCTGAGAAAAAAGGCGACCGTGAAAGTGGAACATAACGGCTGCAGAATTGAGCTTCCACTGCATATAGTAGAGGCCGAGATAAAATCTGTGCGTATCCTTCTAGGCCAGTATTGGCTTGAAAAACTGTGGCTTGTCTCTGGAAAAATCGTCAGTATTGTCACGGAAAACGCTGACGTAAACTCTCTGCGAGAAACATTTCTGGACGTTCTTCGTGCAACACCGGCAGTGGTTCGCAATTTCGAAGCCAAAATAGTCATAGATCCTAACTGCACGCCTATATTGTGCAAAGCCAGATCAATAGCTTTTTCTAGTAAAGACGCAGTAAGCGAAGAACTTCGAAACCTGGAGCTGGAAAGTGAAGGCATTTTCAGGAAGGTGGCAACGAGCAAGTAGCATACGCCCATCGTACCTGTTCCGAAGCGCGGGGGTGGAATCGGGATTTTCGGAGCATATAAGTTATCAATTAATCAAATACTCAGGACCCATTGTTACTCGCTACCGC
Organism: Amblyomma americanum; assembly: GCF_052857255.1. Taxonomy (NCBI): domain Eukaryota; kingdom Metazoa; phylum Arthropoda; class Arachnida; order Ixodida; family Ixodidae; genus Amblyomma; species Amblyomma americanum. The sequence goes on along the minus strand of NC_135506.1, from coordinate 40,283,190 downwards.
TTCCTCAGGATTTATACTCAATGCTAGACGATGGGAAGGTATTTTCTGCGCTGGACTTATCCTCGGCGTACCAATAAGTTTCTCTCGCTGAAGAATCTAAGCCACTTCTCACGATAAATGCACAAGGCTTGTATGATTTTCAAAAGCTTCCATTTGGAATTGCGAGCGCACCGGCTTTATTTCAGGCCACGATGGACGAAGTTTTGGAAGGCATTGCTAACGACGGGTGGTACTAGACGACGTCATCATCACAGGCAGCAGCACAGAAGACTGCTACAGCACTAGCATTAAACTTCTCAAGCGACTCGGCGATCACAACATAACGCTAAAAGAAAAAAAGGGCAAGTTTTTTCAGTGCTTCAGTTGTCTACCTAGGGCACAAGGTTTCGAAGGAGGAAATTTAGCCCACCGCTGAAAAAATAAAAGCCGTACGGGATGCCCCGGAGCCTAGTAACATGACAGAACTGAGGGCTGCCTTGTGTCTTCTAAATTTTTATGGAATGTTTATTGCGGAATTTGGCAACCGTAGTCGACCCTCTTTGTGAAACTTCAAAAAGACGGCCAGCGGAAATTGACGCAACAGTGCAGGAAGGCTTTCGAAGCAACTAAGAAAGTCACAAAACCAATTCGGGTTAGTTGCGATTCTTCCGCTTATGACTTGGAAGCTGTCATTTTTCATGAAATTACCAACGTAACTGAGGGGCCTGTCGCATTTGCTTCACTCACTTTAGCAAGCAGCAAGCGAAACTATGCTCAAGGCGAAAAAAAGCGCTTGCGCTGATTTTCGAAGCGCGACAGTTTCATCATTACTTGTATGGGCACAAGTTTAGCCTGTACAGCGACCGTCAACCGCCTATCGGTGTTCTTGGACGTGATAAGCCACTCCCACCTTTAGCATCTCCACGGATGCAGAGATGGGCGCTGTCGTTAACAGCGTATCAGTACGATCTCAAGTTTCGGAACGGCAAGAAAATGGAAGTTGCTGACGCACTATCCCTACTGCCGCTGTCAACAGCTTCAAGCAACGATGAACTGGAGTGTTTGGCTGTTTTTGACGCAACCAAGTTAACAGCTAAAGAAGTTGCTCGGGGAACGAAACGCGACTCTCTTTTAACAGGCGTTTTCAGCTACGTTATTTCGGGATAGCCAGAGCATTGCCCTGAAGAATTGCAACAGTTTTTTTCTCTACGCAGAGATAAACTGTCTGCAGAGCAAGAATGCTCAACGTGGAGCTATAGGGTGATCGTACCGCGAACCTTCCAAGCACATGTACTCTCGTTGCTGCATGAAGCGGACCCAGGCATGACTCGTATGAAAATGCCGGCAAGGGCTTAGGTCTGATGGACTTCCCGTGACGAAGACCTAGAGAAACCTTTTCGGAACTGTGAAGTTTGCCAAAGTACCCGTCCAGTGAAGTCGGCCGAGCCTCTGCAGCCCTGGAGGTAACCCGGCCCTTCACTCCTGGAGGTAACCAACAAAAGTTTGTAAAGGGTTCACGCCGGCTATGCTGTAAAAGATGGTGTAGCCTACTAGTTTTTGTAGACGCGTACTCTAAGTGGACAGAAGCGTTCGCTATAAGATCAATGGCAACCGCCATAACTCTGAAAAAGCTGGACACATTAATCGCAGCCTACGGCTTCCCCGAAGAAATTGTTACCGACAATGACCCACAATTTACTTTGGAGGGTTCTGAGGAACAGGGGTGTCAAATGTCAAACACACAAGAACAACTCTGTACCATGTTGCTTCAAATGGTGCCGCAGAAAAACTTTCAAGATTGACCAAGGAAGCTCTCCTAAAAACAGGATCTCAGCGATGAAAATGCTGAACTGAAGAGTACAATACAAGAAAGTTCGAACAAATTTCTTTCTTTCTATAGAAACACCCCGCACTCGATAACTTCCAGGACACCTGCTGAAGTTTTCCTCAATCGTTTGCCTCGCATTCCAATGACCCTTCTGAAACCAATTTTTTCAGGGGACAATGCGGAACGTCTGAGACGAGACACGGACCAACGTAATGAACAAACGGATCCGCAGAATGCTTTTCCGTATGCGGTAGTCTACGTGAAGACTGCACGAGGTGATCCTGTGTCATGGCAAGAAGGTACTGTCGAACAAGTTGTTAGCCCAGTCACATACATCATTAGGATTCAAAGACGACAGCAGCGATGGGTCTAGAAAGCTCAGAAATTCCAAAAGGCCTATTTCAAGATTTCTCTTTTCTAGATTCCCGAGGTGGAAAGCCAACCTTCTCCAAGAAGAGATCTATCTCGGGTAACCTCACCAAGGCCAAGGACATCCGATGAGGAGCAGACATCAAAGGCCCTATCATCAAGACCGCCGCAAGACCCACAGACAGTTGCAGGTAGAGAAAATCGTGAGCTTAACAAGGCCAGTTCCAGCCTCGCAGACCATTAGGAGCCTAACCCTGCAGGCAACCAGTATTCAGTCTCATTACAACGACGAAGCACCCGTGTGCGAAACTCTCCCGAAAGGTACACTGCAGAAAAGTACAGGAAGAACAAAAGTAGGAACTAGAATGACTTTTGTTTCACTGCGAAGGGGAGAATGTGACATCTCATATCAGTTCAGGCGCATGACCAATACGTAGAGTAGTCTTGATAAGCGCTATATAAGCGGAGGCGTCTGTGAATAAAGCCTACTTTCGTTCCTGCTCTTGCTGTCTGCGTTTGTGTCTTTCCTCGGCCACGACAGAACATATATCATGTCAGACCTAGCACCATAATTGACGTGACATACAGGGGTCAGCTGAGTCTAGGCGCGTCGCCTACAGGGGTGGAGGCTCTAGATCGTAGCTGCCATAGTCGGTGTTTGCTGCTTGTGCAAACCGAAAGTACGGCCTGAATAAAGAAGAGTAGAGGCACGCTCAGGACCAATTGCTAACGAGGTAGACGGTCCCGAGAGAATGCGAAGCGGTGAGGTTGTTCCTTATAGCTCCGGCAGACCTGAGAGTAACTCATATGGCCGCCACGGGTTAGCTGAGTGTTGGCACGCCACTTTCAGTGCATAGACGACTCCTAATGGCGGCGAAATTGACTTGCAGCACGTGTGCAGAATTCATTGCGGTGAAACCGAATAATTTCACCTGTATTTAGAAAACTCGAGCGATTTTCAGGTTTAACCCCTTCAGCGATACCTTAGGCCGTGATAATGCGTAGCAGTGACGTTCTTCCCTGTAACTGCAGCTGACCTCACACGTTAACCTACATGTCGGGCGGAGGTCTGCAGAGTCCTCGCGCATGACATTCACGAGTGCTGGAGATAATTTATAACGGCGACAATGGGCATTTCCTGCATGTGTGCCAATTTTGGAGAGTGAAGCGGTAAGGAGACCCTCGATATAAAAACTGGAGACATCATTAAGGTATTTTCTTGCGCGTTCCCCTGTCGGCGAAGAAATAAGGCCGCTCAAGCTCTGCCCTTTTGCTCCAGTAGGCCTCACTCCCTAAACCTCATGATCCCCAAGCGTCAGGTGAGTCTTGGTGCCTCACGTTCTATGGCGGAGGCAATGCTCATTAGAGTCACAATGGGTACTTTGCTGCAGGCGTGCAAATTTATCCCTGTGAAATATAAGCACAGGCCATGGATAAAGAAGATTGAATAAAGTTCGGGCTCAATTCCTTGTGCGGACCACTCCTCTGGTAATACGAAGTCGATAATTTTTTTCCCTTTGAAGTGCTGCAGAGAACACACCCATAAACTACTTGCCTGGCTGGAGTCAGCTGAGGTCTTGGCGCTTGACGTACGCGGAGGCGCTCACACGCGGAGGTATATAATGGCGCCAATGGTTTTGCTACATATGAGTAAAAATTTGCGTTGGTGAAACCGTTTAACTCCGTCTCAGTGAAGGAGGGTGGAGATATGTTCACTGTTGATTCTTAACCGGTCCACTGTCGCCAGAGAATGCGGAGGGGTGAAGTTGTTCCTGTTACTCTTAACCGCTGCAGACATCACTCCATGGCCGGCATGGGTCAGCTGTAGATGTCATTCCGCGTGTTTCTCAAGTGTGGAGGCGATAGTTCATAGCGGCGATAATGGGTTTTTGCTGCATGCGTACAAATATTTGGCTGTGAACCTTGTCCCCTGTAAAGGTGAAGAGTGATGTCTTTCGTTAATGCTGCAGCAGACCTCACACTCTAACGCCGGCAAGGATCAGCTGAGACCTTTTCGTGCCTTACGTTCGATGGTGGAGGTGATAGTTCATTTCGGTGACTGTAAAACGAAAAAGCAGGTGCTTTTCTTCGGTTTCACCTGCATCATGCTGGACACAAGCGGTTTATCACTTTGAGGATGCTGTAAACTATCGCCGCCACTAGTGAACATCACCAGTCCAGAATAAGCTGTCGTGGTGGTGGCCACGGCGGTTACGGTGGGATTTGTGCTGCGGCTGAAGAGAAAAACTTCGCCGGATTCGCATCCCCCCGGTACAGGGGCCCGGCAAGAAATTGACCCTTACAGGTCTCCACTCTTGTCTATTAAAGCCGTTATTCGCCTTTACAGCTAAGAATTCGCAAAGATAGAGCAATAGCCATTTCCACTGCAATCAACTATCGTAACCGTCCTTGAATGTGGCACGACAATACTGAGCTAATCCCTGTTAGTCATATCGATTAATGTGTCATTCTGCTACAGATATCCACTTCCGTCGCATTATCATGGGAGAAGGGCCCTGCAAGTATTTGACGCTGAACATGCCTCCACATTTGTTTGACCTGTCCACCTGGTTTGATTTTTTCGCTACATATTTGAACGCCTGCAGCGCAGACCCATTGTCGCTGCTATCCCCAACCGCCTGTTCCCGTGAAGGTGACACGCGAGCACTCAGAAAACCCTTACCAGACATATCCGTTGGGGTGTAAGAGCTGCTACAGCAATAAGGAAGAACTTTACCACACCACATTATCAGGGGAGAGGACCTTGTAAAGAACTAAATTTTCAACACCACCGCGGCTGCTCAATAGTTCGCATACACGGCTACTGAGCTGCAGCACCTGGGTTCGAACCCCACCGCGGCGGCCGCGCTTCGATAGAGGCGAATTGTAAAACGTGCCCGTGTGCTCTGCAACGTCAAAGTGGAGTAAACATCCCAAAGTGGTCGAAAATATTCCTGAGCCAACCACTACAGTACCTTTGCGTCTCCTTCATTCAATCCCACCTTTCTTCCTCATCTCAAGGCTCGGTTCAGGTATCCACTGAAAAGTGAGACAGTTACTCCACCATTTCTTTTCCTCAAAAAAACGCTCCGCATATGTTTATCCTGGCTATGTTATTCGGTTTTAGCGCCAGAAATTTGCACACATGCAGCAAATAGCCATTCTCGCCGCTGTCAAATATCGAGTGAGGTCTTGCACGTGACGCAACAATACTTAGCCCCGCCAGCCATGACACTTAGGTTGTTTTGCCTGCTGCAGCTACAAGCAAGAACTTCACTCAACTTCTCAGGGGAATGACCAACCAAAGAATTTATTCTGAATTTTCCCTCCGCTCTGTTTTATTCCGACCCTGTTATTCGGTTCCACCATGAAAAATTTGCATACATGCAAGAACACCAATTTTCGGCGCTCTGAACTATCGCTCCGATAGGTGTCGGGTCAAGGTGGCTCCCAGCGGCCGCGTTGGTTTGCGTGTAAGAAATTTCTGGGGTCACAGCGGAGCTCCAGAGGAACAAGGACCAGCGTAGCACGCTTTTAGCACCGAACAGCCCGTGCCGTGCGTGCGCACCGAGCATGCACAGTTCATCTTTATTTTCTTCTTTGGCCGTCTGGGAACGCCGATCTAAGTGACTCAGCTTTGCAGCGTCACTATGTGCTACAGGGCCCCCCGCCCAGATGAAACGGTGAAATGTACTCGCCGACGGGCAGAGATGGGGCTGCCTTGGCGGAAGGCAGGTCGGCAGACCAGCCGGCAACCGCCGAGGGGACCTCCTGGGGAGGTGTGTCTAAGTACGCGGCTTTGAGGTGATCGGATAATTCAGCAGGATAGTTGCTGACTTTGTCGTCCTGTTGAGGACGCGGGGTGCGCTGTCGTATGACGCGTTAAGAGGCGCCTTTACAGCGTCTCGCCTTAGAATAACATGTGTCTAGGACGCAAGGTCAGGGTGCACAAAAACATGATGGTCAGATGATAGAGGCGGGAATGGGCGCAGGTGATGAAGTCCTGTAGGCGTTGGAGGTACTGCATGGGCTGGGACGAGGGAGCCGAAAGAACGATCGTCTCCGGGAAGGCGCAGTGGTGCACCGCAGACAAGTTCGGCCACCGAACAGCCAAAGTTATGACGAAGGACGGCGCGTAGGCCAAGAGGCACCATAGGAACGTGGTGCATGTTTTTGTGGTCGACCCGTAATTCCGGAGCGCAGTGAGGGAAGATTTGAGCTGGCGATGAAGCCGCTCGACCAAGCCGTTCGCTCAGGGATGGTGTGCTGTGGTTCGGCAGTTTTTAGTGCCATGCAGACGGGTGAGGGAAGTGAAGACGGTGCATTCGAACTGGCGGCCGTGATCAGCGGTAACCATGCCGGGGCAGCCGAAGCAGGAAACCCGTGCTGAAACGAAGGCTTTGGCAACTGTTTCCGAAGTAATGTCCGGAGCAGGCACTGCTTCGGGCCAACGGGTGAAGCGGTCGATTATCATCAGAATGTACCGGCAGCTATGAGAGGGAGGCAGCGGTCCAACCAAGTCAATATGAACGTGGCCAAAGTGACAACCAGGTGGCAGGAAAGACTGGGGTGGAGTCTTTGTAAGTCGGGTCACTTTGACGGACTTTGGAAAGTATGTGAGGACTTGGGCCTACGAGAAGGACGGGATCAGCGTGCAGATGCCAGTGGAAGCAGCGACAGCCGATATAACGCCAGTGATGGAAAGGCGCTTCTTGCTGTTGATGAGACGATGGCGACGCATGCTGACGTCCAGATCAAAATGCTTCAGGAAGTCGGATCCGAGGATGGGTTGATGGACGTCGGCGACAATGAAGACCCATCGAAACGTGCGCCGCAGTCCAAGGTCGAGAGTGAGAGACCGGAGGCTCTACGTGGTGATGGAGGCTGAGTTGGCCGCACTGAAAGTAGATCCAGGTGACTTGGAAATATTCGAAGTACGCTCACACTCGGAGGATGGCAGTACGGTGACTTCGGCACCAGTGTCGACGAGGAAGCGCAGGCCGTAAATAAGGTCCATGACTAAGAAAAGGCGGCCAGGGTGAAAGGCGAGGTCACATGCCGCCATCAGTGATCTCGCAGCGCGTTTCCCGACCAGTCGCATGGTGGATACCAGTGACGGGCGTGGTGCTGGAAAGTTCGGGGACACCAGCAAATACGCTGACTGCTACGACTGGACGAGCGCGGATCGCTCAGCGAAGGCGAATGGTGTCGAAGACTAGAGGAGAAGCCGTGCTGGCCATGAGACGATGTCTGAAGGACATCGAGAGAAGCAGCGAGCTGGTCGAACAAGGCCGTGAAATGACGGAGGAATCTGATGAAGAAGATAGGGCGGCGACGGAAGAAGTCGCGCCGTGGACTCGATCAGCTAGCTGGACAAGGCGGTCAAAGGTCAAGTGCCCTGCAGCAGCCAAGACAAGGCGGGTTAACTGCGGCAAGCGCTGCAGGATGAGCTCCCTCAACATTGCGCCGTTCGAGTCGGTGTTGCTTTCACCAAGGAATTGCCGCATGGTAGTGAGCAGCTAGGGGTGGCGGTGGTCTCAAAGGTCTTCGCAATTGAGCAGCTGCCGGAGGCGCGCACTCTCGGACGCCGCGGTGTGGTCCAGAAACCACTGCTGAAGTCGCTGAGCGAGGCATCACCCAAGAGTACAGCGATGACGTCCGCCACCTCTTGAGCCACCTCAGGAGGCAGGTTTGAAAGTAACTGATGAATTAGAGATGGGTTTTGGGAGGGGGGGGGGGGGGGGCCTCCGAGCTGACGTGAAGCTGATGTAAGGTGGCTTCCATCTAGGTGGCTTCTACCTGGGCGAACCAGATATGCGGATGCTTGGGCCAGAATGTCGGCAGGTGGAGCTGAATATTTGCGACGTGCCATGGGAGTAAGGTGGAGTCAGGAGGAAGGTTGCCTGAGGGTGGGAGGGTGCTAGGGTCGGTCAACTCTGAAGCCGGAGTTACCACTGTAAGGAATTTGCGGGGTCACAGCGGAGCGCCAGAGCAAGAGGGCCAGCGTAGCAGGCTTTTAGCACCCCACAGCTTGCACCGAGCACGCACCATTCTTTCTTTTTTTCGCAGGCTAGAAATGCCGAAATTATCGCCTCCGCTTTCCAGCGTCACTGTGCGCTACAAGCGTATGAGGTCTGCTGGTCTTATAAGGCAGAACTTCACTGCTTGGCATTTACAGGGGACAGGCCGCCATTGGAATCTGTACCTGGTAACGTACTTTATCTAGTGAGGCTAGCCTAGCAGTGCTGTTCGAGGAACTAGCAGGAATTAAATGGGATGTGATAGGGCTTAGCGAAGTTAGGAGGACAGGTGAGGCGTATACAGTACTAAAGGACGGACACATACTGTGCTATCGTGGATTAGAGGGTAGACGAAAACTAGGTGTGGGATTCCTCATTAATAAGGATATAGCTGGCAACGTAGAGGAGCTCTAGAGTATTAACGAGAGGGTAGCAGCTATTGTAATTAGGCTCAATAGGAGGTACAAGCTGAACGTGGAGCAGGCCTACGCACCCACATCCAGCCATGATGACCAGACCGTTGAAAGTTTCTATGAGGACGTAGACTCAGCAATGAATAAAGTAAAATCGCGGTACACTGTACTGATGGGCGACTTCAATGCGAAGGTGGGCAAAAAGCAGGCTGACGACCACGCGGTAGGTGAATATGAGATAGGCTCTAGAAATAGCAGGGGAGAGTTATTAGTCGAATTCGCGGATAGAAATAAGTTACGGATCATGAATACCTTCTTCCGCAAACGATAAAACAGGAAGTGGACCTGGAAGGGCCCCAATGGTGAGACTAAAAATGAAATCAACTACATAATATGCGCTCAACCTGGCATCGTTCAGGATGTGGCCGTCCTCGGAAAGGTGCGTTGTAGCGACCACAGAATGGTAAGGTCTAGAATTAGCTTAGACTTGAAGAGGGAACGGAAGAAGCTAGTGAAGAAGAAGACCATTAACGAGTTAGCCGTAAAAGGGAAACCACAGGAGTTTAGATCGCGCTGCCAAACATGATATTCGGCTTTAACTGAGGAAGACGATCTTGATGTTCATTCAATGCACGATAATCTGACATCAATAATTACGGAGTGCGCAGTAGAAGTAGGTGGTAGGACCGTTCGACAGGATACCGGGAAGCTATCTCAGGGGACGAAAAATCTGATGAAGAAGCGCCAAAGCATGAGGGCGTCTAACCCTACCGACAGAAAAGAACTAGCAGAGCTATCAAAGTTAATAAATAAGCGCAAGGGTAGCCGACATAAGGAAGTCTAATATGGAGAGAATCGAGCATGCTCTAAAGAACGGAGGTAGCCTAAAAGCAGTGAAGAGGAAACTAGGCTTAGGTAAAAACAAGGTGTATGCATTAAGAGACAAGCAGGGCGATGTCATTAGCAATATGGATAAGATAGTTAACTTAGCCGAAGAGTTCTACACAGACCTGTACGGTAGGCAATGTAATCAGAGCGTTAATGAGAATGACAGCAATGCACAGCAATGCGTCATCCTGCCAGTAACGAAATATCAAGTAAAGAAAGCCTTAAAAGCAATGAAAAGGGGAAAAGCAGCTGGGGAGAATCAGGTAACAGCAGATCTGTTGAAGGATGGAGAGGGCATCGTGTTGGAAAAACTAGCCAACCTGTATACGCAATGCCTTATGACCTCGACTGTACCAGGAGCTTGGAAGAATACAAACATTATCTTAATTCATAAGAAGAGAGACGCCAAGGACTTGAAAAATTACAGGCTGATCAGCTTACTTTCCGATGCCTACAAAGTATTTACTAAGGTAATCGCTAATAGAGTCAGGGCAACGTTAGACTTTAATCAACCAAATGATCAGGCAGGCTTTCGTGAAGGATATTCCACAATAGATCATATTCACACTATCAGACAGGTGATAGAGAAATGCGCGGAATATAACCAACCTCTCTATATATAGCTTTCATTGATTAAGAGAAAGCATTCGACTCAGTGAAAACATAAGCAGTCATGCAGGCATTGCGTAATCAGGGGGTAGAAGAGCCTTATGTCAAAATACTGGAAGATATATATAGCAACTGCACAGCAACTATAGTCCTCCATAAAGTCAGCAATAAAATTCCAATAAGGAAGGGCGTCAGGCAAGGAGACACGATCTCGCCAATGCTGTTCACCGCATGTTTACAGGAGGTATTGTGAGACCTGAATCGGGAACAGTTGGGAATAAGAATAAATGTAGAATACCTAAATAATCTGCGATTCGCTGATGACATTGCCTTGCTGAGTCACTCAGGAGGTGAACTGCAAATCATGATCAATGAGTTAGACAGGCAGAGCAGGTCGATGGGTCTAAAAATTAACATCCAGAAAACCAAGGTAATGTTCAACAGCCTAGCAAGGGAACAACAGTTCACAGTTGGTAGCGAGAGTCTAGAAGTTGTGACAGAATACGTCTACTTAGGGCAAGTAGTGACAGCTGATCCGGATCATGAGAGGGAGATAACTAGAAGGATAAGAATGGAGTGGAGCGCATATGGCAAATTCTCGCAGATCATGAGTGGCAGTTTACCAATTTCCCTCAAGAGGAAAGTGTACAACAGCTTCATCTTACCGGTACTCACCTACGGTGCAGAAACGTGGAGGCTAACGAAAAGAGTTCAGCTTAAGTTAAGGACAACGCAGCGAGCCATGGAAAGAAAAATGATAGGTATAACGTTAAGAGACCGGAAGCGGGTAGAGTGGGTGAGGGAACAAAGACGGGTTAATGACATCCTAGTCGAAATCAAGAGAAAGAAATGGGCTTGGGCAGGGCATGTAATGCGAAGGCAAGATAACCGCTGGTCCTTAAGGGTAACAGAGTGGATTCCAAGAGAAAGTAAGCGTAGCAGGGAGCGGCAGAAGTTTAGGTGGGCGGATGAGATTAAGAAGTTTGCAGGCAAAGGGTGGATGCAGCTGGCAAAGGACAGGGTTAATTGGAGAGACATGGGAGAGGTCTTTGCCCTGCAGTGGGTGTAGTAAGGCTGATTATTATTATTATTATTATTATTATTATTATTATTATTATTATTATTATTATTATTATTATTATTATTATTATTATTATTATTATTATTATTATTATTATTATTATTATTATTATTATTATTATTTACAGCGGAGGGGACCACGCGAAGAATGGACTCTAACCGCCTCCACATTTGCTCAACCAGCTCTAGTTATTCGCTTTCACCGCCATAAGTCTTGACACCGGGAAAAAAAACATTGTCGCGGCTTTAAACTCTGGACTGCGCTGAGTATGACAAAATTAATCTGACCCCTGCCGCCAATCTCGTTCAGTATGTGACTTCTAAGATTGTGGAGCCTGCTTATGGTGCACAGGATACTGATCAGGGAAGAAAAACAAGGATCGCATCGCTGCTTGGAGGGCATTGTCACATATATTAAGAAGCCTAAATTAAATTTTAAAGGAAAGAGGTGTGAAGAAGACGACGTGGATTAACCGAAGAATGAAGAAGAGGAAGAAGAAGCATTCGGTTAGGTGGAGAGAGATTATTGGTGGAGAAGAGAAGAAGACGACGACAAGGCTTACGTGGACTAACACCGAGAGTATAAAAGGGCGAGTGAAAGCGAGGCACGGAGGGGAACAGGGGAGAAGCGGAGGCTCCGGTGGGTCAGGGTCACTTTGGCGGGAAAAGAGCGACGCCGGCTACTGCTCCGGTGAGCTCGCGTTCTACAGCATCGCATCATGGACTTACTGCCGTGCCTGAACACGTTCCGGGGTGTCAACGGAGGACGCTACCACCTGCTACGGCCAGGGGTGTCTCCAGCGTTGTTGCCACCCATCCAGGTGGTGCCCCCGACGCCAACAACACCGGCATCACCCCCACGGGCGGTTGGACCGGGAGCTTCTACGACGCAGCCAGCGACGCCAGCCCAAGCACGTCGAACGCCGCCAGCGACGCCAGCCCAAGCGCGTCGAACGCCGCCTCGACGCCGCCTACTGGATCCATACAAAGCCGCAGCCACACCGAACCAAACGTGAGCACGAACGCCAAACGCTAGTAGTAGAACGCTAGAAGTAGACGCTGGTAGCAGTGTGCCCAGGTCGTGTGTATTTATAGCCTTTGTGTTGTGTGTTAGTTTTTTGTTCTAGTGTGTGTGTCACGTAGGGTGTATTAAATGTGCGTTTGTGTGGGTACACCCGTCGCCTAGTCCATTCTTTCGGTCCGAGTGTTCTCCGGATAAGTGGCGAGCCTGTGCCAGGATACATTTCCTTTTTCTTTTTTGCTTTGTCTCGGATTTTTCCGATCTCTCGACGGCAGAATGGATTGGGCAAAAACGTTATAACTGGTGCTCAAGCTGGGGTTAAGCAAAGAAGAGGCGATGCGTCTATATGACGAGGAGGGAAAGAGGCAGAAAGAGGAGGCAGATAGGCAGAGAGAGGAAAGGGCGCAAGCACGCGCTGACGCTCGTGAAGCAGAAGAACGCGAGGGGAAAAGAGCTCGCGAGGCAGAAGAGCGAGAAGAGAAAAGAGCTCGTGAAGCAGAGAGAAGAGCTCGCGAGCCGGAAGAGCGAGAAGAGAAAAGAGCTTGCGAGGCAGAAGAACAGGAGAAAAGAAGGATAGAACGGGAGGAGTTTATTTTGTGGAAACAGGCGCATGTCGCGGGAGGATATGAGGAGATCACGGACAATGATCAGCGTTCCTTAGCGGGTACAGAAACTCCTATACCGGCCAGAGTTTGTCCAAGAAAGCTGATAGCTCTTTTTGATGACAAGATAGATGATTTGGATGCATATCTGCAACTACCTCTAGTGGGAGACATCCTGCCTCCGCTACTGTTCCTGATGCAGAGGAACCCTTTGGGAGGCCAAGACATATTCGCAGGCAGTTGTTCTGTGCGGCATTGAGAGTCTTAATGCTTGATGTAGATAATCTTTGAAGCACTGGTAGACAGTAGCGCAAGGTTCCCTTAACGTAGGCTTTTTCAAGCAGAAGCATTGATCGGCAGTTGCTACCCCACCTTGTTCCCGCCATGAACCTGAACACTTGCGATGCTGCAGTAATCCTCTCGCGGAGTTTTTTTATCTGAGGTGACCATGACAGATTATAGTCGATTACAACACCCAAGAATCGCTGAGATCGTACATATGGCAGCGATCGTCCGCCTAGGAGCAGCGGATATCGGGTCATCGTTTTTCTTGTAAACGCCATTGCAACACTCTTTTCTGGCGAGAGACGAAGACCTCTGGAAGCCAAGTACATCGAAATGTGCAATAGTGCTCTCTGAAGACGTTGCTGGGTAATATAGCGCGAACGTGACGCGGTCCAGATGCAGATATCATCAGCATAAATTGTTATGCGGACCCCTCGCGGAAGGTGTCTTCTGATGTGAATAAGGACAATATTTTACCGGCTGCAGCGGAGGACCTCCTCTACAACAGCTGAGCTTCACGGAATTAAGGAAGCTGTTTCTTACATCCTGCGCCGAACCGCCGGCCGTTGGGTTATCTTCACCGATTCAAAAGCATCTCTGCAGATCCTGGCCAACCTGCTGAAGAAAAAGAATCACCAGCCAGTTTCCATGGACATTGGGTATATCCATCATTTAGCTATTGCCGCAGGCCACTGCATAACATTTCAGTGGGTACCTGCTCACTGTGGCATTACGGCTAATGAAAAAGCAGATGAAGCGGCCCGTAAGGGCCATCAACATCAGAGATACATTCGAAGTTTTCTCACGAAATCTGATGCGTCCCAAATGGCTAAAAGTTTTGCGTACGAAGAAACGTATCGGCTTTGGAGTTTGCCGACACATCAGTACCAATTTCTTCACTCAATCGACCCACATCTTAGATCAAGACTCTCACCCAGAATTCCTCGACAACTCGAAACACTTTATCACCGACTTCGTCTGAATGCTGCATATACAAATGGCCTGCGATACCGTTTTGGACAAATGAACAGTCCGCATTGTGACAACTGTGCTTCGATAGAAACTGTGGAACATATCCTGCATGAGTGCCCTGCGTATGCTAACGAGCGTGCGTACTATGAACATTGCATGCAGAAGCTCTGCCCAGTGCCCCTAACAATGGACAAAGTTTTAGGCCCCTTAGCCTGCTTCAGGCAACAGAGACTCTCAATGAACTTTCTTTTTACATATTTAAAAGACATTGGACATCTCGATAAGCTCTAAATTCACTTGCAGGTTACCTTCATGCATTCTTCTTGCAGTGAACTTCGTCAGCCCATTCGTCGGACTATGCACTCCATCATTCCATAGGTTACATCAATACTCGCCACTGCATCCTTAGTACCCATTTCATGGCTGCATTTTATCTTCGTTTTTTTTCACCTCTTCCACGCTGCTCTCCTTCAGTCTTTATCTCCCATATTCCCCTCCCTACGCAGAGTAGCATGCCAGCGATATTGAAACGCCGGCTAAATTCTCTGTTTCTTCATTAAAGAGTCTCTCTCTCTCATATCTGCAACGATTCGAGCGGATAGCTTTGGGGCAAGGCTGGGAGCGCAGTGAATGGGCCACGGCATTGAGCATGTGTTTAATCGGAGAGGCGCTGAATGTGTTTGGAAGAATGCCTGCTGCTGATTCCATGGACTAGGAGAAAGTCAAAAAGGCACTCCTCCAAAGATTCAAGCTTACGGCACAGGGTTTTCGTGAGAGATTTCGCACCGCAAAACCTGAGGATTCGGAAACCGCTAAGCAGTTTTCCTGCGGGCTGACCAACTATTTTGATAGGTGGCTTGATATGTAAAACACAGAAAAGAGTTTTGAAGGTGTGCGTGATAAGCTGGTCACAGAGCAATTTTTAGCGTGTTGCAGCTCAAAGCTGGCGCTATTCGTGAAAGAAAGAAAGTTGTGTTCGTTGGAAGAGTTCGCCGACACTGCAGACCAATTCCTCGAGGCTCAAGGGTTAAGAAATTTGAGTAAGGCAAAGGAGGAAACCCAAAAGACCCTAGAGACAGATGCGGCAAAATCAATAGCATATGGCGGTGCATCTAAGGTGCAAGTAAGGTGTTTTCTCTGCGGCAAGGTGGGACACCGTGCACTGACTGTCGAACTAGTAGCGCTGCCCAAAAAAACACAGGTTGTGTGTCAAGGTTGTAAGAGGAGGGGTTATACTCTGGATCAGTGCCGATACAGAACGCAGGACCGCGCTGCATGCATTGTCGACTCTAGGGTAGAACTTGTCACGCCGCCCGAAGTTCCACAGCTGAAAGGAGAACAACGCCGCTGGAAAATAAGGTAGTGAGTGGAACACCCAAGTCGAAAGCAGCAATGCCAGTGGTTGTTGAGCAAATAGGGGACCGTCCTAGTTTGGTGCTTAGGGACAACAGAGCCATCACAGTCTTGGTTCGAAGAAGCCTGGTGAAGGACGAGGATCTTACAGGGGAAGCGTCGGTCGTCACTCTTGTAGATAGCACAGTAAGGTACCTTCCTGAAGCCAGTATTCTAGGGTCCACGCCATATTATACTGGGCAGGTAGTGGCAAAATGCGTAGACCAACCCATCTACGATCTCATCTTGGCAAACATTACGGGTGCAAGAAGTGTCGAAGACTCTGATCCCCAGTGGAGGATGCTCGACGTTGAAGAACATCCAAGGGAGGAAAGGCCCGCGACAGCTCAGACGGGTGCAGTCAGTTTCTCGTCGGCAGTGGAGACAAGAGCTCAAGCGACAGCCCGAGCAACGCAGCGTCCACTCTGTACTCCTGTTACGATGTGCCTGAGCGTAGCACTGGGCGAAATTGCAATTAGCCAAAAAGAAGACCCGAGCCTGAAGACCTGCTTCGAAAGAGTCGGGGAAAAAGTGAAAAAAAAGAAGAGTCGCACGTCCTTCGAATCTCAAGTGGTAAATGGTCTTCTGCACAGGGAATGCATATTTAGTTCAGGAAGGCGGGTCCAACAGCTGGTGTTACCGACAGATATGCGAGAGACCGTGCTACGCTTAGGACATGACATCATTATGGCCGGACACCAGGGTGTTGAAAAAACGGTGTCTAGGATCACCGAGGCGTTCTTTTGGCCGGGTGTTCAGAGTGGCGTTAAGCGCTTTGTCCGCTCATGTGACGTGTGCCAGCGCACAGTTCCGAAGGGGAGAGTTGGTCCCGTACCTCTGGGCAAGATGCCAGTCATCGACCTACCATTTCAGCGAGTGGCTATTGACATTGTGGGGCCAATCTCTCCAGTGTCCGCCAAAGGCAATAGATATGTGCTTACTCTGGTTGACGTGGCCACTCGTTATCCTGACGCTATTCCCTTAAAACTATTGACAGTATCCAAGTGGCGGAGGGTCTCGTGGAAATGTTTTCGCGTTATGGGTTCCTGAGGGAAATTTTGAGTGACCAGGGCTTGAACTTCACATCGGAACTAATGAAGGAGAATAACCGCCTTTTGTCAGTAAGGCAGTTATTGACGACACCTTACCATCCCATGTGTAATGGGCTTGTAGAGCGGTTCAACGGCACTCTCAAAAATATGATCAAGAAAATGTGCCAGGAGAGACCTACTGATTGGGATACATATCTCCCAGCTCTTTTGTTCGCTTACTGCGAAGTACCACAAACAAGTCTTGGTTTCTCGCCCTTCGAGATGTTGTATGGGAGAACCGTTAGAAGTCCACTTGCAATACTCAAGGAGCTGTGGGCTAATAAAGAGATGGCATCAGATCTCAAGATTAACAGACGGCGACATATTACTAGCGTTAATAAACACAAAGGACAGAGAGCAGAAACACACAGGACAGACGCTAGTCCTGTGTGTTTCTGCTCTCTGTCCTTTGTGTTTATTAACGCTAGTAATATGTCGCCGTCTGTGAATCAAAAGCACCAACTAGCCCAACTTAATTCTTTAATAACAAATCTCAAGACATCATACACATACGTGCTTGAGTTGCAGGACAGGTTGAAAGAAACTTGCAGGCTTGCACATCAAGGCCTGGAAAAGGCGCGTGAACGCCATAAGGGATATTATAAAAAGAAAGCCATTCACAGGAATCTGGATCCGGGCGACAGGGTTCTCATCCTGCTACCCACGGATCATAATAAGTTACTGATGCAGTGGAAGGGCCCGTACCTTGTAACGCGGAAGAAAAAGGACATGGATTATGAGGTATTGATAGATGGCACTAAGAGGGTTTTCCATGTTAATATGTTGAAGAAATATGAAGAACGAGGTCCCGTACGACGGTACGCCCCCAGGGCAGCTTGTTCGGTAGTGGCCGAGGAAACAGGCGATGTTGCCGAGAGGCCCACGTTCTGTGGGAAGAAAAACGCAGGAGGGGATGAGGTACCGAAGAAGCCCAATTTGAATGCATACAGATGATTACACCTCTACTCCAAATCAAGGAGGAGACGTTTTCGGATGGGCCAGGCAAAACGGAGGTCATATGTTGCAAATTAGACTTGTATACAGATAGAGCTAACTGAACAGATCCATGTATCTCTGGGATGTATCTTGTTGTTGTTGTGTTAATGCATCTCTGGGATTTATCTTGTTGCTATTGTTGGTGCTATGTGATCATACAAGGGAGTGTGTTGTGGACACGAACATGTTTATTAAGGACTCTGTACGAAAAACGGCAGTGGTGTGTTAGTGTTCTGAAAACGCAATTTGGTGTGCTGTGTTAGTGGTGTGCGTTTGGTGTGTGCTGGACATCTGCGGTGTGTTGTGGGATGGGTCCAGAATCGCCACAGAAGATAGCCGGTTGGCTGGATGGCTTGAAGATGAGGATGACGTGAGCAGTTTTTCATGGAAAAACTCTTGAGAGAGGGGGCTCTTGTCACATATATTAAGAAGCCTAAATTAAATTTTAAAGGAAAGAGGTGTGAAGAAGACGACATGGATTAACCGAAGAATAAAGAAGAGGAAGAAGAAGCATTCGTTGAGGTGGAGAGAAATGATTGGTGGAGAAGAGAAGAAGAAGACGACAAGGCTTACGTGGACTAACACCAAGGCTATAAAAGGGCGAGTGAAAGCGAGGCACGGGGGGGGGGGGGGGGGGGACACAGCAGAGAAGCAGAGGATCCGGCGGGTCAGGGCCAGGGTCACTTTGGCGGGAAGAGAGCGACGCCGGCTACTGCTCCGGTGAGCTCGCGTTCTACGGCATCGCATCGTGGACTCCCTGCCGTGCCTGAGCCCGTTCCGGGGTGTCAACGAAGGACGCTACCTCCTGCTACGGCCAGGGGTGTCTCCAGCGCTGTTGCCACCCATCCGGGTGGTGCCCCCGACGCCAACAACACCGGCATCACCTCCACATGCGCTTGGACCGAGAGTTTGTACGACGCAGCCAGCGACGCCGCCAGCAACGCCAGCCCAAGCACGCCGAACGCCGCCTCGTCGCCGGATACGGGATCCATACAACGCCGCAGCTGCACCGAACCAACCGTGAGCACGAACGCCGACCGCTAATAGTAGAACGCTAGAAGTAGACGCTGGTAGCAGTGTGCCCGTGTAGTGTGTATTTATAGACTTTGTGTTGTGTGTTAGTTTTGTTAGTTTTGTGTTCTAGTGTGTGTGTCACGTAGGGTGTATTAAATGAGCGTTTGTGTGGGTACACCCGTCGCCTAGTCCATTCTTTCGGTCGAGTGTTCTCCGGAGAGATCCGTGACAGGCATGATGGTGAGGGCGGTTAGTATAGGTTCGGGCGCGACAACAATAATTGCAGGCGACGGCACCGGCGACCGAGAGAGAGCGTCTGTGTCAGAATTATTGCGGCCTGAGCAGTACACTCCACGGATGTCATATTCTTGAATCCGGAGGTCACAACGGCCGAGACGTCCCGTGGGATCCTTGAGAGAAGCGAGCCAACAAATGCATGGTGGTCTGTAAAGACGTCAAAGGTGTGGCCATAAGAGTAAGGATGAAACTTCGGTAACGCCCACAAGAGTGTCAAGCTGTTTTTTTCAGTAACGGGATAGTTGGACTCCGCTTTAGTAAGAGCACGGCTGGCATAGGCGACCAAGAATTCATAAAAGCGAGGCTTGCGCCGGGCGAGGACCGCAACGAGGCCGACACCGCTAGTGTGCGGGTAAATTTCTCTCGGAGCCCCTGGATCGTAATGAAGAAGTAAGGGCGCTGAAGTCAAAATGTGGGGTAGCGTCGCAAAGCGTCGTCGCAGGCCCGGTGTCCGAAAGAAAATGTTACTCGGGTCATTCAAGAGCTGTTCAAGGGGGCTATGACTGCAGCGAAATTCCAGACAAAACGTTGAAATTGGAACCAGAGGCGCACAAAGCTGCGCAGTTATTTGAAAGAAGAGACGGCTCGCAGCTTATCAAGGTCCGGTAGAACGACACCTTTACACAAGACGTGACCGAGGATGGCGAGCTTGCGGGCACCGAAGTGTTTCCGAAGTCTGTATTTCGAACTATCAGGACCCCAAGAAGCAACCTTATTGTAAAGAACGCTGCCTTGTGGCAAAAAAAAATTTCAACCGAGCCGCCTCAGAGCTCGGATAGGCTACAATTGTTCGATGGGCACTGTTGACGGCTCCGCATAAAAGCTGAGTGCCTCTCTGGTAGAATGGAGGTCCAAATAGTGAAGGCCACAGGACATTTTATTCCTGGGCGACAGCTCATCCGGGGGGAATGCTTTGGTGCTGGATGAAATTCGCGAGGAGATTTTCAAGCCTATGCTGTTTCACATTTCCTGTAATTGTACCCAAAAACCACCTCATCTAAAAACATTACAGACATCATACCAGCAGTGGGAGGCAGCCCTGACCAGCAATGGTCTGGAGGACCAGTGTCGCATCATCAGACTGGTCCAGGCATCCGCCTAAGCCACCGGAGTCCTGAACTGAGGAGTCCGCCTACCTGCCTCGTAGACACTTCAATGAAATAATAAATGTTTTATCTCTCTCTCTCTCTCTCTCTCATCCCGACAATGAACGAAACAGTGGCGTCTTTAAGACTAGTGTCCAAGACGAGGCCAGGTTTTAAAGAAAGGACCGCTTCCTAAAAGAACCTTGAACAAGCAGGAGGTGCCAGTGGTTCTCCACAAAGCGCTGCGAAGTCGACACGAAGCTGCTGTTTGGAGCTCGCAATGTTTCAGTGTGTATTCAGCATTTCTCGCCATTTCTTTCAAGCAGATAAGCAATTTTCACACATAACCTGTCACCACGTGATAGCGCCTCATTCTTGCTTGGATGCTATTTTTTCGCACTTCGATTTTTACTCTATCGCTTGAAGTGTGATATCAGCTGCCCCACACTTAGAGCTTTCCTAAAATGATGGAGAGTAATGCAAATACTTTAAACACGTGACTTTGGGTTCACTGAATTATTTTTCAAGTATTATTACTTTGGTTATCTCCTTGCGCCCTATAATGGGCGAATTTTTATTACCCTACGCATTTCCTTCGTCGATTACGAGAAAGCATTTTTCTTAGTCTAAACCTTGGTAGCGATGCAGGAATTGTGGAACCGGTGTGTAGAACAGTCAAATGTAAAAAATGCTGGTATCTGCACACCCGCCATAGTGCGTAGCCAAGAGAAAACCGTATACCACATGTATCTTACCGGTGCTCGCCCATGGGCAAGAAACTTGAAGGCTAACGAAAAGAGATAACCTAAATTGAGGTCAATGTAGCGAGCTATGTAAACGAAGTATATAGGTCTAACGTTAAAAGACAGGAAGAGAGCAGGGTGCGCCAGCGAATAAATATGAGTTAACGAAATTAGTGTCGGAGAGCGCATTTAACCCACAGGGTATATAACCTGTGGTCGTTCTGGGTAAAGGACTATACGTGAAGACAGGACGGGTAGCAAGGGGCGGCAGCAGTTAACGTGTAAGGTGGACGGCTGAGATTAGGAAGTTTGCGAGAGTAAGGTGGCTGCAGCAAGAACTGAGTTAATTGGAGAGATATGGAATGGCCTTTATCGGGCAATAGGTGCTGTCACGCTGAGGAAGATGGAAACTTTACGTTACCTTTCAGTTAGGTGGGCCATGTGCAGCATAAAGCTCTATTTCCAAATTTAAATTTAACAGTTACCTGTCAGCACAACCAAGAGCTGCATTTAGAGTAGTTGTATGCTTTATAAAGCCTATCTACAAAGCTGAACAAGCCTAAAAAATGTTGTCTATGACTGTAAGTGCTACTGTCCTTAGACTTTGGGAGAGACCGCTACATTCCCTAAGATGCAGCACAGCATTCACCACTTCACACAAGACTCAAATATCACATCTGTAGAATAAATTAAACGTTTACGACTTACACAGTGGTGCGGCGATAAAAGACAAATGTCCATACCATATCCACACTTCCGTTACCTTTCAACAGAAATGGTACGTCTGGAATGTTTTGGCCTCCCTACAGTGAAGAAAAAGTTTATGCATGGTGATCAATTATATGTGGAACACGATAGCGAGACTCGCAGTTAAAAAGGGGTGCATATGGAGCAATATAAAATTGAACATTTTGAGGTCTCACAGTGCAGCATAAATATTTCCATGCCCTATAGAAAGTTGATGCCGCGAAGACCCATTTAGCATTCTGGCCTCATACGATCTAAATTTAATTTAATCCCAGAGAGCTCGAACAAGGCATGCGTAACTTGTGTTTGGGCACTTAGTGTCGTTTTCAAGTGCATTAATACAGTGGCGAAGTTCGTATATCATTCCATCAAAAAAAAAATAATCCAGGTTTTTCTGCGGCACATCCACATAATTTTGACGGCGTCTGCATCTACTTTGCAAAAGACCACTCCCCATCTCGTGCATAACGCGCTTAACGTTTAGTAATTGTAGAGAAATAACTTTGTTCCCGGGCAACGAAATAAATCCTAAGAGTGAATTCAAGGCACACTAGCGTAATAAGTAAATAAAATTGTACAGAACAATGTAGTTTATGCGTCAGAGTATGCATTAGCATTAGTGCTTCAGCCACAGCGGAGCAGCCCGAGATGCTGACGGGTTGAAACCACGCAATCCAGTGCCGTGATACAGTCTGTCAATCAATGTGTGGCATGCTTTACCAAGGCTCCAGTCTCGTAATCTGATCCAGCTTTCCCAGTGTTACTGTGAAGTGAAGAGAGAATTCCCTCTCCCGACTTTGCCACCTGCCAATCGAGGCTTCGATGGGTGTAATGCATTGCCAGATTATTCACTTCACAGCACTTCAAAAATCTCGGGAGATTGTTCTCAGAGGTTACTAGAATTTATGCGAACATCAAAAGCACACAACTAAGAGTCCACGCGATTACGTCATTCCGTTGCCAGTGGCACAAAAATATAGATCGTCACTTCGTAAAATCTTTCTTGCCACTCAGATTTCATGTAATGATAGATAATGCCGGGCATCAGACACAACCTTTGAGCTCAGATAGCAGTGGTGACCGCTTCCTTGCTTTGGGGCGCCTGACACCAAAAACTGGAAATCCGATTCTACCTCTCCACCCGCTCTTTCTGCCCAGCGCACGAATTAGATTTCACTCTTCTCTACCCGCGAACGATAAAGGGTTAATTTTCGGAAACCGGAATTTTGAAACTCTGCCTGTAAAAATGGTTGGAAGTTAAGCATTGCTAATCACAAATTGTTGTGCAAAAGCACAGTGTTTTTCAAGTGGACACCGCCGCCACGTGCCAGAAGGTGCGATTAAGGTGTCCACTGACCAGGGATGCCAGTTATGCCCACCTTCAACTTTTGCAGCATCAATACCAATTTGCTCATTGTACGCAAGTACCCAATGCTGCAATGTCACGTTTGTGTAGCAATGCTATCAATGTCAATGTGTACTGCTCTAGTACTGTGTTTTTGCCACAACATTGTTGACGCTAACGCATGCAGCGCACATCTCTCTGTCACTACCGCCACATAGCTCAAAGCGCGATTAATAGTTTGATAACAGTATTAGTTGATGAAGATGACGTTGTGCAATGCACAACATGATAGTGTACTGCAGTTTAAAATGAGGCGTGTGCCGCTGCGCTGATAGTCTAGTGCTGTCCCGCATTGGCCAGCGTAGCTCATGTGTTCTTGGTGCCGCGGATTCGAATTGCAGTTGCAGATATGTTTATTTATTTATTTTTTTACTCATTTATTCTTGTATGCTTGTTTGTTAATTTATTTATTCAGCACCCACAGCCCCGCAGGAATTACAGTGGGGGGGGGGGGGGGGATACAGGGCTACACAGCAGACCAAAGACACGTGAGCTCGTGCCGCACGGTAGTGAAATACTCAAATGCTGACAACTTCGTAAGGCAACTGTCTCCACTCTAATATTTTGCGGCGAAAAATGACGTCTTGAAAAAGTTTGTACAGCAAAAAATTTCGCGCACTTTTAAATGATGGTCCACACGTTCAGTAAGAGCACTTAATATATTTGCCTCTTTCTTTCTTTACCGATTGATGGTATACACTATGAAATACCTTAAGTCGTAATTTTTGTCGTTTAAGGTCAAGCAGCTGCCAATCTAACTCTTGTTTTATTATTGTAGCGCTGAACTGCTGTTCATAATTTCCAGTGGGAAAGCGTGCACCCATGTTCTGTATACACTCCAATTTTTGTTTATCTTGTAGAGTTTGTGGATACGAACAATGCAGGCATTTTCTCTGATTGATCTTACAGTGGCCTTATATAGGAGATACCCACAGGCTGATAGGAAATTTCGTGTGTTGTGACAAAGAAAGCACAATGCACGACCCCCCTTGGCGACTGTGCAGTCGACATCGCGATTCCAAACTAGGTCTGGGGTAAAATACACACCTAGATACTTCTACTCAAATACGGGGCTTAAAGAATTATTTGAGCTGCAAGCTCGAAATTGAGGGTTCCTTTTTTTGCGTACAGCATACATACTGTTTTGTTGAGGTTAAGTTTCATACGCCATTTGGCACACCATGATGATATTTTGTCCAGGTCCCGTTCCACCTTGTAGGTGTCTATTTCGAATGTGATGGTCCAATAGAGCAGGCAATCATCTGCAAACAGCCTCACCTGGAATTCAATTCCGACTGTGATGTCATTAACATAAAGCAAAATTAGTTGTGGTCCAGAAAGGGACCCTTGCATGACGCTGGATGAGATTTCGCGCCGTTCACCACAGCAAACTGGGTACTTAATCGCAAGTACTCTCTTACTTAACATACTACTTGAGGATTACCATCTTAAGCTTACATTTTTTAATAAACAAATTATGAAGTAGATGTCCAACGCTTTTTGAAAGTCTAGATATTGCCAGATTGCTCAAAATATGCCGGCGCCGCCATGCGGCCGAGCGGCGTGACGGAGTGAGGGAGACGACGCTTCCGCTCGTGTGTGTGCTACCGGTCTGCTTCGCCGTTCAATCAAATCCCCTTTTTGAGTCGCGCTACGTTTGCCGGCGATATTTCGGTCGAGCCGCTGGGTATCGCCCCATGCACGCTCAGCACGAAGACGATTTTGACGCTGATCTCCGACGCTTGGAAACAACACACGTCCAGAAGCTGATCCGACGTCCGCGAGGCCTGAAAACTTAGTTTCAGCCACTCATTACGTCGGCGCGTACTGGAAGTCAGAGAGGTCAGCCATCGGGCACTGTCCCGCTGGTTGTACTCCCTACACCTCGCTCGCCGCCATCCTTCCATAGGGATAGCTTCGAGGATGCCGAGGACTGGTTGACCAGCTTTGACCGTGCGGCCACTGTCAACCAGTGTGGCGACGAGCGAAAGCGACGAGACGTGTATTTCGCGTCCAAGACTCGGCCAAGACATGGCTCGAGAAACATGAGGCTTCCTTTGCCAACTGGGAAGAGATTCGCCGTGAGTGGCTCACGACCTTGAGCACAAATGAACGACAATAAAATGCCAAAATCGCCTTTCGCTCCAGAACACAGCATTCAACGAAAGCGTCGCCATTAGCTTTGAGCCCTCTTCAATCGGGCTGACTTTACCATGCCCGAGGCAACAAAGGTACGCCACCTCATGCGTAGTGTCAGGGAGCAGCTCTTCGCTGGCCTCACGGTGTGACACTCAAAGAACAGCTGCCGACTGGCTTCGCCAAAGAAGCCCCGGGTATGAAACGTTCCTTGCAGGAACGCAGAGCGCAGTATGGTCGTCAGGGAAGTGTTGCAGCCACCACCTACTGTGGCATTGAGGCGATGCCTCCTGGAAGGAGGGGGCAATGCCACACTGCTCGCATTATGCCGGCGCCGTCAAGCGGCCGAGCGGCTGGACTTTTCTCGTGACGGAGCAAAGAAGACGACGCTTCCACTCGTGTGCGCTCTGCTGATCTGCTTGGCCGTTCAAATAAACGCCCCTTTTGAAGCGAAAAGCTTCACTAGGCTCGTCAACACCGGGCTTCGCGTTAGCCACACTACAGATTTGCCCCAGCTGCGCATGCGCGAAACTGAGTGACATCACGCGGAGCGCAGGTGGTCGCTGCTGCCGCAGCCGTCGTGGCCGCCGCGCGCTGCCTCCATCGTCAAACCTTTTGCCATGGAAGGAGGAGAAGACCCAGAACTGGTAGCGTGGGAGTTGGCTCAAAAGCAGCGAAAATATGAAAAGTGCAAGGCTAGACAAGCGGCTGAAACGCCTTGTATAACGATTGTACAAGCTTTGTATACCTACGACATATTGTAACCCTATGTATGAAACCTCGAGCTAAACCACGATCATCGCCACGAAGCTTTTCGCTTCGAGATATCCAGGCTTAACACTTTAGCTAAGCCTCAGGCCAACTTATTGAGTCGCGCTATGTTTGTCGGCGACAATATACTATACAATCTATTGAGAGCTGTTGGTCCAAACCACCCTTTCTGAAAGTCATGTTAATGAGTGTTAAGTATTACTTGAGCTCACATTCAAATGCGCTACAACACTGGTGTGCAAAATGTGCTCTAATATTTTACACCCGACACATGTCATCGATTTAATATCTGATACGGGTCCCATTTGGACCCAAGATATTAAACTTATTTTTGGAAATATGGCGGAGTGCTTGAAGCTTGCTTCACCTCCGCCATGGGTTGGCCCGGTATTGCACTGCCCCCGGGATTGGCCTGGGACATTATAGCGCACTCTCATCTTTTGCGTCTTTTCTTTCAATCTTTTCTCTCCTATCCTATCTTTGAACTCTCATACTTTCTGCACGTGGTAGCGATTAAAGCTCAGCTTGAGACAGTGGGCAGGCCTGTGCACTTTCCTTTTCATTCTTCCTAACAACAACAGCAAAGCAGCGCGATATAAGGCGGCAGACTGGAACGTGGTTTCTGGGAATTGCATTGTGCACTGGCACAACAATCGCACTTCTCCACTAACTTGGCAGGGACGCCTCTCGTAGCGATTTATCCAAAATTATCTTTAAGAACGTGCAATCGAACGCGCGCATTGCTTGTGAAAACTAAATGTCAATACACCAGCATCCCCCCCCCCCCCCCCCCCTTTTTGAAGTACTCAGTTGCTGCAGCCGCCGCGGCGGCTGAGTGGTTACGGCGCTCGGCTGCCGGCCCGAAAGACGCGGGTTCGATTCCGGCCGCGGCGGTTCAATTTCAATGGAGGCGAAATTCTAGAGGCCCGTGTACTATGCGATGTCAGTGCACGTTAACGAACCCCAGGTGGTCGAAATTTCCGCAGCCGTTCACTACGGCGTCTCTCATAGCCTGAGTCGCTTTGAGACGTTAAACCCCCATAAACCAAACTCAGTTGCTGCGAAAACGCCTCAATCCCACGTGTTCCGATCACAATGTCTTCCATATCAGTTATCGGTCTATTAGCAATCTGCCCGCTTGAGTCATCATGCTTCGTCTCCAGCGTAAAACTAGAACCGAAGTACTGACTGAAAGATTCTGCCCGAGCGACATCCTCTTGTACAAATTTACCAGCAGTAACAAGGGACGGTATCGAAAGAACATCTTTTACATTTCTTTTGACGTGCTTAGAAAATTCCTTGGTGTTTTCTTGCAGCCTTCTTTTAAGTAATTTAGAAAAAAAAACTTTAGCTGCCTGTATAGCGAGTTTTACTTGCCGTATTATTTCCTGCAGTTTATATCACATTTAAGTGACCGGTTTCACTGTTAAAAAATAACATATCTGTCTCTTACGAGTGAGGCAACACAACTGTTTGGTACATCGAGGTTTTTTCCTGTTTGTCTAGCGGTTAATCTTCATAAGGCTCTTCTCCGTGGAGTGTCTGCGAAATATACCTCGACTACGGCGAACACCATGGTGACACCAAAATTTGGCCCGGGTCACCCCCGAAATTGGACCTTGGCCGATCTGTACCAAAATCGATGTCCAGCCTAATTCGGCTTAGGGCGCTGGACTACTGATCCGGAGTACCCGGGTTCGAATCCGACCGCGGCGGCTGCGTTTTTATGGAGGAAAAACGCTAAGGCGCCCGTGTGCTGTGCGATGTCAGTGCACGTTAAAGATCCCCAGGTGTTCTAAATTACTTCGGAGCCCTCCACTACGGCACCTATTCCTTTCTTCTTTCACTCCTCCCTTTATTCCTTCCCTTACGGCGCGGTTCAAGTGTCCAACGATATATGAGACAGATACCGCGCCATTTTCTTTCCCCAAAAAACCAATTAATTCTGCTACGGCCAACACGATGGGGGCCCCAAATATTGCCCGAGGCTCCCCCGCAATTTGACCTTGGCCGATTTGTACAAAGTGATGTCCAGCCTAATTCGGGTAAGGCGAACACCAAGTGACACCCAAATTTGACTCGGGTCACTGCCAAAATTAGACCTAGGTCGATTTGCCCCAAAATCGATGTCCAGCCTAATTCTACTATGGCGAACACCACGGCGACCGCAAAATTTGGTCCGGGTCAACCCCGAAATTTGACCTTGCCCGATTTGCAGCAACATCAAGGTCCAGCCTAATTTGACTCGATGAACATCATGGTGACCCCCAAATTTGGCCCGGGCCACTCCCGCAATTTGACCTTGGCCGATTTGTACAAAGTAATGTACAGCCTAATTAGAGAATGGCGAACACCAAGTGACTCCCAAATTTGACTCGTGTCACTGCCAAAATTAGACATAGGCTGATTTGCCCCAAAATTGATGTCCAGCCTAATTCGACTATGGCGAACACAACGGCGACTCAAAATTTGGTCCGGGTCATCCCCGGAATTTGATCTTGCCCGATTTGCAGCAACATTAAAGTCCAGCCTATTTTGACTCAGCGAACATCATGGTGACCCCGAAATTTGGCCCGGGTCACTCCCGGAATTTGACCTTGCCCGATTTGCAGCAACATTAAGGTCCAGCCTAATTTGAATCGGCGAACATCATGGTGACCCCCAAATTTGGCCCGTGTCACTCCCGAAATTGGTCCTTGGCCGATTTACACCAAAATCGATGCCCAGCCTAATTCGACTATGGCGAACACCACGGCGACCCCAAAATTTGGTCCGGGTCATCCCCGAAATTTGACCTTGCCCGATTTGCAGCAACATGAAGGTCGGGCCTAATTTGACTCGGCGAACATCATAGTGACCCCCAAATTTAGCCTGGGTCACCCCCAATTTTCACTTTTGCCGATTTGCACCAAAATTGATGTCCAGCCTAATTCGACTACGGCAAACACCATGGTGACCCCTAATTTGGTCCGTGTCACCCTCACGTTGACCCACCCACGCCCGAAGCTTGACCTTGCCCGATTTGCACCAAAATCGATGTCCAGCCTGATTAGACTACGGCGAACACCATAGTTACTCCTTTTTTTGGTCCGGGTCATCCATAAATCGGCCCACCCACCACCCCCCCCCCAACTTTTGACCATGGCCGATTTGAACCAAATCGATGTCCAGCCTAATTCGACTACGGCGAACACCATGGATTCTCCAAAGTTTGGCCCGAGTTGGCTCCAAAGTTGGCCCACCCACCCTCAAAATCATCAACAGAAGCAGTCAACCAGTCAATGCATCTCGGTCAAGCAAACAATCAAAGAATTCACAAACAAATGCGCTGTCTTCATTCGCAAAACAGTGGCAGTCAAAGTGGCGTCGAACAGGCTTTCGACTCGTGCACTTTAAATCGCCGATGTGCCCCCTGAATTTTTCATTTATTTGATCGACAGTAATATTTTCTAAAATAAATTTTTCTAAAGTGGCCCCTTCTCTAAAAAGTTTCCGGTCTGTTAACCGTAGCTCCAATGCCGTGGTTTTGTCGGGGTGACTGATGGTGGGGATGACTGGTTGATATCCACAGTCAGATAATCGTTTCCATAGGGGTTGTCTA
Source organism: Amblyomma americanum (assembly GCF_052857255.1). Lineage (NCBI taxonomy): Eukaryota > Metazoa > Arthropoda > Arachnida > Ixodida > Ixodidae > Amblyomma > Amblyomma americanum. The sequence continues at coordinate 40,253,846 of NC_135506.1, read as the reverse complement.
AAATATTTCATTTATAATCGCTAAAATCAGACGCAAAACTAAAAGACAGACAAAAACACTCATCTTAACTGAGGTTGGGGAGCAGTATGTGGGTTTACCCGAGTTCAGCAAACAGCCCAAGCAGCACAGTTCATCGGCCCAATATTGCAACCGGATGGTCCTATCCTGGTCCTTTTTAGGGCCGGCCTTTGCCAATACGGCTTCGATGTTGGGCCAATTACTTGTGCTGCTTAGGAGGCGCTACTTCATAGAATAACGTCCTCTATAAGCTGCCTTCTAGCGTGAATTTCCTCGCTTTCCCAGAAGCAAGACTGTGCATTCCTCAACTACCGGGAAGGGCTCTGCTAACTGCTCTAGAAGGCCCTCTCAGTCAAGGAGCGTTAGCTTCCCCTTTGGCTCAATATATTAGAGCACACTGTAAGTGTTTTGGGTGCGAGCAAAGTGGCTGCTACAGCTTCGAGTCTTTTCAATTTTAGCTCGCAAGCCGGCACACCATTTTTTCACTATGATGACAACACCTCCTGACAGCCTTCTCGCCTGCTCTCGGTGGCGGCGGAAAACAGCATAATTTTTAAGATAATTATTTTTTGAGGACCTAAATTTGTCTCTTGTAGTCATGAAATGACAGGAGCATGTGCTCGCAGGCTGTCTTTCCTGTCACTGCAGTTGTTTAGAAGTCCTCTACAGTTGAATTTTGTTATGAATGCCATCTTAGTTTTGTGTTTGCATGGAGTGAAAAACTAGATCAAGTTGTTGAGGACCCCATGATTTGGGGCCTATCTTTTTTTGACCGATCCAGGAAGCCCCGCCAACCGTCCGACGTGGACGCCACAGGGCTTCCCTGGGTCGTGTCTATCGCCTCTGCCTTTGGTGAAATAGCGTCATCTACCTGGGGTTGCAGATGGCCCTGCCACATGCTCAATGCATGTGGCGTGGACAGGTACTGAAGACTAGTGCAGTGCGCCGCGCCTACGCACCACATCGGCGAAGTTTGTTTTGCCGTGAAATAGAAGGTGTTCGTTAAGACGAATCGATTTCTTGCTTCTTTGAAAGAAGTGTCTCCAGTAGTTTTGAGAGTAATTTTCTTTTTCTTCCAGGACAAACAAGTATGCAGCATGGTCTCCCTCACAATTTGCGCACCACGGGGCAGCAACACATTAACCGTATTGGGGGCCTTTCCAAGAGCATTTCACGCATGGTTTTCGGCGACGACAACTCTGTGATCCGTGGCAAAACTTTTGGTATTTTAAACTTCGGCGTGGGTTGGGTGTATATGCTCATACATTTATTTTCAGGTACCCGACTTGATGCTTTCAGCCAGTGTGTTGGTGTAATATGTGAGGATTTCGCGTCTGTTTTCCTGTTACCTTTCCGAATCTTTATCCGCGGAACATTTATGACATCTTGCTTAGCAAGTCCTTCAAGCTATGCTTTCTCAGACATGTGCACAAACTCAATTTCAGAGATGACGCCTCGGACAGTATTCAGAGATTGGTGTGAAGTGACGGAAAGAAGAATCTTCCCTACCGATACAATGTTTGCAAGTTTTGAGTACTGGAAGCTGTCGCGCAGTTCGAGCAGTAAGTCGCCGCTGGCCATTTTTGATACCTTGCAACCAAAGCACAAGGTATCAGTGAAGCGCTTTGCTAATAGAAATGGGGATATGAGTATTGCTCGTTTATCTCCTGCTACGCTGTGGACAACATAAAATTTCGGGAATGGCACCTTTCTTTTCTGAAAAAGCTTCATTTTTCGGCCCTCTTTTGGGAGAATGATCAGGTGTGGAAAGAGGGGAGCCATAAAAATTTAAGTATTTTTGTTATGGTGACAACCACCCGCCATGGAGCCTAGCTAGAGGACGGAACAGGAATTTGCTAGCAAGTCAGAGTGCTTCGCCAGACAAAATTAACCATCACCACCTGGAGAAAAGAAAATACCAAGAAGTGAGTAGGAGACAGGAGAGTTGTGACAAAGGGGTAGGAAATTAAAAGCAAACGATAGAAAAAGGCGACTGCCAATTCCCCCCTGTCGGGACAGGCCGGAAGTGCCATATACAGGAAGCTGGGGCTAAAGTGGTGTGTTGCCTCCGCCGAAGGTCCTTAAAGGTCCAAACGCTCGGCATCGGCTCAACCACCAGGATCCCTTTTTCCGCGGACACGCCGATGCGACGCATGGCTAAGCGCGGGTGCTCGGATTCATGGTGACGCACTGCTCACCGTAATCCCATGCGGGGATGTCTCTGCGGATGCTCAGGAACCCGTGGTGTCGCAGCTCACCAACATCTGCATGTTGCAGATGCCCCTGCGGGGGCAGTTCGTGAAAGAAAATAAGACATCCACTGGACAGTAAAAACTTATTTCAAATATAACTTGTTTTCGTACAACTACACTTGGATAAAAGTAAAAAAGAAACCTGCAAATGATCCTGGAAGAAGGCGTTACATACAGTGGCGCACAGCAGTTGAAAGTGACACCATGCAACCATGCCGACAACACTGGCTGTAAGGCCCCTTTTGAGGGTCGTTTGCGACTTTGTTCTGGAATTGTGTCCAACGGTAGCCTATCAGTACAAACATAAATGACACTACAAATCATTGTACTGTGTGTTAGTTTGGGTTGTAGCTTTATGTCATCTGCCGAAAGCATGCGTTGATGTGCATGTCGGGAATAAAAGCGAGACTTGTGACCACAACCCAAAATTTATTTGAAATCCTACGCAAACAACAATGTTTATAGGTTACAGCGGGGATCAATAAAAGCCTGAAGCAAGCGACCACCTGAAAGCACCTACGCTCATCGTATCACAGTGTCCCTGCTGCGAACCTAGCTGAAAGTTCATGCTCTGCTATTTCTGTGCTATCATTCCCTAGATTCGCCGCACAACGGATAATGTGGGAAACCCAATTTGTGATCTCTCGCATCCAGCACTGTAAAAACTAAGGCTGCTTCACCACGCCGGCAATGACGCAAGTGATATGTATAGAACATTACCAGCCAATGAAGCAACCTCTGTCTCGTCTTCAAGCACCGGAAACGCTAACATGACGGCGGTAGCACAGCTGACTAGCCACTTTCACACATAAGATAATTACGAACTTCATAACTGGTTATTTTAACAAAGTCAGTTGAGTGGCGAAATCATGTGCACGTACCACTTCTGCGGGAAACTTCGCTTTTGTGAGGGCTCATGATAATGATGCCGAACTGAAGTGGTACCTCATCCAATCATGCTCATCAGTCACAGTGTGAAGCCAAGCCCTCTACAAACCCAAAATGTCTATGTTGGAACTATTCAAAATAGCTTGGAAGGTGAAAATCATTGACCAATTTGAATTTTAACATGCAAAATTTATGAAAAATGCCTTTGTCTTAAAACTATCGCCCAAGGTTCAAACGAACTGAGGATTACAGCAATTCAAATGGGTAGCGGAAAGACCATATGTCTCAATTTATTGGTGGCACATACCCACACAACTTTGCAGTCTGCCCTGCACAAGTGCAAGCCTGCCACAAGTATGAAACTGGAGAAGCATATTTGCCAGCCAATAGTCTATTTTGAAATTCTATCTTCCATACTGCATGCTCATCCGGGCAGGCAGCGTGCCCAAGCAGTGATCACTTATGTTCCCTATGGCTCTGCAAGTGCAATCATCAATACTGTCGTCACACGCGATGAGCCAGAATGCATTTAGCACATAGAAGCTAATATCAAAGCTCTTCTGGCTATTAACATAAATTCTGTTTGGGGACCAGTACCACAGGTTCCCCCAGTTGTACTTGTCCCCAATCCGCTTAACAGTGCCATTTTTGGAAAATGGCACCCAAGGCTCACCTGCCATGACGTGGCGGCAGAGTATACAAACTCAAGATATTCTCCAGGATAGATTTCTGGCGTGGCTACCACGACAAGTCTCACGTAATCACTAACTACGCAACACGTTATGTCCTGTACTAGTCATACGCCCCTTCTTAGGTGGCATGCTTAGCACCCGAAGCGCATCAACTCGACATCTCTCATTTTATAGCAGACATATCCTCAATACGTGCACTGACATCCTTATCCAGGTTCCAACAGAAGAATACGACCGAGCCCTGCATGCCTCACTTGAAATTTCAGGCAATGTGGCCTAATAACGAATCTTGCCAAATGCTCCTTCCATCAAGCCAAGCCTGAGTTATGTGGTTTTCACTACGGTGGAGACCACGGAGTACTCTGAGCAAACTAACAGCCCTCTAGAAAGCACCCATCCCAAGTTATGTGAAGGAACTCAGTAGTTTTATTGGTTTCGCTAGCTACTGCTCGTCTTTCATAACCGATTTTGCCTCCATCTCTGCACATTTTTGTCAGTTACTTAGGAAGAACGCTGAGTGGCACTACAGTCCAGATTAGCGAGATGCCTACAACCTTATCGCAGAAGCTGTTGCATGGACAGCACTTCGATACTTCAACTCAGCAACGCAAACTGCCCTCATTGTGAGTGGATTCAGGTCCAGTTGGCCCGGTTGCAGTTCTGACTCGGCACACCATAGATGTCCTCTGTACTAAACCTGAAAGTATTTCACCTACTTATTTACCCGTGGTGAATAAAGATACAGGCTGAGCGTGGCCAGTGCACTCACATTATCACCAGCATGCCCAATACCTGTTCAATGCAAAATGCAAGGCAATGCAAAAAAGTGCCTTAATTACACCAAGATGAGATCATAAAGCCACAATATCCAGCCGTAGTGTGCGATCCTAACACAAAGGAAGGTGGAACTGGAGCGAGTCGAAAGAATGCCAGTCATATATATAATATATATTCGGTAAATAGAAAAGGGACGATCAACAAACTGGGTGAATGATGGAATATGGTATAAGAAAATCGGCCTCCGTGCATTACTTCACAAACGTTTTGCCCGCAAAATAACCAGCTACAAAGGTGCGTAAGTACAATCGGCGCCAGAACTCGACATACTCTTCAGTATTCATTAGTTCCTATTTCTGCAAAAAGAAACTCTCATAAGAACAGTTTCTTCCTGTGCACAGTTGCAGACTGGAATTATATCGTAATTCATGTTTTTGAGACTCATATCTTTATCGAAATGTTGGAAACACAATTTAGCTGTTTTTCTGTTGAACGAGATGTATTTTCAATGTTTTGTTACTTTTTTCAAGTATCTTCATCTTCGTTTTTAAGTTAGTAATGTTATTAAATCCCCTTCCTACTTGTGCCAAAGTGTTTGCCCACAGTATGACTCAATCAACAAAAAAAAACATTTTTACTTATGTGTGCCCGAATCAGTATTTGTACTGCTGACAGACTACAACTTCCTGGCTACCGTATTCTCGGCTAAAAAGGCCAACATAGCTCCAAGTACCGCTGTGTTCATCTGTATGACTCTGAGATACATTAGCGACTAGGAACCCTGAACTCTGCCGATTCCGTCTCCCGAGACCCGCTTTAGATCCCAACAGAAGACCTTCAGCGCGGCACTAAAGGGTCCATCTGCACTGTTGCGCAATCAGCCAATTGCGAAGTACCTGCCTCGACGAGGCTAGAGTGACTTCTTCGTCTACGTGCTGTGCAACTGGCTCATGTTGGCCATGAAGGCAAACTAAAGATGAAGCAGAGCTTATGAGAAAAAAACGCAGTTTCCAAAAATGAACCACCTCTGTGCAAACTTAATCTAAACCTGTATCCTGTGCAGGCCACAATGATATGTTCCAAGAGCCACACATTATGACCGCCCTCACAGCATGATCCTCCTCAGGAGTTGCACAAAGCCTGAATGATTTGCTTAAAGCGGGCGATTATCTGATTGTTCTCATTGAACTCATGATTTGCTGTGGCAGAGATCATCCATTATGTGGCAAGTGACGCGTCGTCGGCAAACCTTGGCTTGACCACATGACCACAACGTCACCTCACCGGCGGGCTATAAACGGGGCTGCCTGAATAAATCGTTCCTTCTTGTTGTGTCATTCCTGCGTGATGCTATATTGCAGTGGCGACGAGATAGCGCGCCGGCGCTAGGCGAACTTACGTGCGCAAGAATGAGTGCCGGGCGGCCACCGGAATTCACGGATGCAGAAGGTACGTGGCCTACGTATCGTGTTCGGCTGGAGGCTTACTTCGAAGCCCATAGCATCGCGGAACCAACGAAGAAGCGAGCGCTGCTCATAGCTTCGCTCACAGACAGTGCGGTGCGAGTGGTGCAGGGGCGGTGTCATCCAAAACAAGTGAATGAGCTGAGTTACCAAGAAGTCGTCCAGCATTTGGAAGACCACTATGCTCCGCAAGTTAACGAGATCGCTGCAAGTTATGCTTTCTTCAGGCGCTCGCAAAAAGACGGGGAGTCTGCCCAGGACTTCATTGCGGAAATTAGGCGGCTAGCGGAGAAGTGCAACTTCGGAACGTCACTGGAGCGCATGTTACGGGACAGAATTGTGGGCGGTGTGCAAGATGAAGACGTCCGGCGACACTTACTGACTCAACGGAAGCTTACACTAGAAGAGGCGGAAGACTTTGTTGTCTCGGCACAGAAAGCCTCCCAGAACGCCAAAAGCATGCACTCTTCAGAGCCAGGAGAGGTACATTTTGCCCGTCAAAAGAGTCGTTCATCGAAGCCGCGCCCAAGGCTGGAGAAGTGCGATACATGTGGCAGGTGTGGTGGCGAGTCGCACACCGAGGCGGAATGCAAACACCTTCACGCGGTGTGCTACCGATGCGGCAAACGAGGACATCTGCGCCGAATGTGCCAGTCCAGCACAAGTTTCCTTCGGCACGCATCGCACCCGGGAGGCCAACGACGCCAGGGCTCCTACGCAATGGCAGCAGCAGGGGACACAAGCTCGGACGACAGCGAAGCCCTGTACACTATTGCAGCGGTTCTCCACCAAGAAGCCAGCATCCGCAAGGTTCGGCCAATTTACAAGGACATTAATTGGAATAACGTCCCTCATACTATGCTGGTGGACACAGGATCACCCGTGAGTGTCATCTCCGTAGCGACGTTCCGGAAGTACGAGGCGCAGTGGCCGCCGTTGCGCAAATCACAGCTTAAGCTATCCTGCCTCTTGGGCGAACTTCCAGTTGTCGGACAGCTCAGTATGACGGCTACATGCGACGGGAAAGGCATTCCGGGTACGGTCGTAGTGGTCGACAGCGTCGGACCATCTTTGTGCGGCAGAGACACAATCAAGGCATTCAACGAGGCTGGGGTGGCAATGCTGTCGCGTGTGGTCGCGAGTGTGCAACCAGTCGAGATAAAAGCTGACAGCACGGAGCTTCAAGAGCTGCTCAACGAATATGCTGACGTGTTTGCTCCAGGACTCGGCGTATGCAAGGGACCACCGGTCACATTGCAGCTGAAAGAGAATGCGTGTCCAAAGTTTTTTAAGGCCCGTACGGTTCCCTACGCTTTGAGGGACAAGATGTCTGAAGCGCTGGACCAACTGGTTGCGCAAGATGTCCTGGCGCCTGTGAAAACCGCCGAATGGGCAACACCAGTGGTACCCGTGTTAAAGGGCGATGGGTCTCTCCGAGTGTGCGGAGACTTTCGTATGACAGTGAATGCAGCCACAGTGATGGAACAGTACCCGTTGCCTCGAGTGGACGACATTTTTGCTAAGCTGAATGGCGGAGAAGTATTTACGACGTTGGACATACGCCAAGCCTACAACCAGCTACCTTTAGACGCGGATGCCAAAAAGATAGCAGTGCTGAACACTCAGAAAGGCCTCTTCTGTTTCAACCGATTACCTTTTGGCATAAGTTCTGCTCCAGCTATATTCCAGAGGCGGATGGACGCGCTGCTGGGCGATATTCCAGGAGTTCAGGTGTACCTGGATGATATTATCATCGCTGAAAAAAAGGACGATGTATCAAGGCTGAAGAGGGTGCTGCAACGCCTGCGGGAGTACTGTCTCCGACTGCACAAGGATAAGTGCAAATTCCGGCAAGACGAAGTCACTTTTCTCGGCCATCGGATCGACGCTAAGGGTCTGCGACCAAAGGACGATAACATCAAGGCTGTTATCGAAGCCCCAGAACCTACTTCAGTGAGTGAGCTGAAAGCTTTTCTCGGACTTGTAAATTATTACGGCAAGTTCTTGCCCAATCTGGCCACTGTGCTGGCTCCGCTGTACGCCCTCCTAGCTAAATGGGCCAAGTGGGAGTGAAACAAGGAACAAGAAAAAGCTGTTCAGAAAGTTAAGCAGGCAATTGTGGCTTCCAAGTTCCTTGCTCATTACGACCCGGATAAGCCACTGCGGCTTGAGTGCGATGCGTCATCAGTAGGCATTGGGGCCGTTTTGTCCCACCGTGTGAACGGTGTTGACTACCCCATCGGATTCCGGTCCAGGACACTCACAAAGGCAGAGCGTAACTACTCTCAGTTAGAAAAAGAAGCACTAGCACTGGTGTTTGGCGTCGCACGGTTCAAGGACTACTTGTATGGACATCGGTTCGTGTTAGTAACCGACCACAAGCCTCTTACTGGTTTATTCAATCCAGGCAAACCAATACCACCGATGGCGGCTGCGAGAAGCCAGCGCTGGGCCTTGTTCCTTGGCAACTACAGCTACACATTGCAGTACCGCAAGGGCAGCGAGAATTCCAATGCAGACGCCCTCAGTCGCTTGCCATTGCCGGTTACGGAGCCGCGGGATGTCGCTCCCGACGAGTACGTTTTGTATGCCCAGTGTCTTGAGGAAACGGCGGTCGGCGCCCGGGAGGTTGAACAAATGACAAACCGAGACGCCACTCTTCAACAGGTCAAAAGGTGGATTGCCGACGGATGGCCTCCGTATCTACCGCAGGATCTTGAGCATCTCCGGGCGTACTTCAACAGAAGAACAGAGCTAACCGTGAGCCACAATTTGGTGTACTGGGGACATCGCATTGTTCTACCTATGGCGGCGGCAAAGCGTTTGTTGGGGCTGCTCCATGAGACGCACCCTGGTATGACGTCCATGAAAAGCACGGCGAGAACGCTGTTTTGGTACCCGGGTCTGGATTCTGACATAGAGCGACTGGTGAAATCATGCTCTATTTGTGCACAGGCCGCTGCGATGCCACCGGCACAGATACCTTTGGCGTGGCCAGCAACCGGGGAAAGATGGAGCAGACTACACGCAGATTTCGCAGGCCCAATGGACGGACATATGGTATTGGTCGTCGTAGACTCTGAAACAAAATGGATAGAAGCAATTCCAATGAAAATTGCCACATCGCAAACAACGGTGGACGCACTACGGTCAATATTTGCACTCTTCGGCCTTCCAAAAACCTTCGTTTCAGATAACGGTCCACAATTTGTGGGCGCCGTTTTTCGCGAGTTTCTGGCACGAAACAACGTAAAGCAACTCACAACAGCCCCTTATCACCCACAATCGAATGGTTTAGCCGAAAGAGCTGTGCGCACGCTCAAGGAAGGGCTAAAGAAAAACCCTGGAAAAGACCTGGAAATGCGTATAGCTCGGTTTTTGTTCCGATATCGCCGAACGCCTGTTAAGCATGGCAAGTCGCCCGCGGAACACTTATTCGGCTACCAGATAAGAACAAAGATGGATTGCATCACGCCCGGTGAGAAGTCGGCAGAAAGCCAGCGAAGAGTAGGTGCGACTAAATTGGATGTGGGAGAACCGGTCTGGATGCGCAGTTTCGGAGCAGGTCGCAGGTGGATTCCAGGAGTAGTGCATGGTCAACAGGGCTCCAGGATGGTCTCCGTTGACTCGGAGCAAGGTCTTCAGCGGCGGCACTTGGACCAACTGAGACGTCGGACTGAATCAGAAGACAGAGCCCCTGGAGAAGCTGGCAAGCGGGAACCTGCGGACGACGCTCCGACCACGTCGCAAGATAGCCCAGAAGCATCCGGGACGGAAACTGGCCCGCCTGGTTTGCGAAGATCAACCAGACAGCGACGGCCACCTGTACGCTTTCCTCTTTAAGGGGGGAGAGATGATGCGTCGTCGGCAAACCTTGGCTTGACCACGTGATCACAACGTCACCTCACCGGCGGGCTATAAAAGGGGCTGCCTGAATAAATCGTTCCTTCTTGTTGTGTCATTCCTGCGTGATGCTATATTGCAGCAAGTACTAACGAAACTCCATAATATATTTGCTCTTTTTGCTTAATGATATATAATAAAACCATACAATAGGCCGCCTTTCAACAGCAAAGACATAACCTCACATGCTGCGCAGCTGAAATTGCGCTACCGCAAGTTATTAAGTGCGCCCAAGGAAATGGAACTCTAGAGAAGTTCATGAAGCCACTGGTCAAACTGATTCAGACATTACACATTGAATGCAAAAAGTTAGAAGTGTAACCTGGAGTACACTTTTTCAAAGCATAAACATATCACCTCACTGCAGAGCACACTCCGCATCGCATCATGTTCGCAAGACATGCCAAAGGCCTCTTGCCTTGTATCCCGCCGCAACTGACACTAAAAACACAAGCACACCACATATAGTCGTACCTCGACAAGCATCGACACACTCGCCACGACCATGACCGAAAAACCTTGCGCGCCAAATTGTAAATGGGAGAAAATAAAGCACCATCAGAGCAGCAAAAGAATGGGAAGAAATTAAAGAATGATTCGCGAATGCAAAACCAAATGATAAGCGTTAAACTGTTTTCACCTATGCTTTCAATAAATTTAGATACCAACGTGTACACTACAAAACGGTGACTCCATTGGTACCACCCGCATCCCTCTGCTACCACTGCATCGCCCCTATGGCCCTTCGAAGGCGGCCCTATTACAATTTCGAGACCCAAAGGTCGTCGGCACGAATCCCTCTCGCATACCAGGCTTCAACTCGACTAAAAACTTTGTGTGCCGAATTGTGCCGATTCGTCTGCCGCATTCAGAACCTTCTGCACCATACAGGTGGCCAACAATTTTGTCACCAAGAGCGATCCAAATTGGTACCTGTCTCGGCACCCGGTCAGACGGTCCATATACAGAGCGGAACAGCAGTTCTGGGTGTTATCCAGCCGTCGTGCGAGCCGTATGTTACATTTTGCTGACCTGAAGTGATACAGTTATGACCACGTGATTTAGCCGCCACCTTCAAATCTGAGAGTGGACAGAGAAACGGACGTGAAATGAGCAAATGTAAGCAGTAAGAGCAGACGCTCTTAAAAAATCGCACTGCGATGTTTGGCGGCAAATGGTTCTGCTGGCGTACCGCGGAACTGACAGCGGAAGTGTAGTCGACCCCCACCCTGAAGTCACTACCGGCTGTCATAATGTCTACTGCTGCCATTACCCCCCCCCCCCCCTCACAACCCTCGGCGCTGTGCACTGCGGTGAAAACTGAACGGGGTCGTGACTAACTGACAATTACGTCACTGCTGGAAAAAGCTAGCGCCAAAATGTTTCGCACGCTTAATCTACAGGCTTTAAAGAATTTTAAAAGGCGGGCGCTGATGCGGTAACTCAGCGGCGCCAAACTAAGGCGGAGATTTGGAGTCGGAGCGAGCGAAGATCTCGCCAGTGGTGCGGCGCTTATGCGAGTAACGAGGTATGACGTCATAGACACACCTGCGCTTCTCCTAATAATAATAATAATTGGTTTTGGGGGAAAGGAAAAGGCGCAGTATCTGTCTCATATATCGTTGGACACCTGAACCGCGCCGTAAGGGAAGGTATAAAGGAAGGAGTGAAAGAAGAAAGGAAGAAGAGGTGCCGTAGTGGAGGGCTAATAATAATAATGATAATTGGTTTTGGGGGAAAGGAAATGGCGCAGTATCTGTCTCATATCTCGTTGGACACCTGAACCGCGCCATAAGGGAAGGGATAAAGGAGGGAGTGAAAGAAGAAAGGAAGAGAGGTGCCGTAGTGGAGGGCTCCGGAATAATTTAGTCCACCTGGGGATCTTTAACGTGCACTGACATCGCACAGCACACGGGCGCCTTAGCGTTTTTCCCTCATAAAAACGTAGCCGCCGCGGTCGGGTTCGAACCCCGTAGTGGAGGGCTCCGGAATAATTTCGACCACCTGGGGATCTTTAACGTGCACTGACATCGCACAGCACACGGGCGCTTTGCGTTTTTCCTCCATAAAGACGCAGCGGGTTCGAACCCGGGAACTCCGGATCAGTAGTCGAGCGCCCTAACCACTGAGCCACCGCGGCGGGGGAAGTTTGTGTCCTGTACCCACTTTAGGATGAGGTAGAACTGGCCAAGCCAGTAAAGCACTATAGACACTAATTGTAGTTGTGTGTTTTTATCTATCAAATGATGTGCTAGACATTAGAATGTACGGATCTTCCACTTGTATTCACCTTCAACCCATAGTTGTTTAAAACTGAATTTTTTTATGCTGTTTCGGTTTTGTCAGCTGAACAATGGCAGCTACTTGCAGTAGGTGCTAAGGTCACATGAGGCACGAAAAAACAACAAGGTAATCACATTAATAATTTTAATTCACTACAACAGAGAGTTAATTTCAGTTTTTTTTTCATGCCTCACATGACCTCAACACCTACTACACGTCACAGTCATTATTCGGCTCATGAAACTAAAACAATACCGAGAAGAAACTCACATAAATTATTTACCGCTCGCTGGCGCATACCATGTGATGATATGTGTATTGTAGTGTTTAACTACAATACCGTAGTGAACCGTTTATAAAAAGAAAACACGCGGGCAAAAACTTCATATCTACACCCCTTTAAGAAAATGAACTAAATCTTCTTTTGCTGCGCCTCACAGCCTAATGCTTTGATACCGTAGAATACTGGCTGCTGAGTGGTGGTGGCGTCTCGGCACAGAGGGCTATCTTTGTGGGTGATGTCTTCTCCACCTCGGCCATGATCACTTTCAGCAGTCTGTCGACGTATCCTGTGAAAGCATTCGAGATGGCAATGATACTTTGACCACAAATAAAGTAGACTAAGATGCCATACCATGAGTGGGCTGCTCCTTAGCAGGACGAGCTATCGCTTTGCCAGCTGTGGCCTTTGGGTACCTCAGGCTTCACCTCTCTAAAGTGCTAAGTGGCAGCCTGGCCTCCTCCAATATCTTGGTTATAATGGATCGCTGCTCGTTAGGCTCTGCAAGATTAATGTATAGTCGATACAATTGCAAATAATGACTGGCATTGTCCATCAGCCACCGCGAAAAGTCATATATTTCGCACAAAGACCACACCCATTTTTCTACGCTGCAGAAAGCCCCAGAAATACGCATGAGAGAAGAAAGGGTAGCACTGGCTAGCAACAGGTTGTTTTGTCTAAAAACAGAGCAATACACACCATTCAAAATGACATTACATAGCGAAGTAATATTGTAAATACGAGTACAATTCTTTGACATGTCAGATACTCAACAAAGTTCTGTAATGGTACATGAAAAAGCGCATTTCCACCGTGACAGTCATCTGCAAGAATGCCGGCGACACTTGGAAAGCTTGGTGCTTTGGAAATCAGCCCACTCAAACTGCCCCATGCCAACATGCAAAAATGCAATTGTGATATGATTGCTTGCTGGACTGTCTACTTTTTAATCACTGTGTGCTCACAGCATACCAGAGACATGGATAGAACAAATTCGTGGTTGTTAACATGTAGCCATTCTAATTATGCTTGCTCTACATACACTACGGAATAACAGTGGTTGGTAGGTTTACTGGGTTTACGTCCCAACGTGACTCAGGCTATGATAGGCGCCATTGTGAAGGGCTCCGGAAGTTTTTACCACCTGGAGTTTTTTAACGTGCACTGAAATCGCACAGTACACTGGCCTCTAGATTTTCGCCTCCATCGAAATTCAACCGTCGCGGCCGGGATCGAACCGCATCTTTCGGGTCAGCATCTGATCGCCTTTACCACTGAGTCACCGCGGCGGGACTATGAAATAAAAAAGATGTCAATGTCGTTCTCAGTGTGCGAAACAGAAAAGAACATGCTTTACCTTGACTTCAAACCGAAGTATGAGTATTTACAGAGCTTTGGGGCAAAGTGGTGCAGGAACCCATGAAATGTTTCCAGCCCATATGTCTCATGCCTTCTAGATAGCTTCGGCATGTCAGCCTTTAGCAGCTCAAAGGCTGCAATGGCTTTCAGTTTTATGAATGTCTTGCATTCTGGAAAGGGCGTCCCGAAGCATGTTTAATAAAACATACGATACGAGACATAGACATCGCGTGGAAAAATACTGTGCTTTTTCTGTTGTTATACTTAAACAAGAACAAATATTTGTGCACTCCAACTGAAGCACAAAGAGGTAAGGTTACAGAAAGCGATGTTGCACACCTTAGCAACAATCTTCTCATTCTGGCTTTGCACACCAAATTGGCTCACTACAATTCAACTTCAAGACCACAAACTTGGGAATGCCTGAACAGCATACCAAATTTTGCAGCAAATGTAGTTTATCGTTCACGCCATCTGTTAAGTTTCTATGCTGGGCTGGTGGCTAATTTTTTTTCGTGGACTTGTTCATATTGCGCTCTGCTCTGGGGCACATGCCGCACGAGCAGCATGAGTTGTGCAAAAATAATCAATTTCACTTTCTACGCTCATTCAGAAGGCAGATCGAGCCTATTGAGCTTGTATTAGTGAAAAGTCTGACATATTTGGTCGGCATGTCCACCAATGGCTCTGTGCACATTGCAGGACGGCTCTTTCGCTTCACCTGTGCTAACTACAAGATGTGCTGGATTACTAATAGAACTGCCTCTTGAACTGCATTCTCTTTAGCATACAACGCACTGCAACAGCAATGAACATCCTGTCTACTAAGTGTAATAAGCACAATGTTAGGAGCTACTGCGGATCGTTACGCATTCAACTTTGTTGTTTCCTTTACGTTGGCTGCTTTGTTGTTGCCTGTCAAATTGCATTACCAATACAACTACAGAAGTGAGGAGCACTGCTTATTTTAAATGATCAATCACATGCACATGAAACAACAACAAAAATATATAGAAAACATTTTCGTATGGAACCCCAACAAGAATATTGCATCATTCGTCATTTACTTACAGCAGGATGCCACATGCCTTCACTGAGCTATTTGTAAAGGTTCAATTTCATAATGCGGGCATACAAAGAAGAGGGCACTCTCGTGGGTTTACACGTTTTTGATATGATTAAAAACTGATGTCCACTTGATCATGCTATCTTCTCTGCATCTCGCGCTTGACGGTGCTGCTCAATACAGGTGGTCCTATATGGCTTTTGTCCAAAAACCATGTTCCTGGCACCCACTCTGCTTTTCGGCAGCAGTTGAGTTCTTTGGAACACCTGGAAGCATATTTTACGGTAAAGGTGAACTCACACTCTACAAAACGTAAGGACGTATTTGGATCAGGAAGCCTTTTTGTTCGATTTACCTTTTGCCCCATGCCATACGTCATATTCGTGCCGACGTTTGCATTTTTCTTTCTCATCAATTCTTTGGCCTCTGAGTGCCTAGTCAGTAATCGTCACCTCAGTGCACAGTCCGTGGTTCCAGGAATTTGAAGCGGCGCCTTATCTCCTCCAGCTCCCTATGGCAACTACCACCAACCTCGTTCGACTGCAAGACAAAGAGTACAAATTTATGCTCAACAACACGACGAACCATGCGCAAATTGAGTAATCTAAAATAGATACCGGTACAGTGCAACTAGCTTAAGAAATATTAGCAGGTACTGCCAAGTCCTCAGACCACATAGAAAGTTTAAAACAAACCAGGACGATCACGTAATGCAGAATATTGTTCTTCTCTACGTCGAGCAGACAGGACATGACAAATTCTGCCCTTCAACCTGGAGATTCAGCCCGTCCATGTTCAGCAAGCCTCAGTCCTCTACATGATACATCCTCGAATAGCTGCCCGTGTTCTTTTTTCCAAACCTGTAAGAAACTTTGCGCAGCTCTAAGAACCTGCAATGAATACCGGTATGAAATACCAACTGCATAAAACTTACGGTTTCAATGCAAAGCTAGAGGAAATCGTGCTGGATTTTGAAGAATGCTCTCTTCTTCACCGTCTGAATGCCAATGGAGGCCAGCATTCGTAATGTTGTGGTGAGGCTGTTCCCTGAGAACAAAATGGCTGCCAACAGCTGGACATTCAGTACAGGCTGCTCCCTGATAACGTCCTGGATTTTCCAGCAGAATGTCTTGCCTGCTAGCTAGTCTGCACCGACTTCAACCAATATCTCTGCGCTCTTCATTTTGAAAGTACATGGTGCCAGGGTCACTAAGCGTGTTTGGAAAAGTAGTTTCAGCCACTTCACTTCGACTAAAACAACCGTTCCTTCTGCATGTTGAGTGGGTTTTTATAGAGTACTAGCTGGGTCGTCATGGCTGGAACAAATGCAACAAGTTTTCTTGTGAGTAGCAGGACATAAATGCAAAACACAGTACCACCTCACTCATAAATTTCTCGTGCAGCGTAACAAAATACAGCAAATGCTCAAATGGGATGCTGTAAACATCGTTTCCGATTAGCACTAACATTGCCGCGAATCTGTATACGCTTTGTTCATTCTTCAAAGCTGCGGGCGAGTGACTTTATCGCTTTGTTTGTAAGACGTGTCTAGATTGACCGCACCCAGGGTGAGCTGATTCTACGTTGTTCCAGAATGATGTGGTAACTTTGCACACCGTCAAGAGTGGTGGGCATTCTGTTCGACGACCACCAAGCACGCTTATTGCTTGTGCCAGATACCTATTCCAGATCTATGCTTTTCTTGGCACTTCGACTCGAACATTGTCTTCAGAGATCCATTGAACTTCTCCACATGGTCGTTCGCCATCGCATGGTAAGGTGACGTCGCGAGGCTCATTGAGTAACTGGATGATGCAAACAAAGGCTTATTGTTTTGTAATGCCGGAGTTTAACGTGGTCCACTGGTTGACGGCAGTTTCCTTTAGGACGGTGATACAAAAAAAACATCACGACAAGCGCTTCTTCAACGCGCATGACGTCAATGGTAGGAAGAGCGATGTCCTCTGGATAACGTGTCTCAAAGGGCCTCTCTCGGTCTTGGGCAAGGAAAGGTCGGAGAAGTCGATGGCAACCAGCTCGAAAGTAATTGTAAATATTGCCACGTTACCTAAGAGAGCAGTTCGAACATTCACGCTTGAAGTATTTTTTTGGATTGATCAAAAGAGATAACGAATCATATCCCTCTAGCCCTCAAGAGAAAAGTATCATCATCATCAGCCTTACTAGTCCCACTGCAGAGCTAAGGCCTCTCCCACGCCTCTCCAATTAACCCGGTCCATCGCCTGCTGCGCCCACCCCATGCCTGCGAACTTCTTAATCTCATCCGCCAACCTAACCTTCTGCCGCCTCCAGCTACGTTTGCCGTCTCTTGGAAACCACTCCGTTACCCTTAAGATCCAGCGGCTATCTCGCCTTCGCATCACATGCTCTACCCAAGCCCATTTCCTCCTCTTGATCTCGACTAGGATGTCATTAACCCGCGTTTGATACCTCACCCACTCGGCCCACTTCCGGTCTCTTAAAGTTACACCTATCATATTTCTTTCCATGGCTCACTGCGTTGTCTTTAACTTGAGCTGAAACCTTTTCTTTAGCCTCCACGTTTCTGCCCCATAGTAGAGAAAAGTATAAAACAGCTGTATCCTACCGGTACTGCCCCCGTAAAAAAATGGGGCTCTGCTAGTTGATGATTCATGCTTGGAACGAAGCCTTCGACCCTGAGGTCCTATGCTGCTCAAATTACAGAGGTTAAATGGGCTTCTCCGCTAAAGCGCCTTCTCATAAGTGTTGGAAGGAATGAGCCAGAAGCCAGGAAGCCAGTGGTCGTCGTGCGGGATGTCACAATTCTGGGAAACGTCGAGCAAGTTTGAAACAAAGGTCCTAAGGTTGTCTGATGCACAAGTGCCAGCTCACAATCTGCTCGCCAACAACAGAAATATTGCCCGGAAGGTTAGTGGAGAAGACCACGAGAACTACCTTCTTTAGGGTGTAGACAGTATCGGTACTCACCCATAGCACTAAAATGGGGAGGGTAACGAAAACGATTTAACTTGAGTTAATTGCAGCCGGAAGAGCTATGAGAAGAAAAAGGATCGATGTAACTGTCAGAAATAGGAAGAGGGCAGTGTACGTCAGGGATCAAGCAAGAAATAATGACATCGTAGTCGAAATCAAGAGGAAAAAATTGGCTTGGACAGGGTATGCAATGCGAATCCAAGATAACCGATGGCCCTTAAGGGTCAGAGACTGTATTCCAACGGAAGGGAAGCATAGCGGGGGCAGCAGAGAGTTAGGTAGGTGGATTAGGGGAAGTTTACAAGGATAGGGTGGTCGCAGCTGGCACGGGATAGGGCTGATCGGAGAGATATGGAAGAGGCGCAGTGGGCGCAGTGAGGTTGACGAAGATGATGATCATGACTAATCAGGCGACACATCCGTGTAGATCAGGATACTTAAAACTCTCTGGTACACGTTGGGCCGTGTGCCGGATTACTTAATGCCCAGCCGTAATACTTACATGGACGATCTGTATATTGGATGCCTGATCGATTATGGGACAACTTATTTGGAACTCCTCTCAGTTTCCATGAAGTAATATCGGTAAAGCATATTTGCTTCTTCACAGAACAAGCTTCTTTTACCCCTACCGGACCCGAACTCCTTACTGGTCTTCACCTAACTGGTCTATTGTTGGCGCCACAGCACTGCATTAGTGTCAGCTGCAACGGGGTCAACTTGTGCTTTTCTGTCTTTGCTGCGGTAACGCCGCTGAGCGGTGTGCAACGCGGGTACTGTTCTCGAGAAAGTAACGCCGTGTCACTGTCTTTCGCATGCCCGTTCTTTGAATCTCGATTCAGAGTGTGTGCTGCCCTAATACCTGAGATTTTCCTGAGCACAAAGGCGCGTGAAAGGAGCTTCATGCAATGTGCTGTAACCTCGCCAGAGATGTATGGCGTATGCACTTTCGCCCTTACCTCGGCTCAGTGGGTGACAGTACTATCCAGGAGAATAGCCTTCCCTGAATGACCTGTCAAGCGTTTCTTAGGAACCATGATAGATTTCAGTGGATGGTAACTCGCAGAAACCGATAGCTCTTTGCGTAGGGTATTGCAGCGCCGTTTATGCATACGGTATAATGAGATGTTTTTCCTTGTAAAGGCAACAAGCAAGCGCTTTTCGTTTGAAATCTGTAGGCCTTGCAGGTGGAGGTAGGCCGCAAGAATACTTGACGCCTTTTCAAGTCTAGCTCCAACTTGTGGGGACGTAACTCCGGGTGCCCAGATACAGATGTCGTCCACACAGATTGACGGTTGTCCATATTTCATACATGAAAAAGAGACTGATAGCGATTTCTCAAGTTTTCGCCTTTCCTGAGGGAACGTTATGAGTAGTGACAGTGCGATGGCTGATGCAGCTCTACAACGCCTTATTCAAGGGATTTCTTCGCTACAGTCTCCCTGCACTTCGAAACATTCGAAAAACAAACATACAAAGTCTGCAAAGCGTTCAAGCTCAAGCTCTCAGGGCTTCCCTAGGATTGCCAAAATGTGCCTCTACAGCCGCATCTTTATTCATCGCTCAGGAGCATCCAATCTCTACCTACCTAACAGTTGACGCACTGAGGGCACATTCTCGACACTTCTTCTCGGTTCTCTCTCACCATCTTGCCAGTCTTCCTACTACCAGGCCGCGCACATCGTTTGCGAACACCATTGATGCACATCGCGCCATTCTGCCATCCCAGTTTACACCCTCCTCTGGACCGTCCTCGTCACTTTGGAGCCTGTACAATCCCTGCGTGCTTCTTTCAATACGTGGCATCAGGAAAAAGACCGATTCATCACCGATAGAACTAAAACAAGTCACTCTTGAATACTTCCATGAGCACCATGCAAGCCGGGCGCACGTCTACACCGACACCTCAGTGAACCCCATCAGTTCTTCGAGGTCCGTGGTCATTCCCGCAAGGACTACAGAAATCAGAGTTAGGATAGAGTTAAGATAGCTCACCAGACTTCTGGCGGGTGCAGAACTCACCACTCTTCGTGTCGCCGTTGAACATATCAATCAGCAACGCCCTCAGCAGTGGTCTATTTTGAACGATTCCAAAGCTGCCCTATAATGCTTACAAGCTGCTTTTTTCCGTGGAGCCCATGAACAACTGATCGCGAAAATTCGACAACTACATCACTCTGCCATAAATAAAGGACACGGCATTATCTACCAATGGCTACCGGGGCGCAGTGACATAGCATGCAATCACCGCGTGGATGAGGTCGCGTGACCAGCTCTCCACGATGATGATTCTGTGTCGATCCCCATTTCCAGGTCAGACGCAGCGGGCAAGCTTCGCGCACTTGCACTGGACATCACGCTTTCTGCGTGGAATTCAGGCCAATTCTCGCATTCGCGTTTAAAAACCTTAGACCCAGATCTGAAGCTTCGGCTTCCATTCGGCCTACTACGACGTGAACAACTTTGTTGTGTCACCTGTGGCTTGGTGTAGCTTTCACCAAGCACTACTACTTCTTAATAGGTATGGCTGGTAGCCCTGCATGTGCCATCTGCGGGTATGACGAGACACACATTCTTTGTGACTGCCCTGCCTACAGCTCCGAAAGGCAGCCTCTCTGCCATACGCTGGAGCGTCTAGATCCACGCCCACTGACGGAAATGAAGATTCTCGGCCACTGGCCGTGGCGATCTTCGGCGGTGAAAGCCTCCAAGGCACTGCTCCGCTTCTTGCGAACTTCTGACTTGCACGATGGGCTGCGACTTTAACGAATATTGTCCTTTCGCAGTGACTTCAATTTTCTGCTACTGTGCTTTCTCTTTCATTTTTATTCCCTCATCCCTTTCACCTCGTGCAGGGTAGCAAACCGATTTTTCTTCCTGTTAACCTCCTTGCCTTTCTTCTTCCTCCTCCTCTTCCTTCTTCGGAACCAAGCTCACGCAAGTAATGGGAGCGCTACTGCCAGAAATGGGAAGAGCCCAGACGTGCTTTCCGGCCACTAACGCTTCAAAAAGAGTACATAACCCCGTTGAAGGTTTTAGCGTGTCTTTAATATTTTGGGCATCACTGTAAGACTCAGAGCCGTTTCAAGTTCTCTGTTTTGGAAACTGAGTGCCGGTAGGAGACAATGAATTGCATAGCAGGCGGCATTCTGCTCTTTCTACGGGCACCAACTCGCATTGTTTTCTCTCTTTTGTCCGATTTTGCCGCTCGCATTGCATAGGCGAGTCTCTTTATCGGTGGTGCTACGCCCGGAAGCCCGATACCCCGGGCGACTGTACAACATTTACTGTAAATGTGCTGTTTTCTCTAGGTCGACGGAACTCTTCCTGTGACCTTTCGCTTCTTGAAGGACCATTTGAGAATAGTGAAGTTCTGAGCTTCCATCCAGAAACAACCTGTGCCGTTGACTGCAACGATAATCTTCCACTCTCGTTCTTTCAAGATGACAATAATTTTCGGCTAGAAAACGGCTGTTGAGCATCACGGTACTCTGCTTTGAGACGTGAGCGATCCATTCCTGGTTTTCTTGTCCTATCGGGAAGAAGAAAACAATAAAAATGGTTGAACATGAACTATATCTAGTGAAATGCATGACTGATACACGGCATGAAATCATTCAGATGTGACATCTGTGAATACGATTGGTCTTCCTTTCTGGTATAACCGGTGCAAACGATGCCCACGACAACGGTGGCAAATTCATGACATTTGAGTACATATATGAGAAAACGTATATAACAAGGTAAGACCCTATACGAGGCATTGTTTGCTAACGCTGTCATTAAGTGCCGAGATTCCGTTTTGAGAGTTTTCATTAATGTCTTAGGTGGTGGAGGAAGCAGTTTCTCAAATGTAAATAATGAATTTACGAAACTGACAGCTCCATTAAAAAGAGCTTACTAATCATTTCGAAAACGTTAGTCTGCAAGCACAAGATTCTGCAGTGGCGGTCGCAGGCACTGCGTCGTCATTAGACCCCTCTCTGAATAACTGTTTCCTTGAGCCAAGAGATTGGCATGAATTCTAAATAGCTGTTATAAAATCTAAGTATAGCGAAGGTTGAAATCATAAAATACTCGAATTAAACCGGTATATTAGGTTTTGCAATCCGTTGTCCCACTTCTGGCTCGTAACTAATTTAGGAACCCAGCGTACTTACAGAAAAAAATGCAAAATAGCAGAGTCGCTCTACATTTGAAACACGGTAAAATGAATGAAGATTCAAATTAGTGACCAATAACAATTGTGTCTCTTTTAGAATCACCATATATATTAGAAAAAATAGAATTACAAAAGATTACATGAATTAACATTTACTAAGTTATAACTTTTTTTTGTTACATGAAACAACATTACTGAATGCCAATTTGGTGTTAAAGTGGAAAGATTTACGAAACCCTGGTTTTTAGCACGTAAAGAACTAGCACTGCGTAATATTTAAATAAATCTTTTCAATCAAAGGTCTCCTTGTTCACTTCAACAAGGCCTATCACTGCCTTGGTCACGAAATTTTAGCTTGCATTCTGTCTGCTTACGGTGTCTTTGACACACCTGTCGCCTTGCTGAAGTCATGTTAAATGTGAGCAACAAGAAACAATAAGTTAACTTAGATAACGAACACTCCTCTTTCTTAACAGTGTCAAGTGGCATCCCTCATAGAATCGTTTTAGCTATTGTGCTGTTTTATATCTATTTAAATCTTATTAGAAATTGTGACAACTATGTCACGTTTATAATATACGCAGATTACTGCACAATCCTTGCCACCGGTAAAAATGGGTACAAGCCACCCCAGCCCGGCGCCCGGCTTCTTCAGGGGTGTGTGCCTGGAGGAGGCTCCGCAAACCCCGCTGCGCCCTTTCGGGGGCAAACCCAGTTTCGAACACTCAACCTGCAAAGGTGGTTCGTGTTTCACTCCCAAGTGAAGAGTTCGACTCAAAGCTCGTACGCTCTAACCAGCGTCAAGTTCAACAATAAGGTCCTTCGTCAAAGGCGATTCAGAGCATCACTGCGGTCCTGGGCAATTCCGCTTTCTCCGGCTATCCGACTTTGTGAGAAAATAATGCCCCAATCTCAAAATGCAATATTTGTTTACATTTATTTTTTAATTCGAGATGTTCTGGCTGTTTCAGCTGAGATGCTCACCTTACACTCTCCGAAATCAATGGTATATTCCAATTGCTGCTGCCTTACAACTCAGTGGGTTGTTTTCCGCTAACCTTATTTCCCCTCGCAGCTATAACAGTGCTTTTGTGTGCAGTTCGCAGCAAGAAAGAACACTCGAGCATTAGAGTTAGTATGAGTCCACTTTTAAAAAGCCATATTTTTGAAAAATTTAGCATTTGAAAGTTCTTTTCATCGAAGTGCCGATACTTTCCCGAATTAACATCAACAATATTATGGTCCTAGTTAGCATTGTTACGACACGAAATTTTCCTTGGGCGGTAAAAGTATACAGCTTCGCTGTAAAAGGAAAGCTGCCAGACAAGTAAAAGAGAGAAAAAGCTACGAGGAGCACTGCTAAAATAATGATGGAGTTTAGCAGTATTGTGCATTGGTTTATGGCATTTGTGGTTAATTCTAATTCTTATTTCTCGTTTTTTTTTCTTGAAACACTTTTTGCCGTTATCTTTCACCAGACCGGTTCAAACTTTATCCCTGCAGAAGATTTTCGTCGAAAGTTATATAGTTTTCGTATATCTAGCAGCGCCATGAACAGCAACAAATAAAATCTTGCCATTTATTTGTTTATATCTGCGACTTTCTCAAAAGGTGCCTGTATGAAAACAAGTGTCTTTGTTCATCATGCTCTTGCACAAGGACAATAGGTCACATCGTACTTATTTTCATTTATTGTGCCGCTCTTGTCCTTATGTGTACAACCGCAAGAGCAAGTTTACTTCCAATAAACCTCATAAAGTTATGACTGCTGGTGCCAGATATATTTTTGTACAGTTCTAAAAAATAAACTGTACTTCTTTTCTTATGCTCTGACACTTTGATTATGATAAAACTTCCCAACTAAAACATAAACTCCCCCCCCCCCATTTTCTCTTTCTAGCTGCTATTAAGACTGCTATAAAAGTGGCCTCATACCTTAAACAGGCAAAACGCTGTTGGAATTAAACGTACTTTATATCATTTTTTGTTGGAGGCCTTCTTCAAGAGGAGACTCATTTTTTGCAAAATAGCTCTTGCCACAACATGACTTCAAGATTAATCACAGCAGTGCATGATCAGCAGGCATCTCGTCAGTCACCTCTACACAAACAACTATAAACAAACAATGCAAGAAAGGAGCGCGACCTGTGCATGCAGCTTATCAATGCACAGAACTGTCAGAAGAAAGCTTTGTCAGCAGGCTCTGTTTTCGGGCATATTTGCATAATCCACTGCGTAAAACCAATGTAATCAACTTAAAGGATTAAACGTTGTGTGAGCAGCTTGTCAAGGACGCGACAGCAAAGATAATACAAAGTGCAGTAAGTAGAAGTGACATATATGAAGATTCATCAAGATGAGTGTGTATACAGCGCTCACAAGCATCAAGCGTACATTTGGACTACATGCATAATTCCAGATACTGAAGAAAGCAGTAGGAGCGATGTGCGAGTATATACAGTTCACAACTCACGACATGGTCCCCGCATACCCTCAGTAAATATTAATTTATTTTTCATGACATTTCATTTTGAATAGCCGCTGTACGCCTATAATAAAACTTCTTGCACTTAAAATTGCGTGAAAAAGAAAACAAAACAAAAACCGCAGCTTTTTTTTCGCTTTGAATGACTTCAACTCTTACTATCTGCCCTAAAATCCGCAAGGATGATAACTATGAAAATATAACGACACAACACCTGGAATAGAAACAGCACGTGAATACAAATTATTTCACTCGCGCAGCTGAAGGTCATCAAGCAGCCACTTATACATGTGCGTGCATAACTCGCCAAGTATTATTCTTTTGCTCATGTCTTGAGCACCATTACAAAGAGAGACGGCACAATTAAAATTCTTGTACTTCCTTAAAAACCTCCCAAACTTTTTATGGGTTCTCAATGCAAGTCGCGGCATGCGACAATCAACCTGCCATCTGTGACAGCGGCGCACATGCACTGACCGAAAACTGCACACGCATTTGCATTTAGGCTAGGTCAAACATGAAAGGTTCGGTGCCAAGAAAAATCTATACTCTGTAACTATAGCGCGAGCTTAAAACATGATCGATCTAACGTCTGCAAAATTAATTCGCAATGAGCGAAGCAACACATGAAAGAATCACAGTAGTGTGACAGGATTTGAAGCTTAACTATTTCCTACCGGCTAAAAAGGGTAAGATTTTTTTCCTGGCGTAACGACCTGCCACAAAAACAGCATTCTTGCGTAAACAAACCATATTAAAGGAGCTCAATCCGAGTACGTTAAGCCTGGGGTGATCACCTTCAAATCAGGTTAGACTGCACGTCCAGACGCGACTTCATTATTAACACCCACGGAAGCCATAATCTGTTGAACGTAGTGACGGGCCATGGGTCAGCAACCCGCAGGACATCCCCTCTCAGAAGAACCCTGAAAGCCACATAGACGGAGCTTGTCCGCTGTGTTCCAGCGCATCTAGAATAGAACTCCCAGTCCGCTCGCTGTACAGCGCCGGAATACCTCTGCGGAGCTAAAAAAAAAAATACATCCCTCATAACGGGCCCAGAAACAACGCAAATCTCTTATAATTCCACCCCAAAATCGGGAAACGTCACTTTTTTGGTAGAGTGGACCTGTAGAAGACGGCTGAGGAATTGCAATGACATAACACATACGGTCAATGTTCCTTATAGCTATATGTGTTCTGGAAACAAACCTTCGCCCACAACATGCGAATATCCGACGACATTACTAAACTTTCCAACGTGACCGCGGGCAGGCAAATAGACTCTCGCGATGTGTCACAATTGTCACTCAAAGCTACGTCCCTGCTCAAAAAATCACTTAAAACAAAACTTGAGGCAGCTTAGGTCAGCATCATCAGCTAAAAACAATAACATGTTCTGTATACCTTCCTTCATATCTCGCCTTAACAGATCAAGATATAGAAGGCCTAATTGATGAACTGCCAGAGCCATATCTGATAGCTCACATTTTTAATGGTCTTCTCTTTTTTGGATAAGCGAAATTTGTGACTCTAGGTGCCCAATAATCGATTATTTTATCCTCTCAAATAATGTACGTTTTTACTTTACAAAAAAACGCCATAAACTTTATGCCAAGCTCCGTAAAAATGAGCTTTCTCGATCAAGCTTTCACATAAATATAATGTTTTAATGATTTTGAAAGGGATATTCTAATTGACTACCTGCGAATGATCATATGCCTCCTGTAATCTTCTACTCCTTTCATCCCCACAAGACCACAGCGCTGGAAAGTTCGTCTCACCGACTGGTCCGTTCTAAAAAAAAATGCCACTCAGGAAAACGAATTTGGTGTAAAGCTCAGCGTAGATAAAATAATAAACATTTTACCACATGGATAACATCGCCCGCAACACTAGCTATACCGCAAACAAAACAACTCGCACAGAAGTTATACAGAGTATGGTGGACACAAGAATGCACATTGGCCAAATGACAGCAAAATAAAGCCTCGGACGCTCTCCACCGTTATCCCACCGCAAAGAATTTACTTAAATTTAAGAGAAATAAGGCCAAAGCACGGTATGTTTAATGATCTGAAGAGAAAACCTCCGTGAATAATTGTGTTTCAAGCATCAACACTTCAACACACTCAAAGAAAATGTGGCAACGAATTCACAAATTTATTGATGACCATGTTCCTTTCGAATTTTCGTTGTTCTTTACACTTGGCACACAAACATCATTAGAACAGGCCACTATATAGGACGAACATTGCTCAAGTTCCTCCAATTACACAAGCACCTTCCAAACTCACAAAGGAAAAGCGCAAAAACAAAAACATCTGTCTGCAGCAGGACTGCTATCAGCTGATCACACTGCAGCAATTAGATAAGATATTATCAGCCAGCAAAACGACAGCAGCAGGCCCAGACATTATGCATAACGCTATTCTCGCCCTTCTCTCGGAAGCTTCCATAGAGACTGTGTTTGAATTTTTCAATAAAACATGGGTAACATGGAAAGCACCTGAGGTAGTGAAAAAGCAGTTATAGTACCTTTTCTGAAACACGGAAAACCACTGGGTCCTAACGCTTACAGGCCAATAGCCCTGAACAGCTGTAGCGCAAAAACATTCGAAAATGTTGTGAACATTAGATTGGCTTTCGTACTTTACTCCAGGCGACTTTTAGACACACATCCAGATCGATTTAGAAAAACATGCTAACCACGCTTTCCGAGTCCGCCTAGGAGCAACCATTGCCATAAATTTCACCCAAAAGAATAGCGTTGCTCAGAGGTGTTTTCTAAGCTCGACACTCTTCATTGTGAAAAAGAATTCTTTAACTAAAATAATCCCCAAGTCCACAATGTACTCCCTTCATGAACATGACCTGCAAATAGCATGCAATTTCTCCAGCACATCTACCGGCGACAAACAAATACAAATTACGCTAAAGAAACTCGCAGCTTAGGCAAACAGAAATGAATTTATATTTTCTCCTCAAAAAAGAGTAGCTGTTTTTTCCTCATCGCAATGAGGCCAACAGGTAGAACCTAATCTATACTTGAACCAAACCGCATTGTCAATTACACCAGAACCAATATTTTAAAACGTCACTTTTTACGATAAACTAACATTTCTATCACACATAAAGAACGTTAAAAAGAAAGCTTGTAATGCCCTAAATGAATGGTAGGGGTCTCACAGAGCATGCCTTTTGCCAATTTATCACTCTCTGGAGCGCTCTTAGGTATATCCCAGGTGCATAGTGTATGGTTCACATTTTTTGTCAGCACATATCATCTGGAGCATACAGAATATCCCCGGCAGCCAGCCTTTGTGTCATACCTAATAATCCTGCTCTCGATGATAGTAGAGTCGCACTTACATGCATGCACGTACTAAAGATCCGTTCTCTTCCAAAACACCTCTGCCACCCCATTGTCACCTTATGCCCATCAAAAAGATTATTCAGCTTCAAGCCACATTTTGGCAGGTTGTTAGTACTTGGATGTGAAGAAAAATGCGGAGAGCAAGCTGTACTAGACGCCCTGTTTAACACTGCACCGAGAAAAGACATTTTATCGCATTGGTACAGCCTCTCTGCAATATGCGACTTCACACTCAGATATTTACACAAAATGCAAACGCAACAAGAACATATACTTCAAGAATTCTAAGCGCTGCAATAAAAATATCGTACTTGCCCTGAATTTTATACTGCTGAGTTGGCAACATAAATCCCTGTACGAACTTCAGTATTTCAAATTAAAAGCGAAAAAAATGTTGCGGTTGTTAGTGTGTTGATTGGTTTTTACGGCGAAGTGTTATCCCGTCTTTGTGTCAGAAGAGAAAATAGTAAAGATCATCAAAAAACATCATTTGCACTTATTCCGTGGGTATGCTTACAGCAACCCGCTCTAAAAATGCTGCTGAACCCATGATAGTACGTCAACACGAGTCCCTTGGTATTTGAAAATTTCGGCTCTTGGCATTTTCCTTCGCCAACGCTAGCCTATCTCTTAACTTTCGAAAATGAAAACCGCTAATGCTAAGTTCTCATGCTATCGGCATTTCATTCTCAGCACATTTCTTTTGGAGAGAAATTCGATTTCTAATTTACGACCATGTATCCTGATTCACATTTAAGATTTCAGATTTTCTGAACCGCCAAAAAATCATTAATACATCGTGTCAGTAGCTGGCGGCGAACGGCCTTCCCGCCACAAACCCGACGGATGCGTTTGCGAGCGCGCTCCTGCCAAACCGGTCTGTTATCTCTCGATTTCAGTGACTGCTATCTGGGAGGCTGCTGTCTGAGCCCGTCACTGCCCCCACCGTCCAGACTGCTGCCGGCGGCCACCGCCGCTATGTATTACCCCCCGTCAAAGTTTTCCGTTTTTCTTCTGGCATGGCCTCGCCGGACTACTTCGAACGAACAAGCGACGTTCCCGAAGAAATGGACCTGCAGGCTCCAGGAAACGCTGCCGCCCTCTTTCTTTCTTATCTTAATTAGTTTTGGGGCGTGAGCTACACTGGCCGAGGTTGAGAAGTTTCGCGTGCCTCCCGCGAGAAGAGCTGTGACGTCACACGGCGCAAAGCTGGCTCGCCGGAGCCGCGGCAGACGCACTGGCACCGGCGCGTGTTCAGCTGTGCGCCTTCGTTGGGCACTAGCCAAGTCTGACGCTGCGCCGGGACCGCTTGATAGCGCCTCTCATTTTGTGCGCATGTTCAGAGGTATCGGGAGGGGAGGGGGCATACATATAGCGGGGCGTTTGCCAGTCCGGTATAGCCATAGAGAAGGAGAGCGAAATTGCTGCTCAGCAACAATTGACGCTCAGCGGCTCAGCGTAGCTCACGCTTCCTCTATCCTGGCATAGCCGGGCTAAGGCACTGCTAATTTTTTAGTATGGGGAAATTTTACACGCAGGAATAATGGCAAAATATACCTTTTGCAAAAACAGGGCAGTTCGCTCTATTGCAAACGTGAAGTTTTGTAGCGTAAGCTACACTGGCCGAGGTTGAGCAGTTTCGCGTGGCTCCTGGAGAACCGTGCTGCGCACGCGCGAGGAGCATTGACGTCACACGGCGCACAGCTGGCGCGCCGGAGCCGCCACCGCCGCGCGCGCCTCGAGGGTCTGCGCATCCTCTGGAAACTGCACCACGTGGCCAACCACGTTGCCAACCACCTGGTCAACCCCCCCGTGCACTAACTAAATAAGAAAAGCCCTGTTTCAAGGCTGGGAATCAAACCAGGGCCTTTCACGTTTGAGGCGGAGAGGCAACAACTACGCCACAACGGCTCAAGGTTTAACCGTTAAGGCTCATGGAGTGAATGCGCACCTTTCATATATTAACTCTTCTGAACCAGATGCCGCCGCGCATACGCTACGTATATCCTGGCCTAACAGAGCTAGGCCATCATCAATTTTTGTGCCCATTCTCAAGGACTATATAAACGCTTCAGTGCTTTCTCTGTACATAATTTATAGGAATATAGTGGAAGTATTGGTATAATATGTTTTTCGATAATAATCAAGATGTGTTTTTTTTTCAGATAGCCGGTTTAATGGCAAATGTTCCCGTAACCAACTTCGACATTAAGAACTGTGGCATGTTCCAAGTTCCAGAACTCAACTTGGGCGCTAGATGTGTTATACTATGCTGCTACTTTTAAATGCCTTGTGTTTTAGCAATGTGCAGGTGGAAAAATGTAGCTCCCGTTCCATCAAAGCCAGGTTCCTGTCGTAGATCATTAAATAATAATGGCGGAAGGCTGATACGTAGCTTGTGTATTTGTTCTCTTGCTATTGTTGCTCATGTATGAATTATACGTGTTACTATTTTATTTGGTGTGTGCTTTCCGTATTCTATGCTTGCTGTATGCTGTATGCTATGTTCCTCATGTACTATTATCAGAGATAGAATTGACACGTAAATATTTTATTTTGCTGTATGTTCGCTGCATACCATGTACTAAGTGGCTCGGGTTGTCTTCAAGCTAAAATTTTTCGCTTTTTCCCTGAGCCTGCCCATATCTTTAAGCTGTAAATAAAAATTAAATGAAATGAAAATGAAATCAACGCCGGGGACCTCTAAGGGCAGTGCGGCCGCCGTTGACATGCCTCAAAGATGCTTCCCCTGCCGTGCACCAACACCTTCGCTCCAATCGCGAATCTCGATGGCCATGACGGCACTGAAGAAAATTGTGAAAATTCTTCTCATGAAGCTGGCTTCATTTCTATCGCGCCAAACGGACTGAAACGAGCGCGAGGCTCGTTCCCGTTGACGGCAGACCGGCAATAAACTACCTGCAACATGTTCAAGGAATCTCCACAGGCGCAAGCCGAATGCTTTCTACTCCTGTTTGTTCTCAGGGCGAAGCGGGCGTTCCAGAAACGAGGTATTTATCAACTGAAAAAAAAGCAGAACTCTACGAAAGACGCGGCGACGCCTATCGACAGGGCCCCGTGGAAATACCGGCACACGATCATTATCTCTCCTAAGCAACCTTTCTGAATCATGGATGAGCACTTTATACGAAGAGAGAGACTCATAACCCGCCATACTCCGACTCATCTCCGTCTCTCTGAGCAATATGCGATACCGAGTTTTCGGTGTCCTACTTAAGCCATAGCAACCAGCTCTCTGTTGATGCCATGGAGACCGAGAGGAGAAATGCGCTTCTTGGAATAGAGTCTCTGCCAATCAATGGAAAGGGCATGCCGTTTCAAGCATAAGAAACCGCTGGTCACAGCCAAATCAGATGGATCATTATAAATTCCGGTGATATGATTTCTGAGGAACTAATCAGCTATTTTCATTGCCGAAATTGCAAAATCCTGCAGGCGCGCCCAATTGGGGACAAAGGCACTGCCATTATCACTTTGGAAGATAGCAACATGCTCTACAAAGTCGTACTGCTGTCATTTACGGTAATTGTTTTTCCGTTCCGTCCGCCAGTTGCGATTCGTGATATATGTCACAAGCTTGGGCATAGCAAGGAGCAGTGCCCAACGCGGGGCAGCAAGATGCTCCGCATGCGGATTGCTGCAACACGAAGGAGGCAAGCTATGCCTGAACGCAGAACCGAAATGCCGGAACTGCGGAAGTCCTCGTTTCGCTATGACCAAAAATTGTCCGAAACGGCGACAGGCCAACAAACAAATTGCACAAAAGCACAAAAGCGTAACCCGGCTGCAAAAGAAGCAACAGCAGGCACAGGGACGTCAGTGCAGCCAGCTCGAGAATGGAAAGGAAAAAAACTCGTGCAGACCGGTAGCCAAGGCAACACGACTCAGTTTCTACACCGACCCAAAGGTACCCCTCGCACACTAAGGCAGCAGCCAAACCTCCCATGCTTAGGTTGCTAAACAGGCGAACGAACACAACAGCCAGTCGTGAACATGCTTTGCCTGTTTCAAGTTCGCCTCGTGCGCTCGCCAAGCAGACTGCTTCTGAAAGAACGGCAAAGTCGTCTCGAAAAGAAGTAGCTCCACTAGCAACAGCGTTTTTTGCAGCCCCGCGATAATTCGTATCTTCCCGCTCCACTGTCACCCCTAAATTCGAGCGGCGTCTTGAACAACAAATGGAACAATTAAATCCGTCCATTCTTCAAAGAGTCCAAGAACTTATTAGTCGGGCCATATAAACAAGCATCCGTGCCATCATAGAGCGTCTTATGGTTTCAGGCACGTTCCCTTTTGGTACTACTGAACCGACAATCGCGGCCGCACCCGCTCTACCTACTCCTCGGGCAGCACCAAACTTAACTGCCTCTGACGCCATACAGCCTAACCATGACAAAGTCTTGCCGTGGGTAACCGTCGTACAATGGAATTGTCGCTCGCTTTGCAGCAAGACGGCGGACATGATCGGCCGGTTCCTCAGCAAAGAAGACGATAAGAGTCAATTAGCTATCGCCTTCCATGAGGTCAACGGCCCAGTGCTGCGAATCATGGGCTGTGACGGATACGCACCGTCCGAAGACCTCGCTGCACCCGCCGCGACAACTGCACTGTACGGGCGGAGGGGAGCAGTACATGTGCAGCTAGACACGTAACCGTGGTGCAACGCGTCCCTAGGCGTTGTCAGTTTCCGGGTATAAGTCTCACCTCAGCGCGCAATCCTCGCCTTCTCCATTTATGTCGTTCCCGAAAATACCAGGAATGAGTATAATCAGGAACCCGTTGACCATTTTAAAAGACTTCAGCGGCAAGATATACCCTCATGCGGGGACTTTTAACTCTCAACATATTGCATGGGCATACAACACATGCAACCGGCGAGGCAGACGTAGGATGCAATAAGCCTCGGAGTACGGCTGACACTTCTCAACATGCCCCAAGCACACACTCGGCTAGGACAGACATGTCACCAAGCAGACACGTCACCTGATCTTACCTGGGGCATCCGTCCACAACTGTTTCGATGGGAAGTGTTAGGTGACTGCATGGAAACTGACCATTTTCCGACACGTGTGTTTTCACACAGGCAACGCCAACGCGAAGATGAACCCATATGCCACTTCAAAGCTAAACCATATCAAACAATTGGGCAAATACCGTGAGGAACTGGGGCAGCACTCTCCAGTGAGCATATTAACCAGCTGGTATCACAGCTTCGCGAAGCCAAGCGGAGAGTCACCATGAGCGTACGTGTTTCTTCTGACCATCCCGTGCCTGATCGACATTTGCGCAGCTTATGGAATAGAAGGCGCCGGATTCCCGAACAATACAGGCGGTCTGGCCGTAATGCGTACCACAAAAAGGTCACGTAATATACAACGCTCCATTGAAAATTATACTAACAGGCTCGCATTAGACCGCTGGATGGATATTTGTGAATCCATCAACCGCAAAACTCATACGTCTAAAGTTTGGGCCATCCTGCGTTCCCTTCTCGGCCAGCGCAAGACTAACGAGGGGGCGGCGCGCGTTACCCTCCTGGAAGGAATTGGCGCCAAGGAACTCTCCGAACAGGCCACTCAAGTGTTCTTCCTGCAGACGTATTGCCCCTCAGACACCACGTATGAGAAGGATAAGCCTTCCGATGAGAGTGGGTCACTTAACAAGCCCTTCACCATGCCAGAGCTGGAGCATGCCCTGCAGCATGCTAATGCGTAGTATTCCTAGAGTCGACCAGGTGTGCGTGGCCCTTCTACGTAATATACTCCCCGAGTAGAAGGAAGCTGTCCTCGATGAGTTTAACCGAGTCTGGGATGCCGGGGTATTGCCCTCCCCTTGGATGTTCTCAGTGGTCAAACCAATTCTGAAGCCTGTCAAGCCATCATATACCTTATCCAACCTCCGTCCTATCTAATTAACTTCTTGTGTCTGTAAACTAATGCAAAGCATGGTCAACACTCGATTAATGCGGTACCTTGAAGATCACGACCTTTTGGCTCCTACACAGTATGGATTCTGCCCTGAATTACATACAAAACGAGTAAAGCTCTGCCTCAAAGAGGACGTCTTCGACCCTAACTCGGTGCACCCACGGCCTTTTGTCGGAATGGACATACGCAGGGCCTTTGATGGCGTCCCACCCAGCACCATCATTTCAAAAGCTTGCGACCTTGGACTGAGAAGAAAAATATACAACTTTATATTTGGTTTTCTAGAGGGGTGAAGCTACCAGGTCCAAGTTGGTCAGCACACTAGCTCTATCCACCCCAACTTAGTAGGCGTCCTGTAGAGTTCGTTGATCCCTCCAACACTGTTTAATATGGCTATTCACCAGCTACAGAGGCGTCTTGTGGACTTACCAGGCCTGAAGCACGCTGTTTATGCTGACGACTTTACCGTGTGGGCACATCAGTAGTCTATCGTTAAGAAGGAGGATCTTTACTGAGAGCCCTTGACATCATTCATGACTACGCCACCAAAACTTGTTTACACACTTCCCAAGATAAAACTGAGTTCGTCATCATTCACGGTGGCGGTCCACAATAACAAAACAGTTGGAGAAGCGGTCTTTTAACCTTTCGGTCGACAACCAACCCATCACACCAAAGCCGACTATCTGAATACTTGGCAAGCACTTGGACAAGAACTGCACAGCGAACACTTACGTTCTACGCGTTATAAAGACTGCAAAACAGATCCTGCACGTTTTACGAAGAATCAGTAACCGCACACATGGAGTAAACGAACATGAAAGGCGGCAATTTATAGAATCTTTTTCGCGTCGCTCGCATCTTATACTGGCTGCCATAACAACCTGTTAACCGTACGCAGTTTTTCGTGCTTGAACATTTACTTAATGAGGCCAGACGCATCGTCACAGGACTTCGGGGGACACACGCTTTGATGCGTTCAAGAACTGCAGCAAGATCAATCACCTCTCAGAGCTCCTCGAGATGCGCACCCACACGCAGCAGACGAGTCTTCGCGACACAATCGCAAGACGGCACACACTATCGCTCCTCGAGCACGATGTACACTCACTGCCCATTTTTTTCAGCAAGACGCCGCCATGGAAAACTACGCAACTCACTGAAGGGAAGCCACCTCCGCTACATATGGATGCGCATCAGCGAATGCGGAGCCGGGCTTATGCCAAGAGGCATGCTAAGGCTACGAGCTCACTCCTTACAACTGAACGTGGTGTGTACGCGGCTGCTGCACTTCCTGCAGACGGCAGCAGCCACACTTGCTGTGCCACTGCGTGGTACGACCAGACAACTGGGAATCAGGGCGAGATACCACCATACATTGGCAGTAGCGCCATTCAGTACCCGAGCCGAGCTAATGGCCATATTAGACTATTTAGAATCGGATCTCGCAGCTTCTTTCGAAACCGACCCCATTCCTCATCGTGCCTATACGGACACACAAGCTACCGATCGGGCATGCGCACACGTTTCTTATACGGGCCCTGTAATGCAAAAGGTAAGGCATAACGCATGTCTGCTTCGCGAACGTGGTCAGCAAGTTACCATCCATTGGGTCCCCGCGCACGATAAAGAACCCCATGTGGTCGAAATATCCGCAGCCCTCTACTGCAGTACCCCTCATAGCCTGAGTCGCTTTGGGACGTAACACCCCCATATACCAAACGAACGCAGATACACATCTGTACTGCCCCGTATTTAGTTCTCATGCGCGCATCCAGATCTGGCAGTAAAGAAATTCTTCAACACACCTTTCTTTTCGCTTTTCTCCCGACGCACAGTGTGGCGACTAAGTTATGAATGTTCACTCAAGCGAGCCTAAACTACCGGCAACTCTAACACTACCGTCGAGCGCTCAAGTGCGTCGTGAACGCATTGCAGCACCCCATGTTGTAGATGGCACTGTACAAGGCACTCCTCCTTGGTATCGGCCGCTGCTTGAGCAGGCTATCATATAATCACTTAGCTCCATTTCTGTCTTGGGTGCATATCTCGCCCATGAGCGCTGTCCTTCTCTTATGAACGCTTTGCCGTTTAGTCAGGGAGATCATGGCGCCCCGGTCTCACCTCCCCATCAAAAGAGCAGTGATACAGCTACTTAAAAACGACGACGAAGCGGGCAGTGGAGCGGCATGCAGCGCTGGCTCTAGGCCCGCAACTATTAAATCTATTTCGTCATGATATTATGTAGTCATTTCGCTCGCCATCCCGTAACATTTGGTGCTGGTGGAAATATCGTCATCCTTCTCCTTCCGTCTTCCTTCGTCTTGGGCCGACGGTTTCATGGATCCCGCTTCTTGGCTCCGCAGCAGTCCGACCTGACCCGATGAGACCCAGCCGCTTTCCCTCTGCCCCATCCCCAGCCCAACACGACGACGACGACACAAAGACCAGATCACTGTAAGAAGACCAGACGACCTAACGACGCGAAGACGCCAAACAAGAGGACATGCTGTTTCGCGTATGTAAGGGGCTTGGCCTTAGGCTCGCGGTGAGTGCTGATCATCAAGTCCCGAATACTAGCATTTACCAGTTCAGCTCATTCTTTGCGGTAGAAGAGTTCATTCTCTTCTGTCCTTTCCTTGAAATCGCTACTATCACGCATCCCTCCAATAAAAAGAAACCTATCGGGATGATCTCTCGGTGGCCCCGGGTCATGCCCTGTAGAGGACAACGACGAAGCAAGCAGTGGCGTGTGCAGAGCAATCGCGCTAGGCCTGCAGCAATTAAATTATAATTCATCATAGCAGCATGTAATCTTGTCCTTTTCTTTGCCACTCGCGCAACTATATTTTCGCTAGGCGCCTTTGGCATTCCTTTCCGATGCAGCCACCGCCATCGCTACGGCGCGACTTGCGGCTTTCACGCTGATTTCATTCTAGCCACTTTTGTGCCAGTCAAAATCACCATTTCTATATCTTTGTGCAACCAGGTACAACTACTTTTGTTTTTCTTGCTTACTGCATAAATTTCCTCTTATGGTTAAATAATAGAAAAGGTAGATACTGGTTTCGTTGATAAATATCAACAGGACGAGATTCTGAGGCCCTTGTGTCCACACGCGGGTGTCTGGCAAGCAGGTGCTGTGATGGCGTTTACAGTGTATATGTCGTTCGGGCGCAGACGTTAGTCTGCAGAGCCTAATAAGACAGGAGCGCTGACCTCGCTGATAAGAGACATCACTTTTGTTACATGGCAGAATGCTTGGTGGCTCTGCGGCCCCGCCCATGTTTCCCGTGTTTCCCCATAGGCTTCCTGAATCTTCATAGCACACGGAAGGAGGCAAAATGTCCACGTTTTTCACGTTTCACCATAAGCTTCCTGAATCTTCATAGCACACGGAAGGAGGCAAAATGGAAAAATCTATATCAGACTGCTCTCTAAGAAGGCTTCACCCTATTCGCGGTGGTTGAGACGCACCTCCGAGACCTAGAGCAACCAGCACTTCACAAACGCTGGCACGTGGCTTTAAGTAATAGACAACATGGGTTCCGCAGAGGAGGCGATAGGGACATGCATGCTTTGGTGGACGGCTTTGACCGGATAATACAGACATGCTCTTATCAATCAACCGCAAGAACCACGGCTATGCCCAGGATAGTGCCACCTCCTAGGCATCGCCGTGATTCTTGCGCGGTCTAACTCGCTGTCACGAGCAGACAAGATGATGGGAATACGTTGTTGCCGCAACCTTCAAGACAGCACCACGCGTATGAAAGCAACCTCTCACACAGCATACAGGACTACTTTCGGCATATAATGCGCCCTCACGAAGTATCAGAAAACTCCCGACAATGAAAGTGCCGAAAGAGGGGTGGGACTATGAGGTGAATGCCGCCCTCAAAGGCGCTGCGCCTTGTAAACACACTTCGCAGCAGAGCGGTTAAATAGCTCTCCAGCGAGGACTCCGGCCAGGCCTGGGAGGAGTACTCTCTACTCAAGAGCATGATGCAGCTCCTCGTCCAGATGTAAACGGTGACAGGCAGTCATGAAAAACTACAGGAGCACACAAGTGCGTGACACAAAGGCCCTTGCAAATTCTGGTCTATGTGACTCATTTAGACCAGAAGCCACCACTAGATGTACTCTACGTGACATCCTTAGAACGTATGTCATCACCGCATGTACTACAAGACACAGCCACGGGCACAATAGTCGCTACCTGGACAAAAAACCCATCGGATCATCCATATGAGATATCTGGACACCTTAATGGACAGCAAGAATCTGACGCCTCAACGAAAGCATGTGCAGCAGCATGTGAAACTACACCAGCCTCCTGCTTGAAATGATCAGTGACCCCACCAGCATTTGAACCAGCCATAATCCGTTTGCGAATCAACTCGGCACAAGCTTTGGAAGGAATCCTCCCAGGCACGGTGAAGTACCTTGTAGAGATGGCGCGGGAGCAGCTATCTTCACTCTACACAGGCAGCGACTCCATTCCCGAGGACGCTATGCGACAGGGTATGCCTTTTCCTAATAATGGCAAGGATCTAGGTAAAAAGAAAGCAAGCAATACTAAAAATACCAAACTTAATTGACACATGAGCAGTAGCAGGAGGTGCTGTCCATCTCAGGCCTAGACGACCAGATGAACTTGGACACCAGGTTCCGAACCGAAGCAGCCTAATAATATGTATCCTTGTTCGTAGGACACCGCTCACGCTCCTTCATGTGAAATATTCATGCAAATAAAATTATCGCCACCAGCGGAGATTCATCATGGTCATCCGGCTCTTTTCTGCCTCCAGTGTATAGCTGGTGCGTATTGGCATAAGTACTTAAAATATGAATAGTCGCGTGGGTACAACCGGGAGGTATGTTTTCAGAGGTGCACAATAATTTCCAACAGAGACATCAACTTGAGGAGAACTTCAAATGGACGCAATGTATGAAAATTGCCCTCATTGCGTCGTGAGGTCTGGTGGCACGCCTCCAAGATGTATACAGGGCTTATGATAGTGTCGTTTACGAGCAACTTCCAAAGGCTTGCGGCCATCTAGATGCGACCATAGCAGGCCGAACTGCATCGCAGGCTCTAACCAAAAGCACCGTGACGATCTTCATAGACTTCCGCTCTAAGCCAGTCACGGTACAGGGATGCCAGAAGAAGGGTTCCCGATGTCCCCAGTGCTCTACATTCTAAACACAGTACAGCTTCAACATCTCCTTGTTCCTGGATTTCACCTTTCCCTCCTGTAGATATTGGAGAACATTATGAGGGTCTCATTCCTTAGCAGAAGGTAACGCGCAGTTACAGCGGCCCCTCTAACTGCCGTCCGACCATCTAAGGCAGCTGGGACTATGCTTCTATGTGAACATATAGTCATTTTCGCGGCCTCCAAGACGAACGTCTCCGCAATGCGTCTACCAATCGAAAAGCCCATATCACAGACATCTGACTAACGGTACCGCAGCGTCACCTTTCAAAGCGATAGCTTTACTGGCCTAGCGTCGGCTCTGAGAAACACCACGTGACGTCACGTCACGCGGCGCCGCTGCCGTAGAAACGCATCATGCGTCGTCGCTTCGCCGCAGAGCCGAATCTTCGCCATCGTTGCGCCGTGCCCTACAGCCACGTAGAGGCTGCTGCCTGACCACGGGATCTAGCTGAGCCTCAGCTGGATAAATAAAATTAGATGCTGTTTAACTTATGCTGAACCTAGTGAAGTGGCTGACTTATGCCTCATGGTATGGGCATGCTAGAAAAATCCAGCTGTACCAAAAATTAATACACCAACAACTGAGGACTGAGAGGCGGTGCTCCCGATCACATTCGGACGACCAGATTCCGCTGGTGAAACGGGCAAGAGCGCCGGGACAAGCCAATCGGCTCCTGAAACGAGGGCCCACCCAAACATTCTATGCATAAAATGTTTCTCAGGTTTCCTTCGTTGTCTACTACCAACATGCAGCCGCAATGGTGGTAGTAGACAACGAAGGAGACCTAGTGACGAGCGCCACGGCGAAAGTCGCTGGTGCAGCGGAGGCCGAGGAAATTGCCGTCGCGCTGGCGGCAGCCGAAGGCTATAGGACCGGCCGCCCCCTAAATATTCTAACAGATTCGAAAAAAACGTGCAAAAACTACACGAAGGGCAGAATTAGCAAAACGGCCCTCAGGATACTCTGCGGGGTAGCCCCTACCGAGTTAAACAAACCCAGACACAATCTGATTTGGATCCCAGGCCACGCGGGGGTAGAGGGAAGCGAAAGGGCAGACAGCCTAGCTCGAGGCGAAGCAATCCGAGCACCCCGGAGC
Source organism: Amblyomma americanum (assembly GCF_052857255.1). Classification (NCBI taxonomy): domain Eukaryota; kingdom Metazoa; phylum Arthropoda; class Arachnida; order Ixodida; family Ixodidae; genus Amblyomma; species Amblyomma americanum. The sequence goes on along the minus strand of NC_135506.1, from coordinate 40,213,599 downwards.
TCCATCTGCAAGCCTACGAGGGGAGATACGCAGAACTTATAAACTTACACAGGGGGATCAGAATCAAATATCCACCACCACACAAAGCTCTGACAAAGGAGGAGGCCACCATCTGGCGTAGACTACAGACAAACACCTTCTTCAACCTACACATACTCAACAAAATGTTCCCATCACAATACAGGGCCACCTGCCCGTGGTGCGGAGCCACACCCACACTATATCACATTACTTGGGAGTGCGAACGCAACAAAGAGCATTCCACAAACACGAACACCGGAGTGCGGAGCAATGGGAGAGCCGTCCCACCAGCAGCGAGCTCACGGCCCAACGGGCCTTAGTGAGGCACGCGGGCGATGCAGCACGGCTCAGTGGAGCCCTGGAATAGGGGCCCACCCATGCTGAAGAGAAGACTCCGATCGCCAGCGCCAAGAACGAAGACGACGGAGCTTTCGAATCCGCGAATCTCTTGAATGGATCAATAAAAGTTTTCACTCACTCACTCACTCACTCACTCTCTCTCTCCCTCGAATTTGCACGCTGGTGTTGTTTAGCGGTTATTCAATGACGCAGACAAAGAAGTGTTTTAAAAAACGTCGCTTCCATGGCAACCAGTATAAGTCGATCTCTAATGATGCAAATCTCCGCAGCGCAATCCAGGGGTGGACACCGCGCCGCCATGTACGCGTCTGCATCGAAGCTTTCACATTCACCGGAACGCTTGAAGAACATAAGGCAAGTTATGTTGACCGCGGTTATGGCCTGATTGACACTGACCTTCTCTCCTGTGCCATCTGCGAAAGCTGTGCGTGAAAAGTGTGCGGGGACGACACACAGCTTTTTGAAGACGCTGCACGAAAAGGAGTTGCTTGCGCGTTTTCCCTGCAGTGTATAAAGTGCTTCATAGCGCACCATTTCGAGACATTGAAATGGTCACATTGGGCCTTTACGGGGTCAATGTGAGGATTGTTTATTCATTGCGAAGCATAGACAAAAGAGCGGCTGTCGGGACTACGTTGTGTGTCATGCTCAAATTGCCAAAACCACCCGCAAAATTTTCGCGGTACAATAATGAACTACTGAATCATGTTACCGCCACTGCTGAAATATCAAAGGAACGTGCAGCTAAAGAACCAATGGGCCTCAATGACGGGGATATTTAAATCGCTGTTGCTCTAGGCGGAAGCTGGGAGAAGCGAGGGCACGCCTCAAATAATGGCATAGTGTCCGCAACCAGTGTTCACTCTCGCAAGGTCATTGATGTTGAAGTAATAACGAAACATTGCGTAATGTGCTTGTCGAAAGTGATCTCTCGTGCCGATCTAGACAATGCCAGTGGAGCTATGAAGGTTCAAGTTGACGAATGGAGACCGAAGAAGCTTTGCGTATACTTCAAAGTAGCGAGCAACTACACGGTGTTCGGTACACTAAGCATTTAGGAGATGAGGACAGCAAAGGCTTTGCTGTGCAAGCAGCAAAGCCGTATTGAGATCTTGTAGAAATTTCAAAGCTTGAGTGCTTCGGCCATGTCCAAAAAAGGATGGGGTCCCGGTTTCGAAGACATAAAAAACAAAACAAATGAAAAAGCCTGCCCGATGGAAAGTTACCTCTGGCCGGGGACGCTTGACTGATACAGTGATCGCCAAACTTCTTACATATTACGGCATGGCCATTTTAAAAGACATGTTGGGAGCTTGGATGACATGCGAAAAGCCGTGTGGGTCACCTCTTTTCAGATGGCGTCTACTGATGCCCAGCCTTCCCATGGCCTCGGTCGAAAAGGTCCTGATACGTGGTGCCGATTCAACAAGAGGGAGATGAATCGCGAACCTTAGGACCAGAAGGATTCCATCCCGGCAGCGGTCCTTGAGGCAGTGAAGCGGATGTTTCTGCAGCTCTAAGAACCTGAGCTTCTCCGGAAATGTCTCCACGGAAAAACACATAACGCGAATGAGGCGTTCAACAAAGTTGTCTGGGAGCGCGCTCCGAATAATCTTTCTTGGTCTCAAGACGCTGTGGTAACTGTGGTAACTTTAGTGACCGCATCATTGCTCGAGCCGACATTTTGTGGTCATTCGGAGTTTCTCCAGGACGGTTCACAGTCCAGTGGTTACGCGAAGCTGGCCGGCGGCGACTGTACTTTGCAGAGAGGGCTACACGACTGGTCGCTAAGGAGGCCCGGAAAACAAGGCAGCTAGCGCAGAAAAGAAGTGTTCATGATGGAGGGGACTATCAGTCTGGTGGATATTAGAAAAATGTGTCAAGATTTATTTATAGAGTCCTATATTTTAATAAGGCACTTTCTTCCACTTCAAAGTAAATTATCTCAAAACATCAAATGTTGCTCCATTTGATCTTTTTTCTTTCAGAAACCACGAGCGCTAGGAAGATAACGTTTTCCAAATAATAATAATAATAATAATAATAATAATAATAATAATAATAATAATAATAATAATAATAATAATAATTATAATAATAATAATAATAATAATAATAATGAGTTTATTTTTCCCTCGGTACAAGGAAAAGGAGCAGCCGCAAAAAGCTACTGCGAAGAGCAGCTTGACGGGGCGATGGCCCCCATATTTGACAACCGCTGGCAGCATGAAACGAGTCAGCACATAGTGAAACAACCAAAAAGGTAACAATGAAAATAATTGAAAATCAAACTGCAAAAAAACGCAACGAAATAGTCCAGGCAAAATCCATGGCAATCCTACAGAGAAACATATGAAAGAAAACAGTGTACACTTTACAGGACTTCTCATGTGACGGAATGAAGATTTTCATTGATAATACGGCATCTAAGACATCATCAATAAGGTTGGGGGGGAGGGAGTATTGTTCTTGTGCAATAGTGTGAGTAGTAATTTATGATTGTAATAGTCAGAAAGTATAAAACCGGCGCAAAAGCACCGGTGAAAACATGCGTTTATATTCGCGGATAGCTTTGAAGGGAAGTGATAAAGCTTGACCACTATAGAATGTGCGTTGGTTTAGTAGAATGGGAAGTAGGAAGCAAAGCATCTGGTGGCCATAGTTAGCACGGAAGCAGTATTGAGCGAAGATTACAGTGTACCGAACTAGGATTGTGAATATTAGTGCAGGGAAATTTCATTTACAAGTTATTTACTGCAGATTTTGGCTTTAAAAATTCGTGGGTTCAGTAAAGAAAGGGAAACAAAAACTAATCATTAAAAAACAATAATCCTAATTCACTCACACTACCTGAAATTCCTGATTACAATGCTACCAAAATTATTGTCCTAACCCAAGCAGATCATAAGAAACTATGGTCACAAACATAGCCTAAAATTCATGGAAAGAATAGGACTTATCCTTTCCTCTTAAGTGTTTTCAGAAGAGGCGAAAATTTCCGGACTTTTAAAGAAAAGTTAAGGGGAATTTGTATGAAGGGGCAGCTAGACAGGGATGATTGCTCGATTGTATTGATGGGATGCCTCACGTGTGAAGCAGCCAACGTATTAGCGCGTATGTCGGACTCCAGCTAACATGACGACAGTTCTGGGGATGGCCTCTGTGTCAGCTACGAGTACGCTCTTGTTCCGGTGGTATATCTTGTGTTTCTTAACTAGTACGAACGTAGAGTTGTAGGGGTAGTAGGAGGGTTCAATAACCCTAGCGCCAGCATCCCGCCGCCCTCCTTTGAAAGACCTCTCTCATCGCAAACAGCAACGGAAATTGTTGGGATTGTTGGGGAATGGAGTTCGGATTGTTGATCGAATCCTTGGGCATCATTTCCATGTGCCATTGAAATTGATTTGTGCACACAGGTAGTTAAGAGAAAATTTCGCTGTATATGGTGCTAATGGTGTATCACGCTGTGCTGTCTGCGAGCTGCTTTATTCATCTGTCCGCTTGATTTCATTCAACTAAACAGGGTTTAGAGGCCCGATCAGATCTACGGCCAATCGCTCAAAAATGTTGTGCCAATAAGCGCAGGTGACACAACGGGTCTCCTGCTAGATTCTCTTGGGAAATGTCCGCTGAAACAAACCGCAATACTTAAGAAATCACTCGACATTGTCCTTCACTGCTCGTCAGTGTCATTTAGTGAAAACTCTCTCCATAGTCGTGCGGATGCTCTGGGCACCGGCGCGTGCACTCTCAATATGCAAGCAGACGAGCTTGGCAGCGCAGGCTCTTCGGCACCAATGCCTGCTGTAGTTTTTTGCAGAACATAGATGGAACGTTCAGAACAAAAACTTCAATGTGCAAGCGGCGTGCCCCTTGCCTGCGTATGTCTTCCCGACTTTGTCTCCGTACACATCCAACGCTGTCCTCCTCTTGTCTGCTTAGAAATGTGGTTACAGACACCTCCAACGCCCCGATACAAGTGCCTCCTGCTTCGTCGAAACCTCTGCCGTCACCAATATTGAGGGACTCGCGGTCATTCTCGTTCCAACCAGATGCCTCGGTGGCACCGTCCAATCGATGAGGGATGGGTCTAGGGCGCAATGTACAATCCCAACTACGGCGTCGGGCAGTGTGGTCGTCAAGCATCGAGCATTGGTCTTTCCCAATAATTTGGGCAACGAACCCCTCGGCTTCTCGTACTTGAATGCTGCTAACATCTTCCCCGCGCGAAATAACCCTATTATCATTGAGAGCGGCATCGGGGACTAAGGTTAGGTGCACAACGATGCTATTTCTCCCGGTGTCCCGCAACACGAAAGCGGGCTGTCCGAAAACCCCGCGTAGCTGCCGAGGCGCCCTGTCATTTATTCCGGTTGGTCAATATTGGTATTCTCCATCCACATAGAGTTGAGGGCGCACTTCATCTTGAAAAATGACAGGATGCCTCCAACACGCTTTTGCCTTAGATTCGCCGCTGCTCTGGCGCTTATAAGGCTGTTCGTCGTGCACTGGCTTGCGGCGGAACAGGCAATACAGCTGTTTGCGCCGTGTCCAGCAGAAACAGCACCGGACCTGAAGCTTGCAGGCAGCCATGCTTTTCCATTGCTTTTGCGACTTTTGACTCCAAATTATTGTAGAAGCTTTACAAGCTGTTCTGCCTCTCACCCTCTAGAAATTGATACGACGCCACAGTTATCTCGCCAACGGATTTGTAATCGCGCTTACAAATCAATGTTGCTAACCGCTCTGGTAAAAGCTGAAAAGCTTCTTAGCTACGGTCGTATCGCGAGCCACCTCACACGTTTTTCCTCCACCATTTACTTCAGCCCAGCGGTTAGGAAACTGAAGTCGGGCAGCGTACTGCTTATCGTTTTTCCGCCGTGAGGCTTAATGTGGCGAAAGTTTTCTCTCTACCGGATCTGCCACTACGTGTATATACTATGTATATACTGTTTATATGTGTAAGTGCGTATACTCATGTTCCTCCAGACAATAAACAGTTGTTAAAAGCACTTCGCCCTGTGTGTTCGTCCCTTTCTGTCTTTTGCTAGTGTTTCCCAACACCCTCAAGGTTGTATTCCCAACTATCCCTAATAGCAGCTCTTTTGCCACTATATGGCTGATGTGTACGGAGGCGCTTTACATGGCCTTCACAGAATTCAACAGATTACCCCAACAGTCCTAATGGGGCGCCACCCTTTAATGTGGACCACCGACCGAACAACGTCAGCCACGTCTGGATAATGGTAATTACAACTTTTTCCGATCCCATGAAACTCTCAGGGTTCAGGCCGTCGCACTGAACCTACCTAGGCTCAGCGCGGGTCCGCCCTCAGATCCCGTTGCCGCCGGTGCTGCCTCCTTTCCACATACAACGAAGACATGAAGCTCAATCCTCCTCCTCCAGGCATTCTACCAGCACAGGAGAACGCTGATCCTCCGACAGTGATGCCTGTGAAACACTCACACTCTCTATCTGACGCACAGCAAACAGAAACGTTTTGCTCGAGGTAAGCAGGCCACGGTGGCGGTACTCACAATCTAACCGTCATCTGTGCCACGTATATTCACCCCTTCGAAGTCTCCGCCTCGCCTCGATCGCTTTCCCCACTACCCAAGCAGGACTGCAAAATTATTCTCGGCGCCAAGAAATATCTTCCCCTGAAGAATTTCACCGCCTCAGAGATCTTTATTGCAGTTGTCAAACTCTGCAGCACCATCAAAAATATGAGCTCCCTGAGTGTGCGCATTCGTAAGGGCTCCAATAATATTATCTCCAGCACCTCCGATCTTGACATGCCAAATCACATCTGACGCCTACGTTCGCCTCCAAGGCCTACTCTCGTCAGTTGGCGTCCTTTATGGCCTCATTCCCAACACCTTAAATATTGACCTTATGAATGGCCTCTCTGCCTCCTTTCCCGGCGTGGAACTCTGGGCTCCCATGCTGGGCACCACCAGAACGGCCGTCCTTACCATCAACAGTCGTAACGCTACGCGATCGGTCATCTACTCCAGAGGTGAACTGCCCCGCTACCCATTCAAGCTGAACAAGCAATCATGTCATGCAAATTCAAGGGGAGGGGGGGGGCGAAGTATGTCATTGGTGCAGGGGGGGGGGGGGGGGGGGGGGGGGCAATGGCTGCGGCAGTGGCGGGAAGTGTGGCCGACACGCAATCAGGTGAAGCACGGTCGTCTGAGGTTCGCTAGTCCGCAGGATTCTGGTAGCGGTAACGCGGCGGGATGGCTGGAGTCGATGAAGCAGCAGCAACCAACGGAGTGATGATTGGCGTACAGGGTGACGAAGAGGACAGGCCAGAATTGAGGCCCACGTTCGCAAACTCCTGACGAACAACGGCTTCGATCAGAGCAATCGTAACGTCACGCGGCTGAGGGGCGAAGGCGACGGGAATCATAGCCTCCAGTTCTCTCCGTACAATTCGGGGTAAATTGGTAGGATAGGACAGCTGTTGCAGTGTTGGCAGGTTTTTGCAGGAGGATGTCGCCGCCGTGTTCGGAAGGCGGTCGAAACTTGGAGCAATGCGTCAGTGTTTGGCTTGCTCAAAGTGCCGGCATACCTGGAGGACGGAGTCGACCATTGCGCAGTCTTTGCAGAGAAGTAGGTTAAAAGCGTCGTCAGCGATCCCTTTGAGTATGTGGCCCACCTTGTCGGTCTCTGACATGGCGCTGTCTACTCTATGGCAAAGAGCGAGAACGTCCTGGATGTAAGAGATGTGAGACTAGGTGTACGACTGAGCTCGAGAAGCACTTTTTAGCGCCGAGCTTGAGTTCAGTTAGCTTGCCGAATAAGTCGCGGAGCTTCTGTGTACAGGTGTCCCGAGAGGTAAGGTCTTCCACATGCGTCTCAAACCAGACGCGCGCCGTCCCCGCCAAGTAGAAGATCACGTTAGCAAGCATGAGGGTCGTGTCCCAGGGGTTGTGCTTGCTCACACGCTCATACATGGCTAGCCGATCTCAACATCTACGGCATCGGTGCCACAAAAGGTGCCCGGGTCATGAGGCTGTGCCACGACAACGGTTGACGCTGTGGCCGAAGGTGTGTTGGACGGCATAGCGACGATGGATTGAATGTGACGACCGCTGCGGAGGTCCAGGGAGTGGTGTAGTGCCCAGCAAAACACCCACCAAATATTACTGGGTTAGTTCAGCAGCTGGAACGATAGGTCGCACACCAAAGACACACCAGAAAGCCAGGTCACTCAAGCACTAGCTGCAGCGTCCTTGTCGTCGTCGACTGCCCAGCGACAGAAACGGTTCGTCTCCGCTTCGCGACTGTGTACCGTAACAATATCACCAAGTCGGCCACCATTCCGACGTCTGCCCCACACCGGACACCTCTATCTGCCACGCCTATGGCACTCTCAACCTAACCTCTGAATATCTTTGCACCTCGAGTTGTGCATTCTGCTGGGAAGCTCACCACACTAGCACTCAGGAATGCCGCCAACGCCTGGTTCCAAACACGACACGAAAAGCACAAGCGGGAGCACCCAAGGCTTGAGTGAGTTGCCCAAGATGGTTCAGCTCCGCAAGACTCCTCAGCACAGCCTCCCATAAACAGCCCCTCCTCAATGCGTATGACGACAAGTAAAATACCGGTCAGCAAACCATACAAGATCACAGGTTTCAAGATCACAGGGGAGCAAGTCACTTGTTTCCTTTTATGCACCAAACACTGAATCTACACAAATCGCCAGACTCAAGGCAGAAATATCATGGGGTAAAACACAACAAGGTCAACAAGCCAATAAGCCACAGCACATCCACAAGATCAAAGAAACCAGTCGCATAACCATCCATGCCTGCTCCAGTAACACTCCCACCAAAAAATTCGACGACGCCATGCCCCCCCCCCCAACAACCGCGCCCCTACACTTCTGGCCAGTTAGAATACTTGGACTGCATGAAAGAAGTTTCTGAGCCTGCCACAGCAACTATCTAAATACCCATAACGAATGCAGCAGCACTTGGCCACCTTCTAGCAACAGATCATGCAGCAGCTGGTCACTATGCAACAACTCCAGCAACAGATGCAGGAGGTGTACAACACCCTCTACCGACTCCCCTAGTGGACCCTACCAACGCCACATGTGTCTGCGGTCGGAAGTCAGTGATTCGGAGAATCGGGACTTCTTCCCGGTAACGACAATCATCATGGCACCACCTTGAAATCTGGCAGCAGAACTCCCATTCTTTTCATCCTAAAGCAGCATATTTTCTCCAATATATACAATCCGCCCCAGTTCCCCCAGACGTCATTTGCCTTCAAGAAGCCGGCATAGGGCCCATCCGCATAATAGGTTATTACATCCTCCAGACTAACCTCGCAACCCGGGTAGCCATCCTGGTCTCGAAAACCATTGCCTCTAACACATACCCTGAACTCGTGCGACATCAATCATCAACTCATTGAAATTATTCCCCGAGAGGCTAGCAAGCAAAGTATGTTCATCATCAATGTGTACAATCCAACTCAACAAAAAGACGCCCCGTTAGGCCCCCCGCTTTCGGAATACCACTGCGGAGCCCTACGTAAAGGTCTCGTGGTATTTGGCGATTTCATCGCTCCCCGATCCGCCTGGACTTACCTAGTCGATAGAGCCAAAGGGACCACTCTCCTGGATGCCCTGGATGCCACACACCTTACCCTAATAACAGATCTCTCAGTCCCAACCAGGCTACGCAAGAGTGTCTCCTGTGACAACTCTGCGAATCTTACTTTTATTAAGAATCTATACCCCGCCCTACCTATACTAACCCAGGGCAAACGCGACGAAGCGATCATGAGATACTCTCAATCACCCAACTGTCCACACAGCACCAGATGCCTCTCGATATTACCGCGAATTTTTGCAGTGTTTCTTCATTCTTCAAAGCGTCCGGCGCGCCGTTTTATCGCTTTATTTTCGATGAAAGACGCGACCAGATTTTTCTCGATTGATCGCATCTAGGCAGAGCTGATTCTACTTTGTTCCAGAATGTTCTAGTAACTATGCACGCTTTGTCTCACAAGTTCGCTATCAGCTTCAAATTCAACTCAAACGACAGCCGCGGCCATTCTGTTCCACGACCGCCGAGCATGCTTGTTGCTACGCCACCGCCGAGTGATTTAGTCCCATGTGAGCGCAAGTCAGGCCGAAAAAGAGTTTTGTTTAGACACCATTTTCGCAGCCTTTCTGCTCTCTGGACTGCATTCACCACTTCGTGACATCTGGTGGAGGCGCTGGGTAACCCTCCATATACCGGACACCCCTTTCAAGTCGTGACGCCAAACCTCTGTGCTTCGCACCTGAGGACAAGCTAGCAGCTCACCGAGCAAGCCGACGTCTCCAGGGAAAGCAGCCTGAGTTCGGGACCATGCCGAACCGCACTAGAGAGCGAAAAGACGCTGCTACGAGCACCGTAACCTTGGCAAAGATGTCGACACCGGTCATATTGCAACAGCCGCGGGTGCCGCCAACTTTCAATGGATCCCTAGGCCAAGAGCCCGAAGAATGGCAATTTGAGCGCGTGGCATCATTCAACAAGGGGGATGATGCGGAAAAAATTATACACGTATTTTCTTCAGAGAAGGTCTCAGCACGTACGTGGTACGAAAACCACGAGTAGTTCCCAACAGCAAGGGAGATATTGAAGAGGGAACTTTTGAGGATATTCACCAGTGCCTTGAGGAAAGAAAGAGCCGAACGACTCCTCGCGTCCAGAATCAAGCTTCCGAATGAGCCATCCGTGGTTACGCCGAAGAGATGAAGCGCCGCCTCTTTCGCCGCGCCGACCCCGAAATGACCGAGGAAAATAAAGTTCACTTTTAAATGTACGGCGTAAAAGAACAACTCTTTGACAGCCTCGTCCGCCAGCTGCCCAAAACAGTCGACGAATTCATGCAAGAAGCCTACATGAGAGAGGAGGCCTTCGGCGTCCAGGCTCGGCAGTACAGCCGCCCTTCCTCCGTCTGTGCAATCCGTCCGGACACGACGACCACCACCAGCGAAAGCCTGCGGGGAGTTATCCGCGAAATCGTCCTTGGGGAGCTATGACTACTGCTGCCATCCTCCGCACAGCCACAAGTAGCGACTCTCATGGATGTGGTGCGGGAAGAAATGCAACAGGCACTTGGCACCCGAGCGGCCACAGAACCCCAGGCCATGACGTACGCCGCTTCAGGACACACTCCGCATCCCCTACGACACCCACTACATCCTCTCCGTCATGAGCGACTTGTTCAGAACGCCGCTTCCCTTCCCCCGCTCGCCCAGCCTACGAACAACGCTCAAGCCCCAGGAAATGCGACACCTGGAGGACTTCCGACAACCGACTGTTGCGTTTCCATTGCGGTCAGGCCGGCCATATTCTTCGTCGCTACTCGTACCGATGTATCGGTCTTCGTGGATTTGCTGTTGAAGCACCACGACCACTCTTCGGCCAAAGTCCGCAAGAAATCGACGAGTACCTGCGTCGAGGAGTACTCACCGAACCGCCTTTCGCGCTCATCTTCGCCGTCAGCCTCGCGCTTTACGTCGCCACGCCGCAGTTACGCAGCCGCGGTACGAGGAAGGTCTCCCAGTCCCCGTAGGGGAAACTGAAGACAGCAACCACTGGAGGTGAGGTTGCTCCCAAACGAAACACCGAAGATCCTCCAACGACCATGCCGCACGAAGACGCTGCCCACGACACGCCGGCGCCGCATACGACAACCTCGACCAGGACGCGAACGGCCTTCAAAACGACGCCGCTACCGAGAAAAGCTTCGTGGACACGTTCTAACCTCGATTCCCATACCCGACGAAGCAGTGACCCGACGCCCAGGATGACGTGCAGAGCAAGAGCCAGAAGATCCGACTTAGAAGTAGTTATCGATGGCCGGAGAGTTACCGCTCTAATCGACACAGGAGCCGATTACTCGGTGATGAATGGAACATTCTGTGCGCAGCTGAGGAACTTCATGACCGCTTGGGCGGTCCCCAAATTCGCACCGCAGGGGGCTATCTCATTGCGCCACCAGGATGACGCACTGCGTGAGTGTCTGTCATGGGACATAATTATCCTGCGACTGTAGTTGTGCTACGGCAATGTTCCCGCGAAGTTATCTTGGGCATGAATTTCCATAATGAGAATCAGGTAATTATCGACCTGCGATCCAAGCTCATCACGCTTTCGACGGACGAGGCCATCCTTTCGATGAGAACTCTGGAAAATAACGTTGCCCTTAGTGCCCTGGAGGAATAAGTGAGCGTCCCATTACCCTGTCAAGCGTTATCGTGATCTTAGGCGCCGCGGAAGCCATTGACGCTGAAGCGATTATCAAGTGAAACATGCAGTTGCTTCTAGATCAAGGAATCAGCATCGCAAGAGGCATCTCACATTTCCGCAATGGCCAGGCCGAAGTACTGCTGAACTAACTTCAGCGAAGAATAACGGCGCATTAACAGAGGAACAACGATCGCCTGCTTCGACAAAATATCCGACGTAGGAGAATCATTTGCCCTCTCCGACCCATCCGCAAATTATTCGCCTGACCAAGAGAACACGCCCACTTTTGACATCAACCCAGCCCTGCCCCGGAACAGAAAATACCATATCCGCAATCTGCTTCGAAGCTGCGGCAAATTTTTTTTCGTCATCGCCGAAGGTCCGACAAACGCCAATTGCCAAGCATGGCATTATAACCGACCAGCACGCTCGACCTCTCCATCAAAGCCCCTATCGTCTGTGGCAGCGAGAACGACAAGCCATCCGTGACCAAGAGGAAGAAATGCTTCGCGACGACGTCATCTAGCCTTTAAACAGCCCATGGGCAGTACCAGTTGTTCTAGTGAGAAAGAAAGACGGCGCAATTCGATTCTGCGTTGACTACCGCCGCTTGAACAACATAACCAAGAAGGACATCTACTCTCTCCCCCGCATCAATGACACACTGGACCGGCCCTGCAACTCCAAGTAATTCTGATCGATGGACCTCAAGAGCGGTTACTGGCAAATTGAGACCGATGAAAAAGATCGTGAGAAGACCGCGTTCATCGCCTCAGATGTCCTCTTCGAGTTCAAGGTGATGCCATTTGGTCTGTGTTCGGCACCAGCGACGTTTCAACGAGTAATGGATACAATGCTGGCAGGCCTAAAGTGGCCAATTCGTCTAAAATATTTAGATAACGTCGTTGTATTCGATTCGAATTTAAAGGGCACCTCAAAAGACTTTGAACAGTACAAGACGCCATCAAGTCGTGTGGTCTAACCTTGAAAGCCGGGAAGTGCCTGCCGCTTTGCTTATGCAGAGCTGCTGTTTCTAAGCCACATCGCTAGCAAGGAGGGAGTACGCCCAGACCCGCAGAAAGCAGCTGCTATTAAACAGTTTTCACCACAGGCCGATAAGAAAGCAGTGTGCATATTCCTCGGACTGTGCGCATAATACCGACGATTTGTGAAGAACTTTTCGCGCATCGCAGAGCCTCTGACCCAACTGACGACGGCAGACCTGCCATTTAAATGAGGAGCGCCGCAAACAGAAACCTGCAAAGAACTTTAGCGTCATTTAAAGTCCTTACCGTCCCTCGCGCATTTTTCTGAAAATGCCGATACTGAAGTTCATACCTACGCAAGCCACGTGGATCTAGGCGCCGTCCTCGTTCAAAAAAAACGACGGGCTGGAGAAAGTCATCGCATACGCTAGCCGCTCCCTTTCCAAAGCGGAGGCTAACTAGTCGACGACTGAGAAGGAGTGCCTTGCCATCATGTGAGATACACCGAAATTCAGCCTCTACCTGCGCGGATGTCCGTTCAAGGTGGTCAGCGATCACCACGCGCTCTGCTGGCTTGCCTATTTGAGGAACCCCTCGGGCCGTCTCGTTCGATTGAACCTGCGCCTCCTGGAGTTTGACGTCACCGTCGTTTACAAGTCCGCACGCAAGCAGTCTGACGCCGATTGCCTCTCACGAGCCCCTGTAGATGCACCGCCGCCGGACGACGATGAGGACGCCTTCCTGGGACCCATCAGTTCCAGCTCTTTTTCACAGCAGCAGCGCTCAGACCCCGACCTAGAACGCCTCATTGAGTACTTGGAAGGCAAGGTTCCTTCACCCCCGCCTCATTCAAGCGAGGACTGTCTTCCTTCTATGCACAGAATGATGTCCTCGTGAAGAACTTCGCAGCGAGCAAAACAGCCTACCTACATGTTGTGCCTGCTTGTCTCTGAGAAGAAATTCTGCAAGCTTCACACGGCGAACCCACAGCTGGACATCTAGGGTTTTCTCGCATTCTCCGCCGCATTCAAGACAAGTATTACTCGCCCCGACTGTCTGCCGATGTTGCACATTATGTGAAAACCTGCCGAGATTGTCAGCGACGAAATACCCCTCCCAACTGACCAGCAGGATATCTGGCATGGGCTCTCTTGGCCCTTTCCCAAAGTCAACGTCTGGAAATAAATGGATCATCATAGCGACCGACCACCTGACCCGCTAAGCCGCGGCAAAAGCCCCCCCCCCCCCCCCCCCCCCGAACGGAACAGCACCAGAAGTCGCCAATTTTTTCTTGCAGTGCATCATTCTGCAACACGGTGCCCCCGATGTGCTCATCACGGACAGAGGAACAGCATTCACGGCGGAACTCACACAAGCCATCCTGCGTTACAGCCAAACCAGCCCCAGGAGGACAACTGCATACCATCCGCCGACCAACGAACTGAGCGAACACCTGAACAAAACCATCGCTGATATGCATGCCATGTATGTCGGTGCCGAACACAAGACCTGGGACGACATCCTACCTTGCGTCGTCTTCGCCTACAACACCGCAATACAGGAGACCACCCAGATGGCACCTTTCAGGCTCGTCCATGGCAAGGAGGCCACGACCACGCAAAACGCCATGCTTCGCAACGTTACCGAAGAGAAGAATGTCGACGTCGTCGCACTGAAGAAGCCCGAAGGCTTGCCCGATTAAGAATAAAAGACAGCAGCGAACCGACGCCAGGCGCTACAACCTACGAAGACGCAACGCGGAATACAAGCCACGAGATTAAATCTGGGTTTGGACGCCCATTCGCCACCGTTTATTGAGTGAATAGCTTTTGCGCCGCTATAATTCGCACCGTACAAGGTTCTTCGTCGGCTAGGTGAACTGGATTATGAAGTCATCCCTGACGCAGTGGTTGCATCCCAGCCACGCCGCGTACGACCAAAACTTGTCCATGTCGTCCGTCTAAAGCCCTATTATGCGCGCTAAAGGACGCTGTGTTTCCACACTCTGTTTATTTTCGCACGATTCCTTTTATTCTTTGTTAGTCGCATTATTTGATTTAATGCACCGGGTTGATGCTTCTATGAGAGGAGAGTAATGCCGCGGACCTGTATACTGCTTGCTTGTTCATTCTTCAAAGCTGCTGACGCGCGGCTTTACCGCTTTGTTCGCAAGAAACGCCCAGATTTATCTAGACTGATCGCATGCAGATGGAGCTTATTCTACGTAGTCCCTGAATGTTGTGGTAACTTCGTACGCAGTATCTGGACAGTTCGCTATCAGCTTTAAATGGAGCATGGCTAAGAGCGGCAGAGATTCTTTTCGACGGCCGCCGAGCACGTTTGTTGCTTTCACCGCCGCCGAGTCATTCAGTCCATTCTCCGCGCAAGTCAGTCCAAATAGTTCCGTTCCATGGCATTTTCTCAATCTTTATGCTCTCCGGATTGCAGTGACCACTACATAACAAAACTCCCCGAGAATCCCAAAGGCTAACAGCTCACGGATGATACCATAGCGCCATGCGGTATCGTATGCTTTCTCTAGATAAAAAAAAAACAAACAAACATTGCTATTTACGCACCACAGCGTCCCTTACGCAAGATTCGAAGGCAACAAGCTGCTCAGTAGTTGATCGGTTAACCATACATCCGGCTTTGTGCCGGTCAAGAAGACTTTTGAGTTCAAGTAAATGCACAAGGCGATGATTGATCATTTTTTTCAAAGAACTTACACAACCAGCTCGTCGTGGCAACTGGCCGATAACTGGCCTCAAGTGTAACTTCTTTTCCTTGCTTTAATACCTTGATAATAAACGCTTCTTTCCAGGCTTTTGGAAGATGTCCAGCAGCCCATATCTTATTAAGCAGGCACAGTACAGTATCAAGCGTTTCTTCATGCAGGTAACTGATCATTCCATATGTGACAGTCAGGGCCTCATGCTGATTGAGTTTCCTCTTGAGCCTAAGGCAACCATTAACTCTTGTAAAGTACATGGGCTCTTGTAGCCTCCTGCAGATGACCATTTTGTTGTGAATATGTTTCCACTCCTGAGCTAGCTTGTATCGCAAGAAGGCATCAAATCTGTATAATGCGGTGAGGTAAAACTATATTCAAAGTGTTAGCCTAGTGCATCTGCATGGTGCTCCAATGTATTGCTAGTGGTGCTAACATGAAAAAACTGAATGTGTACTATGCCCTTTAAGTGCTTTTAGTCTACTGCAACCTTTAAACGTATCTGGGCGAGAATTTAGAGACGAGAGAAACGACTGCCAACTTTCCCCTTTAGATATACGCCTCGTACGCCTGCCATTTGCATTAGATCGCGTAAAGCTTGTTAAGTTGTCAACCGTAGGATAACGGCAGAATTTCTAGCATTCATTATTTTAGGTTTCTTTGTATACCCCTCTCACACGGGCACTTTCGATTCTCATTTAGTCATTGCTCATCGAACTCGATGCAAATTTAAGGTTGTCACACGACCACTTTCAAGCGCAATCAACCTCGATCCTGCCTGACTCGATGCCGATTCCTCAAGAGTGCTTGAGGTTCCAAGCACAATCGAAAGCCCTGTCGTTCTCAGAAGGCAATAAAAATAAGCACTAGTTATCAAAACAGAACCGCAATTGTTATTGTAGTAATTGATGAAAATACAAAACAGGACATTTTTACGCACTATGCATGCTTAATTGAAAACATAATTATCAATAATCTCAGCACAACAATCTGAGCTTCGCCCTTCAGTGTAAACAAAGATGGCGTCGTCCTGCTCGTCTGCGATCAAAATGTGGAGTGAGCGTAAGACAGCCGCTCTCATTGGCTGCTGACGAGAGCTTCTAGATGATTTGCGGCGCCAGAAAAAAAAAATGCCGCAGTGTACACGGAAATCGCGGATGAATTGAGGACGGATTCGGCTGCCGCTGCCCCGACTGCACAGTCTTGTCGGATATTATCATGTTATGGTCGTCGGCGGAACATTTGGCGCCTCCTAACATACATGAGGGAAACTTCTCAGTGAGCATTAAAAATGCCCGTGCAGCACCGGGTGTTTTGAACGTGCTCGAAAATCTCGATTCAGATCGAGTTCAATGAGGATCTAATCTGCCCGTGTGACAGCGGTATTAGTCCCTCCTTTATCCATTTTCTTACGGCGCGGCTGAAATGTTCGCCGATATGTGAGACAGATACTGCACCATTTCCTTTCCCCAAAAACCCAATTTTCAGTTTTTTTTTTTCAATTATTCTAGTTCTGACGAGCTTTTCTGCACTCGGCATTTCACGATAGTTTTCGTTTGTTTTGTATTTTACCTGATATCTGCAAAATGGATTATGCGCAGCGTGTATAATATTCAGTGTTATCAAGGATTGATATTCATCTATACTTATGTCTGTAAGTAGTGAACAGGGAAATGCTGACAATTCCCGGAACAACTTAAAATCAGCAATCTGTTCCTTAAATTTCCTGGGATAATTTATCTTCGGACTTATATTTTTCGTGTATTTTAAAGAAATTATAAAGGGGTCACTTTCCAAGAGGTTATAATAGCGGCCAAGTGCGTAGTTGCCGAGAGCAATGGCAAGGTCTATCGCGGTGTATGACGTGTGTTGCTCTAAAGTATATGGGTTCTTTTCTTACCATTAAGCATGAGCGAGACGACAGCAAAAATTTTTCAATTAGCGTAACTCGAGAATCGGTTCTAGTAACTCCCCACTCTGGGTAGTGTGCGTTAAAATCTCCAAACAGCAGGAAAGACTGCGCAAGCAGGTCATTAAGTTTTTAAATTTCGTCGCTGTACAGGCGATTATCTCATGGAATATAGGGAACATACGGTTATTAGTGTGCCAAAAGTTAGAGCTCGTATTGCCACCGCCTCTAAATGAGTAGCCAATTGATGACATTGAAAGGGAATTGAATTGTGAACTGCAATATCAACACCGCCTTTTCAATGGGCACTGTCTTGCCTGTGATTCGGGTTTACTACGTATTTTTCTAGAAAGTTATTATGCGTTGGGTTTAGGTGCGTTTCCTGCAGACAAAGAATTTTTGATTGATATTGCGCGAGTATTTAATATACGTCATCCAGATTCTCACGTAGCCCTCGGCAGTTTCATTGAATAATGCTCTCGACAGCCATAGTTCGTACTGAGGAAACGATGACTAGTGGGAGTTATTTAAATATTGCCGCCTTTATCAGGTGGGTTAACTGGCAGACGTCTTTTCGGTTTAAGGCTGTCTGAGAAACTACGCCTCTCTTTCGGGGACTCCCTCAGCGCATCCGATGCTGAGAATCCTGGCGTCGCCTCCACTGCTTCCGGTGAAGACGTGGAAACAGATGTGGATTTTTCAAGAAGACACTCCCCCTCATTTGTCCGTTTTCCCAGAGTTGTGTTAAATGTTCACCTCTGGCACACGGAATGTTGATGCAGCCGGAGGCTGCTTGGTGTGGGGCCGAGGAGGGTACGCATCAGCGATGGTGTATTGCGCGCCCACCGTGACGAGACGCCGCCCGGCTCCCCGGCACGCTGCGTCAGCGTAGGATCTTCCGGAGGTTCTTCCGGGATTCGGAGAATGTGATGTTCTCTTTTACTTTTACCTCAATTATTTTCGTCTCATTTAGAAATGCCCGACATCTTCGTGAGTACGAGGCGTATGGCCCGTGACAGTTTGCACATTCTACTTGAGCAGCCCAGCAGTTATTAGTTTAGTATTCGTAGGCACCACACTTCGCATAGGTGAATTTTCCGGACATGTTTGCGATCATTGTACGTACTTTTGGCACTTAAAACATGTTATCGGGTTGAGGATATATCGACGGACTTTACAGTGGATGAATTCTGCTTTCGCAACAGGTGATACGACGAAAAGCAATGACACCTTGACATCGGAAGCCTTCAAGGAGGTCTGAATCTGTTTCGCAGATCAGAAAAAATTCGGATATAAAACCTTGTACTGTTTTTAGACTTGGGGGGGGGGGGGGATACCAGGAGGCGAGCGAACTACTTCTGCTTGAGCAGGGTGTCTAAGTGATCTGTGTCGAAGGGTGTCTAAGTGATTTTTCTGTGACCCTTCGACAAGAAGATCATAGGGTGAGTTTTTTGCATTGTGGTTTTTGCCTATCATTTTATCTAGGGCCCTAGCAATAACATACACAGACATTGCAGAAACTGTGTCATTATCTACCGAAGAGCGGATGATAAGGAAATGAAAAAAATGGGGACAGTTAGGTCCGGTTCTCGCTAAGCTTTCATCGGTTCGGACCTTTTTCAGGGACCGATCAGGTTTTTTAGAAGAAGTGCTCATGCAATATGGGTACGCTGACCGTATCCTAAAATGTCGCCTTTACTTCACCGTCTTATTCACAAGAAAGTCCAGCAAACCCCGCCTGGCAAACAGGTTGGAAGACCGTGGTCCGGAGCATGACCATGGCCCCGATGGCCGCCGTTCATGTTTTCTACCCTTCGCCGTAAAACCTATCGCAACGGTGCAGATGTCAGATTCGGTATGGGGGCTAAGGGTCCGCGGTTGCGCCTATAGCCATCACCTTAAGACTGAAGGTGTTCTTGCGGGAGCACACCGATGTAAACATTTGAAGTTCCCGTAGCTAACGCTCTCATGTAGAACAGTGACGCAGCGTTGTTGAAGATTTTTTGTGATTGGGCTATACAGCTTACGGAAAACTAAAAAGACGGACCTGCACTGCGAGTCTTGTTTTGACGAAACGTCATTTTAATAATGATAATTGGTTTTTTGGGGGGGAAAGGAAATGGCGCAGTATCTGTCTCATATATCGTTGGACACCTGAACCGCGCCGTAAGGGAAGGGATAAAGGAGGGAGTGAAAGAAGAAAGGAAGAGAAAGGTGCCGTAGTGGAGGGCTCCGGAATAATTTCGACCACTTGGGGATCTTTAACGTGCACTGATATCGCCTCACACAGAGGAGCACATCTGTTCGAGCGAGCGGTGACGGCAGCGGCGTCGACGGCGGCGCCATCTGTTGGAGATCGGCTGTGGTGTTGCTAGCCAACGGCGGCTCAAGGTCGTTCGTCGGCCACGGCATACCGCTGAAGTTCGACCATGCCACGAGCCGAGCTGGCTGGCTGGCTCGCTGGCTGGCGTAGTGTTGCTTTCGCAACAAAATTTCCAGTGGCTGCTTTTGAATTGCTCACAAACCCTTCCGCCCGCGGGTTTGTCAGCGCCGAGGCAATTTCCGCTTCTTCGGATAGCTCTGAATGATTTGTGTGGGAAGTCGTGTTTTGCTAGGAGTTTGCCTTCGTCAGTCACCGAGGCTATCGCTTACGCTTTCTCGGGTCAGCCGCGTCTACGTCGGGTCGGCCCTCGAGCTTGGGTCTGGCCTTACGTCTTCCTTCGTGGTGGACGGGATGTATGTTTTTCGGTAATGGTTTTACCATGATCGCACGTGATTTGGCGGGTGTGACATTTTTCAGAGAGATACATCGCTCGCGACTGCGCCCGCGCCTGAGCCTCCCGTTCGCGCCTCTGTCGCATTGCCTCCACTTCAAGATTTCGCAACTCGACTTGTTCTCAGTTCTGTCGCTGCATGCCAATTTCTAGCTTGCGGAGTTGAGCGTCTACGTCGCTACAGCTGAACGTCTTTTAGCTATTGGTGATAGAGACAGGAGATGTGCGCAGAATTCGTTGGGGTCGATAACATTGCGGCAGAAGCGCGGCACTGGAGACTGCGTTTATTCGGCCCATTGGCGTTGACCAGTTTTGTTGACGTTCCGTTCATTGTGAGGAAAGGAAAGGCACATGATTGGCTCGCTGGGTCAGTGGACACACAATTCGGGAGTACGTGGTGGTGTTGGCAGTTGTTTGCTGCATGCGTTGGCGTTGACAACGCTGTGGCAAAGCGCTGTGGCAGGGATGCGGCACTGGAGCGATGGGCCGCCGGCGTTCTTTGGTGTCAGCGTTATCAACGTTGTAGACTCAGGAAAGCAAAGGCCTAGAAATGGATCAATGGCTCGGCGGACACCTCAATCTCGCTTTTCAGATACGTGGCTGTGCTTGGCAATGCTAGAAAACGTTAGTCATTTTCTTTTCTACCACGACGCAGACAGCTACGGGTCATAATGGCGGATATAAAGCTTTCGCCTTATAAGAAGAGACAGCACTACTCTTCTCGCGTACTCTGAGACGCCGTCTTTCCTGCTAGCCTTGGTGTAGATGTTTTCGGTTCTTTTCGGCAGATTCCTTTCTCGTACGAAAAAAAAATAATTAGCTGCGGTTTATCGACTACAGAACCTGGTTAGAGAGTGAAATTTAGTGTGTATTGGTCAACTAGACACGGCTTTGCGTGTGTAACGTTGTGTGCGTTCCGCACATTGGACAGGCGACGCGTTTATTCTGCCACCCTGGCAGTTAATGGTCACGATTAGCGGCAGTTAATGCACGCGAATGAGGCGTCCACTGACCAAGGGAGCCAGTTATGCACCCTTATTTTTCTCAAAATCATGTGCAGAAAATCATGTCTAGGGCAGTGTGCGCCCCCGTGAGTGAAACTTGGTGAGCCTCTGTGCATTCCTCGAACACGCGGGCTTGACGTCCCGTCTGTTCTCCGTCAGGTAGTTACACGCAGTGACCGAACCCTTCGCTAGTTCTAAATTGAACGATGTATAACTGGACGCGCCAGTCCAGTTGTAGCCAACACAGTGCTGTGTGCGTGTGTTTTAATTCCTCTAAAATGAACTAATCACGCGCACAACCTGGACACATTTCTTATTGTGGAAATAGTTTTATATATTACTTCTCCCCCTGTGCTCTCTTCCTGTCCCCTCACCTCTTTCATTTCATTTCTCTATTCTGCCTGCTATCCTTTATTTCCGCTGCCCCAGCTCAGGTGCTTCAGTATCGATGGCAGATGCCGGGGCTAGCAAAAATCTTTTCCTTCCTTTTTACTATTATTTAAATAAAAAACCACTACCACCACCACCTGACATCGCACAGCACACGAGCCCGTTTAGCGCTTTGCCTTCATAAAAACGCAGCCACCGCGGTGGGGTTCAAACCCGGGATTTTTGGGAGTACTTTCGCACTCAATGCAACAACGCTTGACTATGTGCCTGATGCGCATATAACTATTTCGCGTTATTAAACGACGAAATAAGCAAATAAACACACTGCGGATCACTACAATCCTTTGATAAATTGTGTGCCCAACATGATCGATAGAATTTGTTGAAAAACTGGCTGCATATTTAAGAAACACCAAGCTTGCTGGCATTTACAAGAATGTGAACGTTCCTGATCACAAAAGAAATGGACACGACGAGGTACAGAAACGGCGCTCAGCGCGCTGTTGTGACACTGCTTGTAGTGCATAATATGCCTCAGCCCCGCTAGAGGGTGCGACTGAACGAAACCGGCCGCTGCTTCGTCGGCCGTGTCTAAGGTACATCCGGACAAATCGGCGTGCTGATTGTAATTAGGTAGTTCACTGCTATCAATGTTGATGCAGCGAAATGTTAGTTGAGCGCAAAGTTCGGTTGTACATCGTGCTTAGCGCTCACACGAAATTTCTGAATGGCCCGTCATTGTGAAGAAAGACAGCGGGCGCATTAAGTAGTTCACTGTGCATGCTTGCCTAAATGAATTTCGCATTTATTCACACAGCCGCCTTGACAGCCCCACTGCAGCAATGCATGCTTCCGCGGCATGCTTTCTTGTCTTGAGTTCACCCCTAGAACTATCAGTATCTTCCCTCTACGCACTCCTGTCTGCGCTTGCGTATCGTGGCGTCACCCAAGACACGGCCCCAGCTATCAGAGTGAATGAGAGCTGAACACTTCGCCAGTGGGTCGATTATATTTTAAAAATACCTAGCGCGCGACTAAAGAACAAAGAGAAAAAATGATGGCGGCTCAGCTCGGTTAAGCCTCGATATGCGTTGCGAAACCTACATTTAGCTTGTTTTGCTAACCTGCCGCTTCTGCTAATAATGCGTTCTCGCTAGCGAGTGCACCACGCTCCGGAGCGCAGCAAAGCTGTAACGCGCGGCGATGAGGAAGATGACGTCACAAGCTGGAGCAGCCGGCCAGGATGGCGGCGGTGAACCGGCGGCGACCGCGCACGGCTGCACACCTGTGGCTCGGAGCAACTAGTTGCCATGATTACGGCGCATGAGCAGTAGTCACTAGCGAAGCAGTGGAGACCGCGGGCGGCGGGGCGGCGGAACACCTGTGGCTCGGAGCAACTAGTTGTCATGGTTACGGCGCATGAGCAGTGTCACTAGCGAAGCAGTGGGGACCGCGGGCGGCGGAGCGGCGGGACGCCTGTGACTCGGAGCAACTAGTTGTCATGGTTACGGCGCGTGAGCAGTAGTCAGTAGCGATGCAGTTGAGACCGCGGGCGGGGGAGCGGCGGAACGCCTGTGACTCGGAGCAACTTGTTGTCTTGATTACGGCGCATGAGCAGTAGTCACTAGCGAAGCAGTGGAGACCGCGGGCGGCGGAGCGGCGGAACGCCTGTGACTCGGAGCAACTAGTTGCCATGGTTACGGCGCATGAGCAGTAGTCAATAGCGAAGCAGTGGAGAACGGGGGCGGCGGAGCAGCGGAACACCTGTGGCTCGGAGCAACTAGTTGACATGGTCACAGCGCATGCGCAGTAGCGACTAGTGACTCTTAGCCGAGATGTGCCGCTAACTAGCCTAGTGTAGCTTTCGCTACAGAAGAAGAGACCTCACGCAACGCGTCACGCATTGTAGCGTGGCTCCCACTCATTTCTTTACCCTTTTTATCCTGTCAAGTACTACGCCGTGTCTTAGAAGGTGAGTCAACAACATGCTAAAGCTCCCACACCACTCTAAACTCATGATCAGCGAAGTGACCAAGGGCGCTGCGAGAGCCAAATATGCCACTATTTAAGTTTTTTTGTGATTTGAAGGCTCCCCTTGCTGCTTGCGAACGCGTGCAAGCTCTCGCTTCTGCACAGACGAAGCAGTTGCCCGCTGTTGCCTCGTCTTGGTTTTCATGGCGCGTGGCGAAACTTCGTCACGAATTTGTTTTCGCTCCTTTCGACTGTTTTTTTTCGTCTTGTATCGATTTTTTTTTCGTCTTTCATTCTTGTCTCATGGCTCCGTTTTTCTGTATCTGCATGCAAGCTTCCTGCTATTAAGCCGCCGCTTCGCAGCGTACAGGGTCGACAACCAGTATTTTGAAACATGAGTGGCTACTAGAAACTCACAGAACTGCTCTGCGGCAATATACGATCTCTTTAACAGGTCACAAACGCATCCATTTGTGTACCGAAAGGTGATACTTTCGACAACAGCAGGCACATAAATTATGTTTTGTGAAAGTTATAAATAGACCAAGAATGTTTATCTATTATTGCTGTGCGGGCCGATTGAGAAGATATGTCTCCAACAGACCAGAAGCCAGACAATAACAAAAGAAGGAAAAAGGGGTCAATCACATCGGCATTTTGGGGGGGGGGGGGCGGAGGGGGGAAGAAGGAGGCGTGAGAGCCATTCTTGCAGATGGTTAAATAGAAGAAACTACCAAGCTAGCTGGCCTTGTCATGAAAAACTTTCATTTTTTTAATCGCAAGCCCTTAAGCTCAAACCAAGCTGCCGGCTTGATGTTTCACAACGCTTAGCCGCGACGACGGATGCGATATCCCGCGTTGCGCCTCGAGTGAAGGCGAATCCCATGGTGGCTGTGAAGTGGTCGCCAGCCATCTTTCAACTCAGTGCATATTTCTTCACTTTCAGCTAACAGAAGATGCTCGCAAAAGTATGCGCTCCCGAACAAAGCAATGATCCTTGTCGCTTAGTGCCGCAGAGTAGGAAAAATGGCTGTGGTTTTGCTCTGGTTAAACCTGAAGTGACCCGATGGCTACAGCTGACCGAGTAGAACTCGCTCAGTCTAATTGCAAAGTCAGTCTTTCGCCGCTGCGTTTCGGTGGGCGTTCCTTCAACTTCTTCCCTGGACGTGGATCCACTCTCTCCACCGTCCTCTCCTCTCCTTCCCCACTCGCTTTTGCCGGCAGCTTTAACGGTGGCCACGGCGCCGCCACGCTGAAGGCTCGAAGTGCTTGCGTAGTGTAGGCGCGCGGCGCGCACACCAGCTGCGGTCTATGACGTCACTCCGCGCATGCGCACAGCTGGCGGAGCGGTGGTGCCACGGCTCAGCGCGCAACCACGCTGACCTCGCGAAGTGGCTGGCATAGTGCAGCTATCGCTACAAAAACTGTCTTGAATAAAAAGTGTACTGTTTCGGAAAACCTACGTCTTCAAATTTCTATCAAAATGATCTACTTGCTTGGAGTTCAATAACCTTCATTTGCAACTCGGGCTAAATATTGAGGACTCGCACAGCGAAGGGTAAAGAGAAAATTTCGAACTGTTTGTAGAGGCTGCGGATGTCTCGAAACCAAATTTTTAATCCTTTCTTTATATTTCGGAGTAAATCTGCAACAATGCAAGATTTTTGGCCAGAGTGTCCTAGTGACCTGAGAGTTGTTGAATGGTCCAACTTATTCGCTTTCATCTGGCAATACGAGAGTTGCAATTTGGCCTGATATTTTTTATTCATTTTTCGGATCCTTGTACACTGTAGGAAATCATATAACGTGTTTTTGTGCAGTAACCGGAGTAGCCCCCTGCTCTTCTTGTTTTTCGTCAGCAACTTAAAGAAATCCTATTCCTTTGTCGCTGTTAGTCCAGTTCCTGTGAACTCCATGTCCTTGAAGCCCTTGTCCCAGCACAAGTCCACACAAGCTAACATACACATGTACAGCCGGTGTCTAACACCACGGGCAGACAGGGAGTCCTGCGTCTTCTTGAGAGCCCCATCGGCACCCGACTGACGGGGTAGGGGCCCCCCACGCGCTTACTTTCTAAGTGATAGCTCCTCCAGTCTCGTTAAGGTAGGAGGTAGGCGGAAAGTTTACGGGGGAATGAGGCAACGTGTACTTGTCCTAAACGAGGATACAAAGATGGGAAGAGTGGAGCAGTCATGAAAAGGGAGCCTGGACGGGATTCATTAGTGTTTGGAGATTGGTGAGTAAGGTGCCTACTTTTATCTCCTCAGCGTTCTCAGCATCGTCTTGTGTACAGTGTATCGTCTAGATGTGTATCTTGCTTTCATATTTCTTGCATGGAACTCCTGAGTTACAAATAGAGCCTTTATCACTCTTCAGGTGTGTTATGGCGGCAAAGGAGCCTGTATAGAGAAGGTTCTCGGCTATAGACTATTTTATTTACGTCGTATACATTGCATCGCTGTTTGCGTAACGCTCCTCCACAAGCGGTTCCTGATGGCTTGATATCCACGAGCATCGTCGCTAATTTTTGCTATGGTATTTTTTCTTGAAACTTTATGTCAAAGATGTACATGTGATATTATAAGGTGTTGAAATTCAACAGAACAAACGTCTTGATTGACAGTCCTGCAATTGGATTTTTTTTTTCCAGAAGCTGTTTATTTCCTTCGAAGGTAAAAAATTTGTACAGCACTGTTTGGCGTTTCAACCAGCGCATTCCCGTATGATATAGCATGTCCGTATCATTGCATTCTTCCCCTTCTTAAAGAGAGGTAAATTCCCGCTGGTAGAACGCACATGAGCGACTGAAGATGAAGTTGAGCAACGCAATTGTTAAGTTACGCCGAACAAAATGTCCATGAGAGATCGGATATTCATTGTCTTGCTCCATAGTGTTTCTTGGTAGATAATCGAAGTCTTCCTTCATAGTCTTTGATGATGTAAAATGCAGTACGCTGCCGCGAATTCTTCACTGACTTCGAGCTCTTCCAGCTTCGTTCGTGAACATCCTACAAACCCGCTCCTGCTTCTGATAAGTGATGAAACAATTACATATATTACCCGCTTTCACTGCAAGCCGGTGAGTTAAATAATTCATTCAAACGTCAAAAAATGTCCGCTCCTGTAGATGTGCCTTTCACCATGACAATTGCCAGAGGTTGTTCTGTCAAGTTGAAATTTTTTACGCCCCGTTCGGTGCCATCTGTAATGCTATTGCTTTCGTCATTGGCAAGAATAAAGGCTCCGAAGTCTTGAAATGGGTCATTAAGGCGTGTTTAATCTCGTGATCTAGCTCCGCAGTTATCCCCGCAAACTTATTGCGTGTAAAGCTCGCCGTTATTATCTCCGGAAAATTAATGGGCGAAAAGCTAATCTTTTCGAATTCCTTTTTCTCGTTGGGACAGACAGCCCATGCGGCTTGCTTCAAGCAATCACTGCTCCCAAACAACCCATCGCAGAGATGTTTTGCAGGTGATGTTTACGGATTAGATGTTTACAATTGGATGGGATAATGAAGCTTCCTATGACCATTTCTTGTGCTCATTTGGTGGGCTTTTGCAAAAATTGTTGCTCTTGCTGAACGACGCCTTCTGTTGATCCGCTTAGTCGTGATGCATCTCTTTAATTAATGCACCGTACTTATCTTGATGATAGCGCATGAAGTGAAGTCGCTCGTTATGCTACTTAATCACACATATAGTCTGGGTGCGTATTAAACTCGCCACCTTTCCTCGTGATTAAGGGAACAAATAAGACTGTTCCCATCGAGGTTGAAAACACCGCTTTTCATCTTCGACTATTCGTTTCGTTCAAAGCTCCGACACCCAAATTCCAACATTGAACATTCACTGCAAAAGCCTATGTTCTTACTGCCACAACAGCGGCAGAAAATATTGAAATACATGCGGAAAAGTGAAACCTAAGTTAGCGATAGCTTTTGGGAAAAGGCATTCGGTACGATGACGTGCCAAATAAAACCTCTCGAATAATTTCACAGAGTATTAGAAAAAAAATTGGAGACAACATTTCAGCTCCGCCTTAATGGTGTAACGCAATATCGTAATAAATTAATTCCCATATGTCTGGAAGGTCATTCTCTACTCCACATTCACAGGTCCCTGGGAGTCCTTCTTGGGGTCTGCTACCACCTCTCTTGGGCGTGAAGTTTTCGAAGTCCGAGGAATTCATGATGGCGGCCGCCATAGTAAGTCAATATAGCAACCCAATTGTTGACTTATTGAGATATCATTAGTACACCGAATTGGTGATTGACTGGTGACGTGACTAGTATATCCAATTGGTGATTGATTAATTTCGGCCTAACATGTCGGTTATTAATGATAAATAATTAATTACATCATTAATTACTCCAAGATGGCAGCCGACTTAGGCTGCCACCTATGACTTCATAATTCAAGATGGCGGCCGAATTCGGGTGCTAATGATGATGTAAGAATTTAATGTGGCGGACAGAAGTGAGACCGCAGGATTATGACGCCATATTTAAAGATATTGGCACAGCTTCAGAATCTTAAATCAAATATGACGGTCAAATTCGGCTGCCAATGATGACGTCATGATTCAGTATGCCGAATAGAAGAAGAACCACGGGATTACGACGTAAAGGGACAAAATGGAAGCAGGGTTTTTGTTTCCCAAACATAAGATGGCACTTCTCGGTGTGACGTCATAGGCGAGATGGCGGCCAGTACACCCCCCCCCCCCCCCCTTACTGGGAGCAATTAGTGGTAAGTCGATCGCCCGTGCTTTTAAAGCCTTAAGGCTTTTTTGGCTCCTGAGTGATGTGGACGGAAGTTGTAGACAAAAATTGTCTACGCACAAACTGTCAATCATAAATTGTATGGTAATTGAAATATAATGCAAAATTAGACTGAGCAATGGGAAAGCATGTTTAGTTGTGCCTTTTTCTCTCCATATGGCACAAATCACGACCTGAAAAATTTAACTATTGTTGTTAACATCTAGCACTTGCGTTCCTCCTTTAGACATTTCCTGCATTTTGATGGAGGCGAAACGCTAGAAGCCCGTGTGATGTGCAATGTTAAACGACGTTAAAGAACAATAGGAGGTCGAAATCATCCAGAACCCTGCGCTACGGCATCTTTCTTAGCCTCAGTTGTCTTGGAACGTTAAATCACATAAAATAAAATACCATGAACGACAGCAAAGCACAGCCCTTCATTTTTGCTCGGATTGATCTAATAAATCGGCAAAACGTGGCACCTGCCAACCCACCCAAGTTGTCGTTTTATTGTTTACAAAAATTTAGTGGAACTTTATTTCGACAACGAATATTAGCAACGATGGATTCTCCAGAGGCACTCATTTCCTTTCAACAACCACAGGCTAAGGCATAGCTGAGTTTCAATAGTGCCGAATTTTACGCTCTTTTAAAGGAACAGAAAATTGTAGCACTTTCGGCCCATGGACACCTTCACGGAGTAGCATGGTGGCCATGACGAGGCAGTTGTGGGTTGGCTAAGCGGCCAAAACGGTGGGCTTCAGTACCATATAACCATTGAGTGAGCCTCCGTCACCGTCCATAAAATCAGGCAGTAAGGAATAGAGAGCTTCCGCATTCGATACCGCACTAAGCCCAGACTACTTTATAAGCGAGTGCATGTTCCCTGTGCATGCGCCACACTATTTCACTCGCACGCAGGCTTGGCAGACTTGCCAGAGCTTAGTAATAAAAGGGCTACGCACCAGCACGAGCAAAATGTGAAAAACGCAACTATATGCAATGCAGGTGTCATTAAACTTTGTTGCGATGGCACCAGGATAATAATTTGATTTTCTTGAAGGAACGTATTATCGTGTCACAAGTTGTAGCCTAATATACAAGATTTGACAAAATATGCAAATGCGCACGGTATAAACGCTAGCTGCCGCAAAAGAAGGCTGGGAGAATTCTGCCACAAAGAGTACGGAAATAAAAGCCGACGGCAACGCCAGCCCTTCAGCTTCAATGAAGGCAAAGGTGAATAAGCGCATGGGATCGCCGTAATACATCGCTTCCCCATTGTCTTCTGCGTCTATCTCAGGTGCTCCGCTTTTGCCAGAGTGCAGAGGTAATTCATACAGTAGCTTCTTGTTATGATACATTGTCGAGAGTTTAAATTGTTTATTGCGGCGCGAGATTCTGCTCTTATAAACCTTACTACCTACTAACTTTTATATGGTGCGTAGGTTCCCTCCTGCTGGTGAACCCGGCAGTTTGCTAGGCAACCATTATTAGTATGATGGCAGCCGCCTTAGGCACATTCCCCCCCCCCTCCCCGAATAAAGTGAATGTAGGCCTCCTAACAAAAAGTGTGCACTGATCCATTATTTAA
The DNA here is from genome assembly GCF_052857255.1 of Amblyomma americanum. NCBI lineage: Eukaryota > Metazoa > Arthropoda > Arachnida > Ixodida > Ixodidae > Amblyomma > Amblyomma americanum. The sequence continues at coordinate 40,183,826 of NC_135506.1, read as the reverse complement.
TGAAAAAAGGCAATTCTTGTGGCGATGCCAGTATACTCAACACTGCTTACAAAAAGTTTGTGTGGGCGATTACTGTTATTTTAAGCACGCATTTGTTATTCCAAAAGTATTTTGTGAACGTTTTGCTCTGAATTTCTCATATATATTTTTGCTTCGTTATTTTGACATTTCATACACCTCATATGTTTAAAAGTGTTTTTTTTTTATTGAAGTTGGCTGCCTTGAGGTCTGGGCAATGAACTCATGTACTTTACCTGTCGGGACACATTTGTATTCTCGAACACAAGATTAGTTCAACGCTGTCTCCAGGTAGTGATCTTATTGTTTGGTATCATCGTTTTCTTGGTCCTTATCATTAAAGGTGCCGAGGGTGCCAATTGTTTGTTCTGTCAATTGTCCTTTTTGAGGTACCTATAGAGCCCCGCAATTATCACAAAACCCGAAATGTGTTCGCCCATGTGTGTATGCATGCCTGATCCTAATGTGAGCGATGATCGAACGGCAAATTATGTGTCCTGAAATCTTATATTTTCCGTTGACGTAGTTGGACGTAAAAAAAGAAGAATAAATGTGCCATTTCATAAATATTCTTCATGCACGTCTCCGACAGCGGACCTATGGAGTAGCGGACCTATAGCTACCTCAAGAAACCACCCCCCCCCTCCCACCCCGGGTGAGAGCTTTAAAAAAGGGGTAAGTTCAACAGGGAAGGAAGCCTTCGCAAACATAGCCTTATCCCTTGCAGGATAATTGGCCATGACGCGAATACAATCAGGCGGTGAAGAAGGTGATCTGATGTACCAAACACAGGTTTCAGAGAGCCCAAGTCGTTAATGGACTTACGATTCAAAGAAGCAACGAGAAAATACTCGAGCGTCTGTGAGGGATGTAATTTCCATTTTCATGACCCCCTAGGACAGCTGTATGAGTTCCGTAAAAAAATAATTGCCACGTGAACTGGTTGCCGCGAACAAACGCCGATCTACCAGCGAAGCCGCCATGGGCAGTTCATCTAGTATCTGCAGCTTTTATGAAAACAAAAAAAAAACCTTTCGGAGATTTTAAACTTCTCCTTCAGACATCAGAGAGCGTATACATCACCTACCATATAATGTAAGATTAGCAATCTTGTTTGCCACTTAAAGGCCGAGTAACATTCGGCCGTTTTTTGTGTAACTAATATCAAGCATCTTGTTTGCAATCATCATGAAATCATAATTCGATTTCTCTTCGTGAAAGTACGCTGCGATGCGGGACTAAATTAGAAATTCGAGCGACCAAACGTTTTGGCGCACTTCGGTTCATCACGAGGCATGTGATGAGTGTTTACAAGAGACGAACTTAGCATCTAAAGACGAAAACAGTCTCATGAACTATATGATACCTTCCGCCGCGACCGAGAGCAGACAAGCAGGTTTTCGGGTGGTTTTGCCATCAAGGTTAAAAATAGAGCTGCAGCTCGCGAAAACATGCTTCAAACTATAACAGAAGCTGTGCCAGCCATCCTACACACTTAAGAAACAATTACAATGTGGTGCGTGTACCCGGAGCCACATATTAACGTAACCATTCTTAAATCAAAAGACATTTTAGAGCACCTGCCTGAGGCATATTTAATATTCAAAGATTTTAATGCGCACTCCAGCGTTTGGTGTAGTGAAAAAACTGGCACTAGGAGACATATCAATGCGGATTCTATACTGTGTATTAACATTTGCCTACTAAACCCTGCAAACGAACTTATTGCTGTCCTAGCTAAGAAAAATGAGCTGCATATATTCATCTTTCCGCTCACCGTCTATTTTTACAGAATGTAAATGGGATGTCCTTGATAGCCCACATGAGGGTAATCCCCTACACTTCTAGTTAACTTAACATTTTCAACAAAACTCGTTCCAACAAAACCACGACGTTGAAATCTGCGCTTGGCGACTGGCCATTGTTGCAGGAAAAGGTCAGCCTAACAAAAATAGTTACCGACAACCCCAGTGGCGACAAACTTACCAAACTTTTCACAAACTCTATTATTGCCGGTTTATTATTGCACTAGTCATCACTCAGTCCTCTACAGTAGTAAATAAGAATCGCAAAGTATTATGTATGCAGTATGTATAGAAGCTAAAAAGACACAAAACAAAGCTCGGAGAATTTTTCGTTGGTATCCAACGCAGGAGAATTCATTAAACTTTAAAATGACGAGAACGAAAGCCCGATGTGTCCGCCGGATTGGTGAAAAACTTCGTGGCTGAAAAAACTTCTTGGTCAGCCGTAGCGATTGAGCCAGTTGCGAAGCGCCCGACTGCCGTATCACCGCCTCCTGTTTTGCAAGCCCCGCTGCAACCTGTGCAGTATTATATTGATCGGCGATGGCCCTTGCACAAGGCCGGCGTCTGGAGCACGCCTGACCGCCAGCCAGTCTGCTTTCACCGCGGAAAACCCGGCCATGTTTAGAGCCATTCTTTTCGGTGCCCCAGTTCATTGCGGAATAGCGAATTCCATTCCTTGCCCAGCGCCAATCGTGCTCATCTTGAGCAAGGCGCTCTTCCCAGATCCCTTGCAGTTCCAGAAGAGCGGCACCGTGCCGCTTTCCAGCCTTTTTAAGGAAAACTCATACAGCTTCGGGGGTGAGGTCGCTTGTAGTCACTGCGTTGAAGATCGCCCGTTGTCGCCACTACGCCCCAACCGAGAACCGACGGCGCCGCCATCCGGGGCGGACAATCGCCTTCCTTTGGATATGCGTGTTATATTCACCGGTCAAAGCGCTAGTGCCTTAGTGGACACCGGGACACACGTTTCGGTTTTGAGATGTAAACGCATCTCAGCTGAAAAATCGAGTTATTTCTTTTTTTTCTAGTTCATCTTCATACTGCCGGTGATCATCTGGTTACCCAAAACGGCATATGCAGCGCTGACGCTCTGATGAACTGATCTACTTTTGTCGTCCGCTGCGTCGCTCTGTATGATTTCTACCAACATGCGATTCTTGCCGCTGACGTTGCGTAGGAATGTTGTCTAATGATAAACCTCCGTCAACGAATTGTCACCTTTTCGAGCTGTAAATCCGATGAAGTCGACAGCTCCGGCTATCGCATTGCCGCACTTCGCGTTATTTCGTATACACAGTCACGTTGCCACCACCTAGCAGTTCATCGTTGCGGTCACCTGTCACTACTTGCACAATAGCGAAGCAGTTGCAGTGGGTAACCATTCACTACTGCGGAGGCAAGGCATCTGCGCCGCTCGCACTTTACTGGCGCTTTGTGGTGGCCGGTCTCTAATTCTGGTGAGACATTTTTATAATGGGCGCATACATCTTTTCCAAGGATCTGCTATCGCTTCCGACGACTCCGTTGTCGAATTTCTAGTGTGTTTGGCGTGTGCGCCAAGGGGATATGATGAACCATTCTATTAAACCATTGACATACACTCCTACCTGTCCGACAGAAAGTGGTGGGCCTTAAAGCAGGCGCTTCAGGCATACAAGCCGTGCTTGGCTTTTCGATCGAAGGTTCGTGTACCAACCGGCCAGCGGCAGCGCCGGGCCGAACCAAACCAGTCAAGCAGTCGGGGCAAACGGCCGGCGTTTGTTCAATGGCTTGCTTCTTTATACCCAAAGAAAAGGAGGAGGAAAGAAAGGGGTTTGCCGAGTGGCGCGCGTGGTCGTCGGCGCAAATGATTGCTGAGCGATAGGAGGCTCACGTGACCCTGACGGCGCAGTTCGCAGTAGTTCGTCAAGCGCCAATCACGCAACACGGCTTGCTTCAAGCAATCACTGTCCCCTTACAACCCATCGCTGAGATGTTTTGCAGCTTTCACAATGGGTTGGGAATAACAAATCTTGCTATGACAGTTTCTTAGGCGCTTTGGTGGGCTTTTGCAAAACTTGCTGCTGTTTTCCATGTGTCGCCTTCAGTTGATCCGTTTAGATGTGAGGCTTCTCTCCAGTTAATGCACCATACTTGTCATGATCATAGAGCATGAGGTGATGTCGCACGTTATGCTACTTTCGCACAGACATAGTCTGAGGATATATTAAACTCACAACCTTGCCCCGCGATTAGGTGAACGAATACGACTGTTCCCATCAAGGTTGGGAACACCCCTTTTCATCTTCAACTATTCGTTTTGTTCAAAGCTTCGATACCGACATTCCGAAATTGAATTTTCACTACAGGAGCCCATGTTCTTACTGCCACAATAGCTGCAGAAAGTATTGAAACAGATGTGGGAGAAGTGAACCACAAGTTAGCGCTGGCCATTGTCAAATTGTGTTCGGTACGGTGACGTGCCTAATAAAACCTCCCGAATAATTTCAGAGTTGGAGACGACATTTCAGGTCCGCCTTAACGGAGTTGAGATACCAAATTTTTAGACTACAATAATCTTGTTATGGGCTTCCTCTGTATGTAATGTCACCCGCGTTGAAGTATTAGATGCAACAAACACAAAATATATTTTAATTCAGCTCCAAGAAGTCCCTAAGTGCTCTTTTTCACGATATAGACCCTTCGCTGGCGTTATAGTTTGTGACGTAGAACTGTGGAATCATATCAGTGAATAGTAGTGACATCAGAGCAAAGTAACGCGACGTACTATGAACGGCCATGCGCGACATTGGTGAGGCACTGCATCGGCGACTCGGCAGTCGGTATGCTGATCGGCATTTCTGCCTTTGCTGACGCGCCAGCCGGCACCATATATCGGCGGCCGCGCGAAACCTTCCCTTCGATGAGACGATGACTACAGTTGGTCTCGTTTATACCTCCTCCGTACAACGAATAAGCGAAACGAGCGACTACATTTCATATGCTCACCCTTCGGCTAGGCTGCATTACAAATAGGCCTAGCGAGTCCGCCGGGCTCGTATGTGCGATGTCGGCGATTGTGTAGAGCGAGTTCTCGATTTTTAGCGAATGCAAATGGTCATCGAGCGTAGTTTTTACAACAATGACCAGAAATCGACGATTGCTTACATCTGCGGACGCAAATACGTCGAGCGGGAAGCGCCGCTGCTAGGCGGTGTTACCCAGTCTGTCGACCAATGCTGCAGGCGCCCGCGGCGGCAGCTAGCAATCGTCGGTGTCGCTTGAGGGCGACAAATTAAGCCATTTTATTAATCAATTTAAATTCGTATATTACACTCATCGGAAAAAGCTGTAACGAGTCAGAAGCGCCGGTCCTATATGCATGGTGTCGCCTATGCTGTGAAGCGTTCCCGAGGCTGGCGCTGGCATTGTTCAGTGATTCTTGCAAATTTATCGCACTGCGCAAACAAGTAAACGCACAAGCGGCGCAAAAGAGAAGCGCTTGTTTAACCTAAGTTGAACGCAACTTGCAATTCACGCCGCAATAACGCGAAATGTGTGCCTGTATACACATGCAGATATGTGAACAACAGTAGCGCCGAGATGCAGTCGCCGTCATGGGCGCATTCTTGGGGGAGTGACATAGCCGTGCGGTAAATGCGTAGTCCTGTACAATTGTCTGGGCGCATTAATTTAGCGAATACATGGGCTGTTTGCTAAACAAGCCGCAGATATCATAAACAGCAGCCACGGGACCCTGAGCAGCATCGCACGGCGCAGCTGCTCGGGCGGAGCAAAGTGAAGCCAGAGACGGGTATTGGTCGTTAGGAAAAGTGAGGCATCGTGTCGCTGTAATGTGACTATATGGTCAGTTATTAGCCACGGAGACAGACGTCTGCCGATCATCGGCGTCGGCGTGGCAAAGCGAAATAGAACGCTGAAACCGCGCTGGCATTCGCGATATACCGACTGAGATCGGACGAAGCGAGCTGCTTGGTTTCAGGACTCGGTGTCATCCCTAGCTCGCTTGGCTTTTCTCAGCGTATCGCAGTACCGGCCAAGTTTGCTGGCACACGATTTCGGAAGGCGCTGCATTTCACTGCACGTGTACGAGAGCAGACGACGCTGCAATACGTGCGTAACAATTTTTTGGGCCCATGCGACCAGGGTTGCTGCTCTTCCCTTATAGTGACGTCACAACTAACCCCGGAACCCAGAAACCGAAATCGGTGAGTATAAAGAAGGCAATAATAAATTATTTACCGCACGTATATGAATTGTGCGGCGTGCATCGCGTGTCCCGCGGCAATACGCAACGTTTGAAACAAAGAACATGCCAACCAAAAATTTGGTGTCTCCACCCCTTTAAGGGTATCACGCGATAGCGTAATACGTTAATTCCCCTATGTCTGGAAGGTAGTTCTCTACATTCGCAGATCCCTGGTAGTCTTCTTGAGGTCTGCTACCACCTCCCTTCGGCCTGAAATTTTCTAAGTCGTAAGAATTCAAGATGGCAGTCCCCATCGCAAATCAATATAAGAACCCAAATGGTGATTGACTGCTGATGTCATTAGTATATCTAACCGGTGATTGGTGACGTCACTGCTATATCTACTGATTGGAATGTAATCTATAAATCTAAGCTATCGGCCAATTACGGTAAATAATTCATGACGTCATTTTTCTTCAAAGATGGCGGCCGACTTATGCCGCCACGTTACTATTACGTCATAATTCAAGATCACGGCCAAGCTTGGTTGCCAATAATGATGTAAAAATCCGAGGTGGCGGACTGAAGTGAGACCGCGTGATTTTAACGCCACATTCAAAGAATGCGGCATAGTTTCGGAATCTCAAATCAACTATGGCGGTCAAATTCGGCTGCCAATGATGACGTCACGGATAAGTATGCCGGGTAGAAGAGGAACCATGGGATTACGACACAACGGGACAAAATGGCAGATTCGTTTCGGTTTACCGATCCAAGATGGCGCCTTTTGGTGTGACGTCATAGTCAAGGTGGCGGCTACTAATGTTAGTTGTGCCGATAAACCCCCTAACTACTCGAAGCAGCTATTGGGAAATCCATCGCCTGTGCCTTTTAAGCTTTATGTCTTTCTTGCCTCATGAGTGGCGTGTACGGAAATTGTAGACTAAAGTTGTCCGCAAAAACTGTCAATCATTATTTTTATGGTAATCAAAATATAAAGTAAATTTGGTTAAGCAAGAGTTTATAAGCACGACATAATTAATGATAGTAGTAAAAGTAAATAATATTCGTGATCATGATAGCAATAGCTAGTGATAGAGATAGTTGGTGTGTGAAAATAAAAAATAAATCAAATAAATACAATCAAAATTAAAAAGTATAAATTTTTCAAAAATTTAAACAAAACAAATCTAAAGAATGAAAAAATGCGCAGAGATAGAGATAGAAAGAAAAGACTTCATTTCCGCTCTCAAGCAAACAAGCGCAGTGTTGTAATTTTATAACCACCTCTTTGCTTTCGCCTCCTAGAAAATGAGAATGATTCACAGTCAGAATAGAAGCAGAGATACGAAGTTACTACTTTCCAACTTCAAGACCACAGATTTTCACTCTGGTGTGGAAAGTTTCAGTACCCGAATAACTTTCTGCGGCTCTACAGCAAAGGCAGCCCAGGAAACAGGAGGAGGCCAGCCTTTAGCCCCATGCCGTGGAGAGTATGTTCGATGGTCAGTTAGGGGTTCGGAAGGGTGAAAGAGATAGAGTGGGTTGTTCGGCCCCTTGCTCCTTGTGCGCTCTTGAAGATAGCTGACGTCTGTCTGAAGGGCTGATGCTTCTTTTCTTCTCCACAAAGATTGAGTTCCGCCTGTGAACGTACGTTCTGGCTGTTTTCAGTAGGAAAAAAAGTCTGGTGCCACAGCTGTCCCGTATAGCTGCCACGAGCCTTTGTAATGAAAAAGAAAAATTTGACGCCCGGCGGGCCGCTCCAAGTGTACACGAATGGACGGGACAATTTCGCGGACACCTTAAGCAAGAATATAGACTGTAAAGATGTCACATTCGTTCGTGCATTGCAATTGGCTAATCAATAAACCCACCGCCAACGGGGGCATTTTTTCATCTTTGACCCATGCAACTTCATTAGAACTTCTTTCTGGACGAGTAGGTGCACTCTCATTCTAAGAAAAAAATGGCTGTGGTGTTGCTCTGCTTAAACCTGGAATGACGCGACAGCTACAGCCGCCCGAGTGGAACTCGCTCAGTCGAATTGCAATTGTCAGTCTTTTGCCGCTCCGTTTCGCTGGGCATTCCATCTACATCTTCGTCCCTGCACGTGGACTCACTCTCTCCCTCTTCACCCCCTCTCCACTCCTCCCTCACTCGGTTTTGCCGGCGCGCCGCGTCGCCGGCAGTTGCTCCCCACCACGTAACCAACGACGTGACCAGCCACGGCGCCGCCACGGTGGCCACGGCGCCGCGTTGCTGAAGGCTCGAAATGCTAGGGTAATGTAGGCGCGCGGCGCGCAGGCCAGCTTCGAGCCTTGACGTCACTCCGCGCATGCACACAACTGAGTACGCGGGCGGCGTCTGCTCCGCCGTCGGCGTAGCGGCGAGGCGCGCGGCGAGCACACCAGCTGCGGGCTATGACGTCACTCCACGCATGCGCAGAGCTGGCAGAGCGGTCATGCCACGGCTCAGTGCGCAGCCATGCTGACCTCCCAAAGCGACTGGCGTAATGTAGCTCTCGCTTCAATCTAATTGGGGCCAACCTAATCAGCCACAGACCTGGACAGTATTTATGAGACAGAAGCGCTTGTGTCTCGTAAATATTCCCTCGTTCTGTAGCTGCCTATTTTAGTTCTGTTATATTTCTTAGACTGAGCAAAGGACATGAATGTTTACCTCTGCTTTTTATCTCCATATGACACAAACCTACGACCTGAAAATTTTATCGATTGTAGTTGACATCTAGCGCTTGTATTCTTCCTTAAACCTTTGGTGTATTTCTATGGAGGCGAAACGCCAGAAGCCCGTGTGCGACGTTAAAGGACGCTAAAGAAAAAGAGTTGAGTCGAAATTATCCAGAGGCCTCCACTACAGTGTCTCTTATAGTCTCAGTCGTTTTGGAACGTTAAACCACATAAAACAAGGTATTACGAATGGCCGCAGTGCACCACCGTTTATTTTTGCTCAGATGGTTCTAATAAATCAGCGAAAAGTTTCACCTCCTTACCCTCCCGAGCTCTCCTTTTATTTTTTTAAGGATCAGTGGAACTTTATATTAACACCGAATATTAGTAACGATGGGTTCTCTAGAGGCATTCATTTCTTTTTGGCATCCACTTGCTATTGCACGGAGAGTTTCAATAGTGCCGAATTCTACTTTTTTTAAGAAAATGGGAAATTGTAGCACCTTCGGCGCATGGTCACCTTCACGGAGAAGCATGGTGGCCATGACGAGGCAGCAGTGGCTTCGCTAAGTGGAAGAAACGGTGGGCTTCAGTACCACATAACCATCGAGTGAGCCTCCGCCACCGTACATAAAATCAGGCAGTAAGGAATAGAGAGCTTCCGCATTCGATACCGCACTAAGCACAGAATATTGTATAAGCGAGTGCATGTTCCTGTGCATGCGCCGCACTATTTCACTCGCACGCAGACTTGGCAGACTTACCAATGCTTAGTAATAAAAGGGCTACTTACCGGCACGAGAAAAATGTGAAAATCGCAATTATATGCAATGCCGGTGTCATTACACTTTGTTGCGATGGCACCAGGATAATAATTGGATTTTCTTGAAGGAACGCATTATCGTGTCACAAGTTGTCGCCTAATATACAAGCTTTGACAAAATTTGAAAATGCACACTGTATAAATGCTAGCTGCCGCAACTGAAAGCTGGGAGAACTCTGCCACAAAGAGTACGGAAATAAAGGCCAAAGGCAACGTAAGCCCTTCAACTTCAATGAAGGCAAAGGTAAATAAACGCTTGGGATCACCGTAAAAATTCGCTTTCCCATTGTCTTCTGCGTCTATCGCATGTGCTCCGCTTTTGCCAGAGTGCAGAGGTTATTCATGCAGTAGCTTCTTGTTATGATACATTGTCGAGAGTTCATATGGTTTATTGCGGCGCGTGATTCGGTTCTTAATTATGACCCTCACTATATATATACTGTCTCTTACATGGTGCGTAGGTTCCCACCTGCTGATGAACGCGGCGTTTCCAAGAAAACCAATATTAGTATAATTGCAGTCCCCTTAGAAACGTTTCCCCCAAAATAAATTGGATGTGTATCTCCTAAGAAAAATTGTGCACTTAGCCATTATTGAATCAAACGAGCGTCATTTCTCAATAAGTCCGCATAAAATAAGGGTAACTTTTAAGGCTATCACATTATACTCGATACTGCTTACGAATAAGTTTTTGGTGGGTGATTACTGTAATTTTAAGCACCTATTTGATAATCCAAATCTATTTCGTCAACTAATTACACTGAGTTTCTCATAAATATTTTTATTCGTAATTTTTTCAGGATGTCTTGCACCCCATATATTTACCAGCTTTTTTGTTGTTGAACAATGCTTGTTATGGTCTGTGATACGAACTCATGTACTTTACCTGTCGTGACACATTTGTATTCCCGAAAACAAGATCAGTTCAGTGCTCTCTCGTGGTAGTGATTTTATTGTTTGGTATTATCGTTTTTAGGTCCTTATGGTTAAAGGTGGCGAGGGTGCCAAATTGTTTGCTCTGTCAATTATCACCTTTGAGGTCTCACTATAGTCCCGGAATTATCTCAAAAACCCGAAATACGTTCCCCCCGGTGTGTACGCTTGTCTGGCCCTAATGTGAACGTGGATCGAGCAACGGAAAACTGTGTCCTGAAATCTGATATTTTAGGATGATATATTTGTAGGTAAAAAAAGGAAAAACGAATGTGCCATTTCGTCACACACGTCTCCGAGAGCGGATCTGTGGAGTTTACTTTTAGTCTTTCTTCAGCTGCCTCGAGGACCCCCCGGGTGAGAGCTCTAAATTACGGATAAGTTCAACAGGGAGGTAAGACATTTCAGGACGCAAGCACATTTCCGTCCTGCCAATTCTTCCTTTCCTTTGCAGATTCGGAAAAACACTCATATCCCTTGCAGGACAAATGGCCATGAGGGGAATGCAATTAGGCGATGACGAAGCTGATCTCATGCACCAATCACATGTTTCAGAGAGCCCATGTCGGCAATGGCCTCCCGATTAAAAGAAGCAACCAGAAAAGATTAGAATGTCTATGAGCGGCGCAATCTCGGTACTCGTGACCCACTACAGCTGCTATATGAGTTTCGTAAACCACGAGTTGCCACGTGAACTGGTTGCAGCGAACTAACGCCACTCTACCGGCGGAGCCGCCATGGGCAGTTCATCTACTATCTGCAGCATTTATGAAAACAAACAACAAGCTTTCGGAGATTTTAAACTTCTCCTTCAGACATCAGAGAGCGTATACATCACCTACCATATAATGTAAGATTATCAATCTTGTTTGCCGCTTAAAAACCAAGTATCATTCGGCCGGTTTTTGTGTAACTCATATCAAGCACCTTGTTTGCGATCATCATAAAGCCGTAATTAAATTTCTCTTCTTGAAAGTACGCTGCGATGAGGGACTAAATTAGAAATTCAAGCGACCAAACGTTTTTGACGCTCTTCCATTCATCACGAGGCATGTGATGAGTGTTTACAAGAGACGAACTTCGTATCTAAAGAAGAAAATAGTCTCATGAACTATGATATCTTCCGCCGCGACCTAGAGCAGGCGAGCAGGCTTTTGGGTGGCTTTGACATCAAGGTTAGAAATGGAGCTGCAGCTCGTGAAAACAAGCTTAAACCTAGATTAGAAGCTGTGCCAGCTATCCTACACACATTTGAAAGCATTTCAATGTGCTGAGTGTATCCGGAGCTACATCTTAACGTAACAATTCTTGAATCAAAAGACATTTTATAGCAGCTGCCAGAGCCATATTTAAAATTAAAAGATTTTAATGCGCGCTCCAGCTTTTGGTGTAGTGAAAAAACTGGCACTAGAAGACATGTCATTGCGGATTTTATACTGTGTATTAACAATTGCCTACTAAACACTGCAAAACGAAATTATTGTTCTCCTAGCTCAGCAGCAAAAGTGAGCTATATAGATTTATCTTTGAGCTCACCGTCTTTCTTTACACAATTTAAATGGGATGCCCTAGATAGCTATCTAGGGCATCCCACTTGAAAGTGGTCATCTACCTGCACTAATCAACTTGACATCTTCCCTGGAAGTCGTTCCAACAAAACCACGACGTTGAAATCTGTGTTTTGCCGACTGGCCACTGTTGCAGGAAAACGCCAGCATAAAAAAAAATAGTTACCGACAACCTCGGTGTTGACAAACTTAACGAACTTTTCACAAACTTTATTATTGCCGGCGCATTATTCCACTAGCCATTCATCAGCCCTCTGGAGTAGTAAATCAGACTCACGAGGTATGGTATACGCAGAATGCATAGAGGCTAAAATGACACAAAGCAAAGCTTGGGAAATTTTTTGTAGGTATCCAGCGCATAAGAGTTTTAAAAAATTTAAAGAGACGAGAGCGAAAGCCCGATGTATCAACCGCAGTGCCGAAAAAAATTCTTGGCAAAATTACATGTCGTCTATGAACTGCTCAACAACATCAAAACACAAGTGGGAGAAAGTTTCAAAGACAAATGGCAGCCACTCCTCACTCACAGCTCCCCTTCTGAGAGCCCCTCCTATACAATCATATACGAATTAACAGGCAAGCCTTTTGGGTGAATGCTTTTCTGCAGCCTCCAGTTCATCACATTAGGCAGAATCATTCCTAAAATTACGAAACCGGCTGCCGAAAAAGAAAGACTGTCGACTAGTGGCACCACAAATGAGCCTTATAATCCTTTCATCACACTTCAAGAAATTCATAAAATACTTACCGCCGGTAAAGAGACTGCACCCGGCCCAGATAAATTACCTTAACAAATGCCAGCTCATCTCTCCGAACATGCCATGGAGGCACATTCGAGGTTAAACAAAGTTTGGGTATCGAGTTTTTGTCTGGAAAAAAAAGCGTATCACCTGCCATTTCCGTCTCCTGCCTGGCTACAGGTATTATAGCAGCCCTTTGAAAAAGTAGGAGACATTCTGGTGGATTCTGCTTGGTATACTTTAGCCAAAGCAAGATTCTCCTTCGTGTAGATTCCGCGCTAGCCCTGTACAGCTTGACACGCCGGTACCTCACTTCATCCGCAGGATCCAAGGACAGCCTCCAGAGCATCGGCACTTCGAGACAGCCATTGCAACCGCTGGTCCAACTGTTCTGTAAACCGCCGGTACAATGCCGGCTCAGTAAACCTTCCAGAAAACGCGAGCTCCCAAGACACTCCACGGGTATCTTTTCTGTGATGAGATGGGCCAGATTCTATCACTTTGAACACGTAGCTGCTTTGAAGCGATCGACGGCGCAGCAAAACTCCGCAACACATACTTAAGCTTCGAGGTTGCCGCGCACACATGGTTCGGAAACCTACAGAATGTTTTAATCTCAATCGTGCTTAGACCTTAGTCATGGGCGGCTGGAGGCCTACACCAGCGCGGATCACCGCGAACAAGCTGGGCGTGACCTGCAATCCGGCATCGAGCTGCCAAATGAAAGCGTTCGGTACTGACTTCGGCACTCAAAGCGTGACGTAACAGAACAGTGGTTGGGCCTCGTGCGCTGCCCACCAATGACCATCGCTGCATTCCTTGCCGATATCACGACGATGGAAAACCTCATCCAACGTTGTTCTGAAACTAACAACCCGCCAGTGGATGCCGCTCATGCCACCCAATAGTTTGCTACCTTCGGCAATCACCTGACGATTTGTGTGAACTGATTCGTGCCACAGTGAATAAAAGCATCATAAGTTTTGCCGCCCTTCGTAGACATCACTGGGTTCTATTTAAGCTGTTTTGCGCGACGAGGTGCAGCTGACGTTCCCGAGGATTTTGTGATCACACCACATTTTACGTGATACTACCACCCGTCCAACTTGAGCCAGTTGCTAAGCGCCCGGCCTCCCTATCGCCGCATCCTGTTTAGCCGGCCCCGCTGAAATTCGTGCAGTATTTTGACGATCGGCGAAGGCCCTTACGGAAGGCCGACGTCTGGCGAACGCCTGACTGCCGGCCACTCTGCTTTTACCGCGGAAAATTAGGTCACCTTTACCGCAGTTCTTTTCGGCGCCCCGGTTCACTGCGGAATAGCGAATTCCATTCCTTGCGCAGCGTACATTGGACTCATCTTGATCAAGGTGCTCTTCTCAGCTCCTGGAAAGCGGCACAGTGCCGCTACCCAGCCCTTGTAAGGAAACCTCAATCAACTTCGGAGGTGAGGTCACTTGTAGTCGCTGCGAGACCGCAGCGGTGGCCTATAGTGGTTGAGCATCCGCCTCGCATGCGAGGGGTGCGGGGCTCGATCCCCAGTGCCGCCGGGTACCCACCGGTGATACAATGGGTACAAGCTTTCCCCTGGTCTCGTGCTCAACTTATTCAGGGTGAAATGCTTGGGAAACGGTTCCCACCTTGAGAAAAAGAAAATACCTTGTGTCATTGCGCTCTTTGCCCATAGATGCCCTCGCGCCATACATATCCATAATGATCATCATCATCACTTGTAGTCGCTGCGTTGAAGATCTCCCGTTGTCGCCACTACGCTCCAACCGAGAACCGAAGGCGCCGCCATCCGAGTCAGGCAATTGCCTTTCTTTGGATATGCATGTTATATTCGACAGTCAAAGCGCTAGTGCCTTAGTGGACACCGGGCCAGACTTTTCGATTTTGAGTGGTAATCGCAGCTCAACCGAAAAAACGGGTTACCCTTTCTTCCGTAGTTCATCTTCGTACTACCGGTGGTCATCTCGTTACCCGAAATGGCATCTGCAGCGCTGGCGTTCTGATGAACAGATCTACTTCTGTCGTCCCCTGCGTCGCTCTGTATGATTTCTCCTCAGATGTAATTCTTGTCATTGAAGTTCCGTAGGAAGGTTGTCTAATGATAAACCTCCGTCAACGAATTGTTACCTTTTTTACCGGCAAAACTGTCGAAATCGACAGCTCCGGCTATCGCATTGCCGCACTTCGCGTTTCTGCAACAGTGCCACGTTGCCAGCGCATAGTTGTTGATCTTTGACGTCACCTGTGTTGACTTGCACAATAGCGAAGCAGTTGGAGTGGCTAACCATTCACTACTGCGGAGGCAAGGCATGTGCGCCGCTCGCACTTTAATGGCGCTTCATGATGACCGGTCTGCAATTCTGGTCACTCATTTTTATAATGAGCACAGGCATCTTTTTTAATGAACTACTATCGCTTCTGGCGACTCCATTGTCGAATTTCTAGCGTGTTTTGCGTGTGCGCCAAAGGGATATGATGAACCACTCTATTAAACCATTGACATGCACTGCTACCTGTCCGACGGAAATTGGTGGGCCTTAAAGCAGGCGTTGCTGGCATCCAAGCCATTCTTGGCTTTTCGATCGAAGGTTCGTGTAGCAACCGGCCAGCGGCAGCGCCGCCCGAACCACACAAGGCAAGCAGTCGGGCAAATGACCGGCGTTTGTTCAACGGCTTGCTTCTTTATAGCCAAAGAAAAGGAGGAGGAAAGAAAGGGGCTTGCCGAGTGGCGCGCGTGGTCTTCGGCGGAAATGGTTGCTGAGCGATAGGAGGCTCACGTGACCCTGACGGCGCAGTTCGTCAAACGACAATCACGCAACACAGCATTAACCCTTGTGACGAGGCTCACGCTGTACAACAGCAGCCTTATCGCGTTTCCGCTAAAGAGCACGCAGTGATCGAACGGCACGTTCGAGAGATTCTTGATGATGGCATTCTTCAAGCTTTCGAATGCCCATGGCCTTTCCTGCTGTCCTCGTTGAGAAGGACGATACTCTCCGGTTGAGCGTCGATTACCGAAAATGAAGCAATGTGACTAAAAAGGACGTCTGCCTGTTGCCGCTCATTTACGACTCGCTTGACTGATTACGGCGCGCTAATTAGTTCTCCTCCGTTGATTTGAAGACTGGCTGTTGGTAAGTTAAAGTAGAACAGAATGGCGAAACAACCGCTTTATTGACTGGAGATGGTCGCTTTGAATGCAGAGTGCTGCATTTTGGCTTCTGCTCTGTTCCTTCTACGCTTAAAGGTCTCAATTGGTGCAGCTGTGCTGTGAACCTCGGCGACGTCGTTGTTTTTTCGGAAGCGTTCGACCAACATCTGCTGTCACTGCGCGGGCTGTCCTCGAAGCCCTACGTTCGGCTGACCTTGCGCTCGAGCTTCATAAGTCCCATTTCGGTTACCAATGGCTCAAATTTCTGGGTGATGTGAGCGCTCCAGGAGCGCAGCCGGACGTCGAGGAGACTGCAGCTGTCGCGCATTTTAGTACAAAAGCACTATTCCAGAAGTTCCAACCCCGAACATGAATCTTGTCTTGTGCACAGCAATATTCTTCTCTTGTCAACTGTGTTGTGTAGAGCATTGTCAAACCCCGAGTAAGAACCTTGTCTTGTGCACAGCAAGAATCTTCTCTTGCGAACTGTGCTGTGCAGCACATGCGCTCGAAAGAAAAGCACAGGAACTGAAGATGAAGTGGCTGCAAGAAACAAGCAAAAGGTACGCACTCATATCTCTTTTAAGGGAGACTGTGAAAGCTATAGGATACCTGCAAAGGCCGCCGGTTGCAGCGTGTCGACATTATCATGTCGACTACGGGGGTCCAAAATGAATACAAAGTATATTTTTGTCGATATCAGATATAAGCTTGTCTACAAGCATGCCAGAGAGCAACTAGTATTGAACGTGTTTACTCTGTCTGGTTAAGTGCACTGTTATCATAGCTCGCTACATTTTCAAGGTGAATGCCGTGACAAATGCTCTCTGCGATTGTTATCGCGGACCACTGTGCATAAGTATATATGTTCGCTTATATAGAATAACAACTGTAACCAAAGGAAGTATTGACTGACTAGTCGCCGAGCCCAAGCAGCACTTGGCGAAAAGTTCCGTCTCATTAGTTTAGCAATTAACCGCGTCCTTTCTGGATTCCTCGCTGGAACTAACATGAAGCCGGTGGAGATGAACCGTTCACTGATCATGCCGTTTTTACTGCATGACATCGTTGTCTAGTACTCCCCTTCTCAGCAACACGATGTGTGCAGTGGTGACAAATATATAGTTGAAAAGTCTATCTAGAAATGAAGCTCAATACTCGTTGATTAAACGTGCGGTCATAAGAATGCATCTAGCCATGCAGAAGATGCGTACAGCTGACGTAATCACATTGATAATGGCATTCGAAAGGCATGCTGCTCACTTCTAAAATTTGGTGCAAGAAGCGAATACGAAGCTCGATACAAATCTGTATGTGCTAAGAAAAGAAAGAAGGACATGAGAAACAGTTGTGACAGTTTATTCTGAAAATGCTTGTCAAAGATGGGCCCGTCAAATGAATAAACAAATGCTGGGATTGAAGAGAAATGGCATAAAAACTGATTAGGAGCGGTGCTCCGTTCTTCAGCCACTGGCTTCGGCTAAGATGGTGGTGCCAACGTCACTGAAACGTCACGTCAACGCGAAGGGTGTTGTCGGGTGCAAATCCGGCCGTCAGAACACTCTTCAAGTAATATTCATGAGTGACACAGCTGGTATTCGACAAGCCGGGCGCCGGCTTGCGGAATGCGAAAGCGGCCATTACTTGACTTGGGCGTAGCTGCACCCGAATATTCCTGGTGTCTTTTCGGGGGTGAATAATTTCGAGGAATATCTTCATGTCAAATGGCCACGAGCAAAAATCGTCGTATTTGCCCGAGCAGAAAAACAGGCCTAACGAGAAGAACATTACGCCGTCCACTTTCCGGAACTGCAAAGTTGTACGGAACGTGTAGCCGAACAGGACACTTCTATCTCCCACCGTCAGCGCCTTGTCATCAATCTCAAGAATCTCGTTGGCCAACAGAATGTTGGTAAACAAGTAGGTGGCTCTACTATACCGATTCATTTCTCTTAGAGGTGGGCTCGAAAAACCTTGCGGCCTGTTAGGACTTTCTTGAGAACTCTCGTCCTTCCGTATGGCACCAAGACATCCATCGCTTACCTTCACCGGGCTCGAGCTTGCTGCAATGGCTGGTTGCGCTCCGGCACCCACTTCGCGAACGCGTGAACTCTGCAAGGCACCGGCAGCTGCGTTGTTTCCTGAAGCATCCCCACTTGTGTCGGCGGTCGCACTTTCTTGGTGGCATTCCTCGTCAGTCTCCATTGACTTAAATGTTTGCAAACGGTTCGCTCTCAGGCTTTGCGGTACGCGCTTGGGACGTTTAGTGGAACCTCCGAGGATATGAGTACTCACTTCAGCCTTCACTGGCATTTGATTGACGAAGACATCCTGGCTGTGTTCGCCGAGAGATGTAGCCTGGATTTCAATCCTCGGAGGGTGAACGATACCGGCCTCTAAAGCAGCTACTAACGCTATGTCCTCGCCTTGCTTATCACCATCAGCTGGAAGGGGAGCTGTCGTGGCCACTTCATCTTCTGCCATTCTGCGCAGAGCAGCTTCCGGTGCAGACGGCTTTTCAGCCATGAATCTTTGCGGCGCTTTCTGCATTGTGGACATCATTTCATCAGTTGTGGTTGTCGCTCTGCCGATTGGTGGCGGTAGCAGAACATTATCTACCGAGCCTGCTTTCATGCCCTCTCCTGTGAGCGCCTGGATGTGCTGAGGACACAAGTCCAAAGGCGTGCACAAAGAACTGCACTGTGAAGGGAGGGCAATCAACGGATGGGTAGACACTGTTACGCACTGAGTCGTCGTCGATCTGTCCGAGGACTTCGTTTTTTCATTTCCCGTGCCTTCACCCGTAGGCTGCACCACGAAAGTGGTCATCAACCTTGGTTCCGTCTCGGACAACTCTCCGTCCCTGCTATCCCGAGAAGTGGATGGTATCTTCCAAACAGGCGCATCGCCCTGGCAGTTTTCTTTTAGCGTCGAAACACGTTGAGGACCCCAGTCCGAAGGCTTCCATGAAGAACTGTAGCGTGAAGGGAAGACGACGGAAGGAGAGCATGACGCAGTTCGGCGCTGGGTTGCCGTGCATCTGTCCGGGGACCTCCTTTTTTGATTTGCCATGGCGTCACCGGCAGGCTGCGCCTCGAGAGCGGTCGGTGAGCTTCCTTCCGTCACAGACACCTCTTCGCCGCTGTTATCCCGAGAAGTAGGCGGTATCTTCGAAACAGGCGCATCACCCTGGCCTTTCTCTCTAGGTGTCGAGATGCGCCAAGGACCCAAGTCTACAGGCGCCCTTGACGAACTGTAGCCTGAAGGGAAGACGATGGTCGGGCATAATGATGCAGTTTGGTGGTGGATCATGGCGGTTCGATCTGGGGACTTCGTTCTTTTATTTGCCTTGTCCTTGTCCACATACGGCGCTCCGAAAACGGCCAGTGATCTTCCGTTCGTCTCTAACACCGGTCCGCTGGTGCTCTTCCAAGAACCGGGCACCGAAATGGTCTCATCACCTTCGAGGGCATAGGCGCGGTCAAACTGCCTAAGAGAGGGCCAATAGCTAGCGAGCTCGACGCCGTTGGCACCGGCAGGGAGCGGCCGCTCCGGCTTCACGTAAGGCGTTCCCTCCCCGGTGCCGGTAGATCCGATAGTAGTTCCCTCTTTTTCGCTATACCAGGGCACTCTGTGATCTGCAAAATGGGATAGAAAAAACTGCTCACCGCTCTTTCGATAGGGCTCAAAGCTATGCAAGCACTGTTCCAGGACGTGCTCCTTCAAGTTGCGCAGCCTTCCTTCGAAAGCACATCCATGCGCTGCGTTGGGGCAGAGCACCGTGTAATTGTCCATAATGGACTCGTCAAGGGGGACATCAGCAGCGTTCGTTAAGCACAAATGAGTTCCGTCCAGCTGGCAAAGGCCGTCTTCGTTCATGATCCTGTCACTGCACGCTTTGCAGAAGGCGTGCGAGCACTGCGAGAACCTGATGCACCGGTAGAGCACGCCGCATGATACGCACACGTTACGAATGGGTCGCGGCCCCGCAAATTGGACGGTCCTCCATTCCAGGAAGTCTCCAAAGCCGCTCAACGTGACGCTGGTTACCCGCTTGTAGCCCCTGCCAGCCATCGCTACTTAGTGAACGACGCAGTGTGGAATCTTGCCACTTATTCTGGCTGAACGGGTATATGTCCCCGCCAGGAAAAAAAAGAACAACAGTTATCTTTGCCTCGCTGAACGAATAATCACGTGTCATTTCCTTTCTATCTTTTCTTTTCTCATTGCTGATTCCTCGCTTACTTTTCCGATGCTGGTAGGCAGTATTGGGCTCGCTCTATTCTTCACGAGGCATGCAGTCAGCTCAATTACCACCCTTGTTTGGCTCAACTCACGTCCACGGTGACTCCGCTCAAATCGGAAATAAGTATGCTTTTTGCAGCATGTCTATCTGAATGACGCCGTTCTTACATTCATTTGGGCATACACGCTTAAACATCTTTACTGAAGTTGCACACACCCTGTCAAGGGTAATGTGTGCTGATACATTTGTCTAATCTGAGCTTCCATTCATGAAAACCTTGCTTGAAACCCATCAAGCTTAACCCGCTTCTCGAAGCTGGGGCAAGAAAACAAAATTCCCAAGCATCCGAAATTGCTGTACAAGCTTGGAAAGCGATAAGCGACGTGGTGCTTTTAAGGAACGTGACGTCATTTACCGCGTAGTGAAGCCGTTTCCTCGTTCATTTTTCGTTGTACTAATTCCAAGCCATCGGAAACTTGGAGCTGGTTTTTGCGTCTGTAGGCGGTATGATTTCGTTTTGGCTAGAGCTATAGAGCAGATATTGACGAATACGTGCACACTATTTAAGACGTTAACATCAGATTGATCAGCGGACCTATTAGTAATTTAAGCAAGCACTTGGGTTTCGTTTACATATATGGTATAAACTGTAGAGAGAGGATGGACGGTGCGCTAGGTGTTCAGGAAGACATAACAGATATCTGAATTGTGCAGTGAAAGTCTTATTGTGATACTAAAGAATGTTACAGGCTTATGCGAGAACCTCCATTCCTCTTTGCACGCTCCAGTAACATCGGAACGTTTTTTTCCTATCCGCAGCTGATCCTGGAAGCTTCCAATGAATTATCTTTGGTGAGCTTTGTAGGTCCCAATATTTTGACGCAACCGCACCTAAGCAAAATTCGCTACTAGTTTACACCTACACTGATTGTTGTTCCAAAGTGCTCTGGTTTCTTCTTGCGTAGAAAAGAACGCGATAATAACGCTTGGCGGAGTCTGTAAGCAAAATATATGAAAATAAAAGTGGCAACGCTTTTACTCATTGCTAAATAAAGTTTCAGCGATTGTTTGTGGGGTGGGGGGGGGGGGGGTAAAATTGTAATGCCAGTTGCAGTGCTTAGTGACTCTGGGTATGTGTGAAGAATTCTTACTAACTACGGACTGTTATTTAGCAACCTATATTGGGAGGACAATGAAAGGGAGGGAGAAAGAAAAGAAAACGGCGGACGACACCAACGGCAAATGGGTGGGCTAGGACGTGTCATATGCATTTCCAACGGCAAGGAGGAGAAGAAGACAGGAGGCAGCTGTGTTGGTATGAATTACTGATGCCTGTCGGAGTGTCTGTGTAGCTTTAGGATAGGCGTCAGGGAATGTTTTTAGCTTCGTTCACAAAAAACTTAAGCAAGTGTCATTTTGCAGTGCCTCGGTCTGAGATAATAGGTCAGCACAAGTTTGCACACGCGTCAGAAAAAGACTGCATAAGGGATATGTGCCGCACCCCAACCCCAGCCCGAGAGGCATTACTGCTTCACACGATAAATCATGCAGTGCTGAGGCCGTTTGCTTTGCTGTGTACTCATTAGTTGTTCTGGTATAAATAGCCTCTGAAGAGATGGAAAAGCGTGTACCGCATTGCTGCTGCTGCTCCTGACGAACCCCACGTGACTCTTCGCGAGAATATTGCGTAGCATGCACCAGTAGCATAATGTAAGTCGTATTATGCGTCATATCAGGCAGGCAACTAATACGTTTGCAGAATTGTCGAGAAGGATCTGTGACGTATGTAAGCACGATTGAGTCACTTCAAACTTATTGCGCTGCTCCGTTTCAAAACAGGCGGACTTAATTGCTGTGTGATTTCAGCTCTGACCGCGGCAACGTCACCAGCAAAACCTCACGATGTTGATGAACCAGGTCCGTCCAGGGCGCGACAGTATGAAAGCGAACACAGAAACGCTTGTCCTCCGTACGCCCCGAAACGCTGCCGCCGAGAACCGTCGAGGATGGGCGGCATCAGGCGCATGCGTGGAAAGAGCAGCAGAGACTGCTTGCTGCAAATGCGTGTTTGCTGCCGATGCTTGGAATATCTTAGCGGCAACGCTCCGTGAAGTGCGGACGCCACGTGCTTGTGTGTTTTATTTCATGTTCCGATCCCTGCACATAAAGCAGGATGCGTTCGGCAGTATTTCCCTATAACGTTGGTCGCGATAGGCGCCGTTATGGAATGAATCGCCTTTCGTACAGCATAAACCAGAGAGCTTTCCAGCGAAATGCGGCCGCCGCGGTCAGGATTTATTCCAGGGACTTTGGGTAACCAGGCTAATGTCAAAGATACTAAGCCAGTGCAGCCAGTCGGCTTGTCCATTCTATGATTGTTCTTTGTTCGGTGTTCTATGTAATGAATGTTTTCATTTGCCTTCATGTTGCTTCCGACGGCTTCTACGGATTACTTGTCGATTGCTGCATTGCTCTTTAAAGGAAGTCTTTTGGGGACACAAGATCCGCCTTAAGGGTGCGGCGCAACGGCGTTCATGGCTAATAATGCGAAAGGTTTATATGTCCCTATTAGCACAAAAGCCGCCGTCCGCCGTATGTCACCGTTCATGGCACGAAATTCCTCAATGACGTCAACATGCTCTCGCAAGACGTGAGCTGTAGACCATATGACAGCGATGTATGTGCCTAAGAAGAAAAATGAAATTCACTCCGACTTAGTGTATGCTAATCAATGGGCGTGTCTTTAGAAAAGAAGGAATCTTTGATAAATCTGGCAGCAGAGCTCACCATGAGGGAGCGCTTTCATTTTCAAAGCACGTAAGCACGCTTAAGTAACCTTCGTAATTTTAGTACTTCCTTCCTTAAACAGCATCACTTACTAATTACACACTCATTAGCATAAAACAGTATGCACACCAGACCACGTTATTCACAACCATGCAGAGCAAACCTACCGTATTGGCCTGTTGTTAGCGTGCCTGACTCAGCACAAGGGCGTGGGTTCGATTGCTAATGATTGTCCAAACTTTTTTTTACATCGCGATGGTTTACAATATATTCTTAAATGTCACAATGACATTTTAGTAGTAATACGACCCTGATAGTCACTATTTACCTCAAGCTTAATATTTTCATTCTACAGCTCAAGGTGTGACGTGACAACGCTCTTGACCATTTGAATTAATGAGACCGCTAACAAGGTTTTTCCTCCCAACGTCTGTTCTATTGCTGTCGCTTTAATATCAGCTATGACCTGGTGTTGTTTACTTCTACACAACAACAATCTGCACAGACATGTTTCTCGTGGTTGCCGCTCGCTTGCGCCACAGCAAAAGTTAAAGAGAGCGTGGGCGTGGTAATCAGACCGGCCGTCTTAGTTACAGCATTCCCACAGTCAAAAATTTTCCCCCTCAATTGCGACGCTGTCTGGCCACTCCAGAGACAGCGCACTCAGAGTTGCAGCCGGCTGAGTATGCCCAATCAGCATTTCCACGCCAACGACCCATATCTGGGCAGGCCATATGTGAGTAGATCTTGTTTTGCGCACCACTCGTCTCCCCGCCGCGGTGGCTCAGTGGTTAGGGCGCTCGACTACTGATCCGGAGTTCCCGGGTTCGAACCAGATCGCGGCGGCTACGTTTTTATGGAGGAAAAACGCTAAGGCGCCCGTGTGCTGTGCGATGTCAGTGCACGTTAAAGATCCCCAGGTGATCGAAATTATTCCGGAGCCCTCCACTACGGCACCTCCTTCTTCCTTTCTTCTTTCACTCCCGTCCTTATCCCTTCCCTTACGGCGCGGTTCAGGTGTCCAACGATATATGAGACAGATACTGCGCCATTTCCTTTCCCCCAAAAAACCAATTATTATTATTATCACCACTCGTCTGGTATCTTATGCGCACACGGCGCGAAAGGCCGGGCATACTCCTGCCTAGGTTGCACAGTCGTCAGCACACCTGTTCAGGGCATTGGAGTTGTATGCTGCGGAACAAACTGATATCTTCTTTGAGCTCATCTGTTACTAATACAGTGCAATTGTCAGGGCAAATTGTGCGTCCGTGTCGCTTCGCTCCAACGTAAGCGTTGTCTCCAGAACAGTGTACAGGTGCACCAGAGGTAAAACGGACCATGCGAGCGGTGGCCAAACTGGCCAAAACTAGGGTGCCTCGATGCCCGCTCGCCTGCGCTTTCAGGGTGAGGACACTGCCCGCGACGGCAACATGTTGGGTCACACTCTCCCGTTCGGCTGCATGGAGCGCAACGCGGCGGCGGGCCGTTCGGAAGACAAAACTGCCACTACCGCGTGAAAACCCGCAAACCTGGTGTTCTAGTTTTAAACAGGGAATCGGAGTTAGTTAAGCTAAAATATGTCATCTTTCGCAGCTCATTTGCTGAGAAATTCGGCGCCTTGCGAACATTCGTTACATTTTCACAGCGGTTGTAACATTTCCAGCGCTATCTGTACACCCGGATACTCTGTATCTCGATTGCTTTTCCAACAGTCCGAATATCTTATTTAGAGCTGGAGTTTCATAATCACCAAACACTGCCACTCGGGCAGTTCTAATGAGAATATCAAGCTTTCCTGTCAACGGCAGTTTCGAAGATGTTTGGGAATTAACTTGCTCATCTGTTGCTACTGCGACAAAGCAGTGGCAGTATATAAGAGATAAATATATGAAAGCATAACAACTGTCAGAAGATTTTGACATACACTGCTCACCTCGTGTTTGGTGTGTTGTTGAAACAGACCAGTGAACAGTGTAGGAGTCTCACTGTGTAATGGTAGCACAAAATTGACTCACATTATTTTATAATTTGTCTTGCTTTCAAGAAATGTGTGAAACGGTCACCTTTGTTGAATCTGCTGCTGCGTGGTTTTCTTTCGTAGTCTACAATTAACTTGTGCGTGTGTATGATTCACTTTGCACAAGAGCGTGATAGCCATAACCACTGCTTATTCGCCGTGAAATTTTGACTTCAGTTTTGGGAAGGTTCACGGCAATGCCAGATCGTAATGACCAGCCTGTCCACTTCAACAAAACCAAATTAAAAGATATATTTTGTGTGTCGCTACTCCAAGCCTCCACACTTTTCGCCATCGAAATACGGCGGACATCAAATGCACTGACCATAGGAGTCGGTGTTGCTGAGTGAAACACAGCACGTAAATATCAGAACAGCAAAGAATAATCCATTTATTTACAATATACATGATATTGAATGTGCACATTCCGCTCTGCGTTCTAAAACAAAAGGCAACTTGTATTCACTGAAGGCCTGAGCCTGCTACTGTTTTGCTTCCATAGGATCGGTCAGGAAGTTCAGGTGTGTTCAGCCATCGTGCGAAAATACGAAGCCTAAGGGACACAAAACGGTCAACAAGTTTCTGGAAAATTTCTGAGTGCTGTGTGCATAAAACTTGTGGGAGGGCCACACTACTGATAATCATTTGTCTTAGTGTCTTCATTGGCTTTTTGACACGACTAATATCCCTTGTTTCATAAAAAAAATTAAATGTCCTTTCGCACTGTTCAAGTAGTTTAGAAGAACTTCTTGTTGGGCTAGTTGGTGCATTGCTCTGCACGTTGTGCATTCGAAAGAGACAAACACAGGAAAAGGCAAAGAAGACGCAAAGAGCGCAAACTATCAACTCAGTTGATAGTTTGCGCTCTTTCCGTCTTCTTTGCCTTTTCCTGTGTTTTTTTCTTTAGAATGCACAACGTGGTTCTTCAGAGCACTGCTCAACAATTTTCGGAACTTCTGGTCTTGCGTAAGTTAAATTTTTCCAACCTTGTACAAACTCTTTCAGCTGAACGAGTTTGTTCTGTTCTCCGCGCTCTTGCGCGGTCAGCATGCGCATGCAGACCAAGCAATGTTCCACAGTAGACAAAATTGGCATAACTAAGAATCCTGCTAAATGAGAAAGTATGTCGCCCTCGATAGAAGACACTGGGTGCAGATCGACATCAATGACCTCCTCATTTTCGTCATATTCGCACTGCCTCGCAGGCTGTATTTCTGGAGAGAGAAAATCAACTAGATAATCACTGTCGTCAATTTCGTAGCCAGTTTTTTTTTTTGAACTTTTAGAAACTGGCTCACTGACACAATTTTAAGGGCATTTTTTAGATCATATGAGCTGGGCATAGGCGCCCGCATTCGGATTACGGAAAATAAATTCTCCAAGCAGTCTTGGACAAGCCTGCCAGTCAGGACAAATTTGTACCCGCAGTCTTTCAGGAGGTAAAGGTGTAGCTTCAGCACAACATCTGTCGACATGACTACGCCTGGCTGGCAGGGCTTCCAGATTTTTCGCACGCCAATTCTGAGTTTCGAGACAACTTCTGACACAAGGTTCAAAACTGAAACTGCTCGCTCATACTTTTCTTTGCCAATAATGCTTAAGGCGACCAACGGATGGCGAGCTGTCATTATCGTGTACCACTTGAATAAAAGTTCAAAAACCAAGCAGTGGTTTCAGCTTCCGATGGTAACGCTCCTTGATCTGCAAGGTACCTAATTCCTGCAGGGGCTTCTCTCAATAGCTGCGCAGTGATTCCGACTTTCATTTTTGTGAAGTGACCATCTGAAAAATGAATTTCACCGAGGTTTGAAACAACCTTGAGCTGTTCGTCGTGCTGATGCTCAAATTCTCAACATGCCCTATCAAAATTTCAGTGCTAGGCAAATTAAATCTTGACACAATCTTTTCACTAAGAAGCATGACATCCTTCCTCACAAGATGTCCTCTAATATTCTTAAGTACATGAGCAGGGTCGGGCATAAAGTAAAGCTCTCTTGCATCACAAGTTTGGGGAACACTGCACACAATCACCAAGTTACGTGAGCTCGACAGACTTAGACCTCCACATGGCTCGGTTGGAGGCACCCATGTCACAGGTCACACAGAGTACGCGAAGAGAGATCTCCGAGCAGAGTCGTATGAGATGAAACACAAAATCTCTCAACGTGTCACCAGAAACGTAAGCACCTGTAAAATAAGCTACCACTTGCTTCCAACGGCTATTCATGCATCCAACCATGAACACAAGAGCATGATTAGCTGGTTAATCAGACTCCGACAGAGTCGTCGTTCCAAGAAAAACATCAGAACTGCGATCTAGCTCTAGCCCTTTTCTTATCTCCATTTCGTCCAGGAACAATATGCAGTCTTTTTCAATATCGGCCATCATGGATACCTTGGTCTTCATTATTTCAAATATTTCAGTGAGCACGCCTGGTTGAAATGGAAGATGCTGTAGCCTTCTGCAGAGTGTTCTCCTTGACGGCAGCGGATTGCCTTGCTCAAGCAGAACATCGTATTCTGTAGAGCCACAAGCAAACTTCAGCTGCAAAGCCTTCTTTACTGTCACTGGGCTCCATGAACAGCCCTTTCTGTTGTGCTTCTGCAGGGCGACTTTTTGATCTTCGTTCAGGAAGCTGAGATTTGAGGTCAAAGTAGACATCTTTTTCTGAAGGCGTTTTGTAGTTCTAATTTTTCTTTGCAGCTTTTTTTTTTAGTCAGGGAGCATCGTTCCCTCAAAATCGAGTTCTTATTCTGAAGGTCCTGTACTTGTTTCACGAGCTCAGTTGCGGACATAGAAAACACATCTGCTGTTCGTGCTCCACTCTCCCTTGCATCTTGATGCTCTTCGCTCACATCACTGTCAGCGCTCTGAGAACAGCATTCTTCTGCGGCTGATGAGCTCTGGCCGCTAAATGGTAGCTGGGAACGTTCGTTGATGAGGCGGCTTTCTGTATTTAGGTAGAGGTGAAAATGTTAAAAAAACAAATTACATTAAGGACACGAAGCACTGAACTTGTCTTGAATTTCGCATATGCTTTTAAATGGTTCCCTTCATCGGATTTCGAACGACATGCATAAGCTAGATCAGGACCCGACATGCTTAATTTCCGCCATCTGAACTGGAGGAACTATGGGGCAGATCAGCGAGAAAATGTCACTATTATTTCTTCCGACTTTTTTATCCCATCAGCATTTCGTAATGAGTCGAAATGTTTACTTTCGAGAAAGTGTATATTTCCTTGCGCCTGAATTCAAAAATCATCGGCACAGCTGTGGATTTAAACAGGCGCCGTCCATCCTACCGATTGGCTTCATATTGGCCTTGGTCAAAATGAGGCTGAAATAAAGTAATGCATGGTAATACGAGGAACTGGAGCCTTTCATCAGTCAGATGTAAGGCTCGTGGCGTCATCAGCTCGACAAAAAGCAGTGATACCCAGAAGCAGTTGTGATAAATATAAATAATGTTAGGGTATCATGCCAAAACGCATGCAACAGTAAATTCATAAACAGTACGTTCACTGTTAACACAGATATATGCACCACCTTGACTTGCTCGCAAATATATATATATATATATATATATATATATATATATATATATATATATATATATATATATATATATATATATATATATATATATATATATATATATGAGGACTCCATCCCCTGTTCTTTTGCTTTGTTCGCCAAAAAATGAAGACCGACAAGTCGCCTTTGACGACTGCTAATTTCAGTAATTATGAAGGGGCAACTTTTCAGTTGTGCATTATGCCTCCGCCTCAGCAAATATTGTTCTGAAATGGAAGCGTTTCGGATGCCTTACCTCGCATACTTTGGAGTTGTCTGTTGGCTTCCAGCCGTCTCGTTTGACCTGCGTTCCCCACTTTTTTCTGCGCGCACTGTCTCGAGGAAAGCGAAATAGCCGCTGTCGTCTTCTAGTGCTGGCAGAACACCTGGGAACACAACAGCCCGTCATAGATTGATATGCGACTGCTTCATCACACACACAACACTAGCTCACTTCAAGCAGCCGGATCGCTAGTGCCACGAACAGAGCAAGACCCCATCCGCTGACTCTTAAATAGACGTCTCCCGATTGTAAATAACGTGGCGCCTAATGGGCGCGACATGACGCGCAAAATTTTTCACTACCGCCTTGACTTAGCATGTTTCCAGCATTCCCCGCCGCCTTTATCATCCCGATTAGATACGCCCCGGTACAAAATGCACCTTCTACCCAACTTTTGCGGAACCCCCGCTCCCCCTCCCCCCTCTCGCCCCATCTACTTCTTGGAGCCAGTTCACCCCGAATATCACGGCGCCGTACCTACCTTAAGCGCGTCAGTAAGCAAGAGAGCATGCGTGACTAATTAGTCTGTCGTCAAGAAGAGGCGCCTTATTTTTGGTATCCTTTTCAGTAAATCCCTACTGGGGAAAATATGCCACTTTGGTTGCGTCACGTATAGCCACGAGATAAGTAAAATTCGTCACGCGTGCTTCTGGGCAGGCATGTCCTGGAGCTTACTTTTTTTTCTCTTCCTTGATGACAGCAGCGGGGATGAGATCTTGCCTGCCGCGCGTCTTTCTGCTCAACATGAGTCAAATCCTCTCCTCCTGTCCCTTCACCTCTTTCATTTCATTTCTCCATTCTATCTGCCATCCTTTATTTCCGCTGCCCCAGCTCTGGTGCTTCCGTATCGATGCAAGATGCCGGGGCTAGCAGAAAACTTTTCCTTCCTTTTTATTATTTTAAAAAAACCACTTACTACAACTAGCCCAGACCAGTAGCTAATTAGAGGTCTACTGCCTTAGCCAGCGACTATGGAGTAAGGCGGCAAGCCAGCGTCTTTTGACAAGAGCTTTAGTTTCACGTACGTAGAGGCTTCACGTACGTAGAGCTCTTACGGGTGACCAGTGCGCATGCGCAGAACGCAAAGGGTATGCGCGAGTCTCACGTACGTACGTGAGATTCGAATTTTTACGTTGCGGTCTTTGCGTTGCTTGCGTACATAGCGTTGCCAAACATGGCGGCGCTCTGCCGGCCGCTTCACAGCGATAACAGCTTCGTCGCTAATCCCTCGACGTGATATCGTGTTCTAAACTATTGCATTCGCCTTCGATTTGCCCATTCTTACCCTCGCATAAGGTTTCAAGCGACAAATAGCTTTTGTTTTTCAGACAGAAGGGCGATTTTTCAGCTGTTAAGCCTGACGAAGTAGCGTTGGTCGTCGTCATAGCAACCGTCTCGCTATGAATGGCTTGGCTTAAAGACTTGTCTTGGATGATTTAGGCTACAACCAGTGTCTGTGTTTCTTAGTAGATGGCGCTAGGCGTAACGCGCGGCTTGTTTCGCGTACGTGTAACTATAAGGGTTTCAAACCACCTGCGTGCAGACTACGTAGACGTCTCACGTTTGCGTACGTGAACCCTCTACGTACGTGAAACTAAAACTCTCTAATAACGCAGCCGCCGCGGTCGGGTTTGAACACGGGAACTCGAGGCACCCTACCGCCGAGGGAGGTTTCGCGGCACGCGGCGCGCCGCCGCCGGCGTGCCGCGTGCCGCGTTTTGCCGCCGTGTTTTGCCGCCAGTGTGTCCGTACCATTATTAGAAGGGTGCTTTTCCTTCACTTACGGCGCGGTTTGGGTGTCCACCGAGGTATGTGACACAGGCGTCATTTCCTTTCCTTGAAACCAGTTTTATTTTCATTTTCCTTGCCTTTCGGCGCGGTTCGGGAGTCCACCAAGATATGTTTCATTTCCTTAAATTGTCCGGGCAAGTCGTCAGCCAAACGGACGATGGCGTTCAGTGGATTCCTTGGCAACGCTAAAACACGCTGTCGCGTCCTGATCTTAAAGACGAAACTTAAGCGTCCTCGAATTTTTCTTACGTTCGCGGGCCTTTTTCACAAATAAAGTCAGTTGGAAGTCTGCGCTTTGTCTGTCCATCTGCGTGCCTTACGTCCCGTCTTGTGCGCGCAGTTTGTACTCGCTCGCTTCATTATGAGCCAACTAGCCAACCAGAACGTCCTTCTTCGGCACTATAACGTGCACCAAAACATCAGATTCACTACATAAATGAGCGACAAAACTAACATCATACAACTTCTGAGTCGTTACCAAGTATTGAGAAAGCTTTTCATCTCGCACCACACTCTATGTAAATGATATGTGTTGTAACCATTTTTCAAAATATTGTCTGCTCTGTCAAGCCCAGTGCAACTTGCGAGTGCGAGCTTAAGGCAACGCGTTTAGTCGCAAAGCTTGTTGAAATGTTGAGAGAAAAAGACAAATGAAAAGTATTGACTGACCATATATTCTCTTGTAGGTTCTCCACTTGTCTTCCAAAGTATCTTTGGATTCCCAGTATGACAGACTGGCATACGCCAGGCCTGCTGACAAAAAGAGGCAAAGTCCTGATCCATCATTCCCACAGGTTGGAGCTCACGGACGTTTCCCACTTGCACACAAGTTGGACTGTGTTGCTTTGCATCAGTTATCATGTCCATGTGTGCCTATATATTTGTCGATCTCCAGTTCAGTCTAAACAAATAAAAGATACGAAAATGAATGCGTAAAATGGCTTCTTCACACATTTGTAGAATTCCTGAGCAGCAGTTACTTATATAAAGCAGCCTGTGTAATTATGACTGCCTTCCTTCCAAATCTTGTTTCCAAAAAACCGTCGTGCCATTAAACACATGCTGCACTACCTCTCATTTTATATAAAAAACACTGCGAACATGCTGTGTTCAAGAGTACTAGCCTAAAGCTTTTAATAACAAAGTTTATGGGGCCTAATCTCGAAAAATTCTGGAAGTACTGTTACATCGTGGCTCCCATGCTCTCGGTAAATTGTGGCGATGTTTCCTTTATGACGTATACCCTGCTCCTACGAAAAGTGCTTTCACATCACTGCGGAAAAGAGCGCAACCAAATCGCTTCCACTTAGCAGCCGAGAGTTCTATTTGGAAAGAGATGTGCAGGTACAAGGCAGGGACAATAACCTTCGAAGGATGTGTCATGGGGTCAGCTGGGATACGACGGTGCTCTTGAATCGAAAAGTAATGCTGGCAATGTCCACAGTCTTCCCAACGGAAAATAAATGGCAAGAAAATACCTAGCCAGAAATTGACTGGAGGTTCCACCGCAAATCTGATTCGTTACTAGGCGTACTCCCGACGCTGTAGGCCACGTAGCACACATGCATACATCTTATGATAGAGTTGTCCGGAGGTATGCTTACGTTCTTACCTGATATTTGGAACTATATGTAGGTGGCTGAGTGGGAACGCAGATTATAAGAGGAGCTTATTTTTGAAGAGAATTGAAACATAGTAGTCAGGATGCTGCTAACAGTAACGTCCAAAGGCGCACTACAAAAAAAAATGCATTCTTTTGGGACGCTAGAAGAATACCCTTTTTTACTTCACCGGCGCCTTCAAAGCCCTAATTATTCTAAACACACCCTTCTCCGCTGCCTAAAAGCATATTGCAAGTGACACTCTTCATTCTCGAAGGGGTGTAGAAAGGGTGCAAAACAAGCCGGATATGTGATCGCATATTGCATTACATGTATTTATAGTCTACTTTGAGCTCAAAAGACACTAAAGGACCAGGTAAAGGACATCTATTGAACGACGGTCCGCTAAAATGAGCATTTGCTCTTCTGAGTGCCCTGGGGAAGGCAGGTTTCCTCAAAATATGTATCTGAGGAAATAAATACTCAAATACACTTTCCAGAGCTGCTCAGTGTATGCGCGTTTCTGATACTCGTGCACGTACATTCTCCTGTAGACACTGGAAAAGAAAGCTTCTCTTCTGTGAAAGGTTTGCTTATACATATACCAGTATCGTATTGAAAGCTGGTTTGATTATCCGTAGACAGACATGTTAGCAAGTTTCTTTGATGTTAGAGTCGCGAGTAAAAAGATTAGCACAGTGATGTCACTGAAGGGACAAAAATCGCACCGCGCGGCTGGCGCCGCGCCGTGCTTTGCGAATACACCTAGCACATTTGTTATCGGCTTGTTCGTAACAGCAGGGCCGAATGTTCCTATCTGCTGCTGCGATGGCCCCGCCGCGGTGGCTCAGTGGTTAGGGCGCTCGTCTACTGATCCGGAGTTCCCGGGTTCGAACCCGACCGCGGCGGCTGCGTTTTTATGGAGGAAAAACGCTAAGGCGCCCGTGTGCTGTGCGTTGTCAGTGCACGTTAAAGATCCCCAGGTGGTCGAAATTATACCGGAGCCCTCCACTATGGCACCTCTTCCTTCCTTTCTTCTTTCACTCCCTTCTTTATCCCTTCCCATACGGCGCGGTTCAGGTGTCCAACGATATATGAGACAGATACTGCGCCATTTCCTTTCCCCCCAAAACCAATTATTATTATTATGCTGTGATGGCACGTCACTAGTGCTAATCTATTTTACTCGTGACTGTACGTGGTTTGCATCGCGGCAGTTTCATGAGCACGCATCATATACAATGGGAACACTGCACAGCTCTATTCTGTTATTGCGTCCTGTCATCTTTCCTGGAGTCGATGAAATATATATATATATATATATATATATATATATATATATATATATATATATATATATATATATATATATATATATATATATATATTACAACTTGATTCATGGGCAGTCTTAATGGGTGCCGCGGAATTAGGACGAAATGACGCGCTTTGTTTTCTGCAGAGGTCGCAATTTTCAATGCCAGGCTGTAAGCGCGCAGTGTTCTATCTCGTACTAGAGGTGAGACGTTAATAACCACAGATTTTATAAATAATTTCAGCGCCATTGATGCACTCTGTTGGCGGCACAAAGCAAGAGGTTTAACGCATATGCTTGCGGCCTACAAGGCGCCGGGCAATCCTCGTCCTCCCCAGCTTGCGGATGAAGGCTATCTCTCCTTCCCGCCACTGGACACTACATTTCAGGGTGATAGAAGTTTCTTGCTCATGGACAGCAATAAACCCCCTGCAGACTTCACCGTCGACTTTGGCGTGGCCGACCATCGGAATGGAGCCATTGGAAGAATTAATGGTAAATTCACGAGCAAGTGCGTTCGCCGCATGCATTGACGTCTTGACTAAAGGTACTAACCAATATACGATCACGGCTGTTCGGGAGGGATTCATTGCTTCATTCTGGCTGCGATTCTTATTTCCGCTGCTTCAGCTCAGGTTCTTCAGTATCTCTGGCAGATGCCGGGGCTAGCAAAATCTTTTCTTTCCTTTTTATTATTGTTTTAATGAAACCACTTACTACTACTATTACTAATGAATGCCAAACGCTATGTTCACGGCCTTTCTATAAGCACGGGCGAGGGGGAGGAGGTTGCACCGAACGCCAAAAGCAACGCGGCCTGAAACGCAAGAGTTGCAACCGGCGTCGCATAGAACGCACAGTTGCGTTCCACGGAACGCGTGTGCAGACCGCGATGCGCGGATGCAGCAAGGGGCTCCGGAAGTATCGACCACCTGGGGTTCTTTAACGAGCACTGGCATCTCACACGACATGGACTTCTACAATTCCGCCGCCATTGAAAATCGACCTCCGCGGTCGGGATCGAACTCACGTCTTTCCAGTCAGCAGCCGAGTTCAATAACCGATGAGCTACAGCGGCGGCATGACCGCGCATCTACTGAAGGCAATGTCATCATCTTGTTTGAAGTAGCAGTTCCGCAAACATGAACCCTAACCCATCGAAACAGGAATGCTGGAAGGCCGCAATAGGTAAATCACTCGGTACGTAGAGAAATAATCACACGAACCCAATGCATCGTCCAGTGTTGCAAGGCTCCCATGTTTGTCTGTGCTTGGGAACAAAATAACACACGACTGAAAGGCTGGGAATGGCAGGTATAAGTGCTATTCACTAAAAAACGTCTGTCTGTAGCAGACGACGAAGACAGCGGCACATGAGGTTATTCTCGTGGGTCTACCACCGAAGAAGAAGCAGAAGAGCAACAAGCTGCTGCCGGTCGCTGCAGCTGCTAGTCTCTTTTTAGGCTGCCACTCCTCCGGGCTCCCAGCTTCACTTCGTCACCGACGCGATAGATACTTGAGAGAAGCCTATCCCCACCGACATTACCGGATGGAAACCCGATTCGCTGCAAGTGGCTCCTCAGTGCCTCGAGCTTCCAGCGATCCAAAGAGCGCAGGAGGTCACGTGTCAGACAGCACATCGTCGTGGACGCCCCCTCTTAGAGAAGGCAATGGGGAGCGTGATATGCCAGTACTCGACCGCCTCCGCAAAGCCGAGTGCTTCGCGCTGGCGGTTTCCACTGCGCTCATCATGGTGGCCTTCACTGCCTGCTTCCCTTTCATGACTGCGGTAGCGTACGAAGCGCCCCAGCTAGAACACGGACCTGCGCCTCTGACTGTGGCCAGTTCAAGTCTCGTCGAAGTGAACGGTTTTGCGTCCATGCCTAATGACTCCAGTCTGCCGAGGAACGACACGTCGCGGTGGGAGATGCAACTGTTCTACGTCGTCCAGCAGGAATCAAACAACTCAACGCCCTCTTGATCGCGTGATGACTGCGTGGCCAAATCCACAAGAAGGCGGTATCAAATTCAACGCGCTATTAAGTATCTACATTCTTCTCGAAAGCCTGCATTTGTTCTTTTGTTTTTGTGATGATAAATCATTATTTCTTACGGATGACGCCAACTGACGCGTTCGGATTGCACTATTTCTGACGCGCCAATAATAATAATAATAATAATAATAATAATAATAATAATTGGTTTTTGAGGAAAGGAAACGGCGCAGTATCTGATATATCGGCGGACACCTGAACCACGCCGTAAGGGGAGGGATAGAGGAGGAAGTGAAAGAAGAAAGGAAGAAAGAGGTGCCGTAGTGGAGGGCTCCGGAATAATTTCGACCACCTGGGGATCTTTAACGAGCACTGACATCGCACAGCACACGGGCGCCTTAGCGTTTTGCCTCCATAAAAACGCAGCCGTTCGAACCCGGAAACTCCGGATCAGTAGCCGAGCGCGCTAACCACTGAGCCACCGCAGCGGGTATGACGCGCCAACGCTTGTGTAGGAGAACAACAAGGAGGGATGTTCACTCCTTGTATGTTCACTCCCGCGATGAAAGTTGCTAGACGTGAGCGTTTTCGGCCATTTTGCGCAACGCAGCAGAAAAGGCACGCGTCACAGGGCACTCAACGTCAATCATGATTTTGAAATGTATGCAGCACAAACGATGCATCCAAAAATTAAAGTGCAGCATATATACACCGACATGCAGTGCTCAGTCTATATTTTCACCTATAAATCTCGTCTCTATGTTCCAATCTCGCCTTATCAGGGAAGGCACGATGAAGCGCAGCCTGCTCTCGGTGGAACTGCTAAGACGCGTTCTTGAACACCGATTTACCTTAAGCAAGGTGATTGTGCGGGCTAGTTGGTATTCCATGACGAATTCCAGTGCAACACACAGCAAAAAAAGAAAACAGAGACAGGTTGGCACAGAAGCGCTTTATCAGTGGCATGGGATCCAGTGACAAACAGTTGAAAGGGCCCGATGTACAAGAGATGAAATTCAGTAAGGTGATAGTGCCGGGTAGTTGGTGATCCATGACGAATTGCAGTGCAACACAGCAACAACACATTCAGTGCAATACATTCAAGAAACGAAGGTAGAGAATACGTAACAAACATACAATGTGACATTTCTTTTTCGAACGCGCTTCAATATAAGTGAAAGCCAGGCGACCGTTAGGTCGGCAGGGGTGTTGTCTTTTTCTGAGGAAAGACGTGGTCATGGAGAGAGAGAGAGAAAAGGCAGGGATGCTAACCAGAAGGGTCTTCCGGCGATTCGTTGTGTGTGGCTTCATATACGAACAACTTTATATGAAGGTACTCACTCCTTATGACCCATGAAAACAAGAGAAACGGAGGAAATTTTTGACGAATTTGTTAAGTACCTTGAATGTAGCCGAGCTGCGTTATTTTTGGTTGATTTCAACTGTGTGCGCGAGCCGACGGACAGAACTACCGCGGGAACCGTGAAGGACATCAGTGCTGATTATTTGAAAAGCCTTAGAAGATGTAACGCGCCGAGGGAAGGATGAAAAGCGTGCCTGTGTACTTTAATCATACTCAACGGGTTAACCATGCACGTGTCCGCATAATCTACGTCTCGCCTCACTTTGCACCTCCGTGTGAGCAGTAGCAAGAGTAAAAATTTAGTGACCACTGTGTCGTCTGCTTTTGTGCAGAGCCAATGTGTCTGAGCGCAAAGATGCATACTCGCACACGTCACACTTATACGGTTTTTCTCCTGTGTGGAGGCGCATATGTCTCTGGCGATCAGAGCTCCTTGCAAACGCCTGCGGGCAGTAAGCACATTTCATGGGCTTTTCGCCAGTGTGAGTTCGCACATGCGCGGTAAGATTGGAAGAGAAGGGAGAACTGTAAGAGCAGAAACGGCATTGGAACAACCGTCGTTTCCCAAATGTGCTCCGCTTCTCAGGAGATGTCTGGCCCATTCCTGTCGACAATGAACTGCGGTCTTCGTTGGCTACATTCGCTTCCCTGCCATGCCCGTCCTTGTCCGGCCCTGAACCAGCAAATGCACTCGTGGAACCATCCGCAGGTTTGCGCATTGCTCCTGCGGTTAAAAGACGTAGAATATTACCATTAATATCATTTTTTTTAACTTCTCCTTCCGCAATGTTGGCAAGCAACCGTTCAAGTATGCCTTGCCTGATGATCGAATGCAATTATTTTAAGACTTAAATTTCACTTCCTCTTTCAAGGCAAGTTCATACTGATAGGGCGCTCCCCACGTCACCTAGTGCCCAGACTATTATCAGCGTCTACACGCATACTTCCAATCAAAAGCAGAATTTTTGTAGTGTGCATAATCATCGAGGTACAATGCGTGCCTACTTAAAAAGACCGCTCCGAAACAATTCAAAGGGTTTAAACGTTTTCTATGATATTTCGCCTCAGCAACTGCAATACACGCGGAATGATGTGAAGACATGGCACTTTACTACAATTTTTCTGTTCCGATCTAAGCAGATTGCAATATAAAAGGACACTGTCCCAAACTCATGTGTGCCTTAACTTCGCATAAAATGCGACTAGTAAATGCACACATCGCTGAAAAAATGGCAGTCAAGAAAAGAGCGATCTAACGAAAGTAGGCACAAAGACATGTAATAAGCATCATATCCACTGGATGGGCAGTTATCAGATCTGTGAAAATAAGAATGGGGCGACGAAACAACGTATCAAACGAACAGAAACCTAAAGCAACAACGAAACAAGCTAAAATTTAAAACGCATGCTATATATGGTTTACGGTTTACGGGTTTTTCACCGTCCCAAAGCTACGCAGGCTATGAGGGACGGCGTTGTGCAGAGCTCCGCTATATATATATATATATATATATATATATATATATATATATATATATATATTATCAGCACACAAGGCAAATGAAGTGAGGGGCTCGTTTTGACAATCATATTAAGGAAGCCAACAGTCACCGAAACCAAGGTGCATAGGGGAATGTTTAGTTGTTTTTTTAATGTGTCGTGCTGATCAGTTGGATAATAATACTTCGATTAATCTATCGCTCAAAGAAAATTACTTATAAAGCAGCAGAAAAAACAACTATGCCGCCGGTGGGATCCGAACCCACGACCTCCGAATATCGCGTCCGGTGCTCTATCAACTGAGCTACGGCGACGGCCGCCCAATCTGTTGCTCTCGTGGGTATTTATGTTTATGGGGTGTAAGCGAACCTTGAGAGTGTTCACCAGCGCCACCCTAGTCCACAGCGGCGGACGTAGCACGTCCTGTATTACCGCCAGTGTGACGTGGAACGTCATCTAACGGCGAGGGCGGAAACTGTGCGAGAGCCCTCTTATGCTACCTATGGCATCAAGACTGCCAGAACCGAGACCCTCGTTAAGCTATTAGCAGACAAAGTTAAGGAAATGAGGGGCTCATTTTGATAAACATATGAAGGGAGCTAACAGTCACCGAAACCAAGGTGCATAGGGGAATGTTTAGTTGTTTTCTCTTAAATGTGTAGTGCTGATCAGTGGGATAATAATACTTCGATTAATCTATCGCCTAAAGAAGATTACCTATAAAGCAGCAGTAAAAACAACCATGCCGCCGGTGGGAACCGAACCCACGATCTCAGAATATTGCGTCCGGTGCTCTTACCAACTGAGCTACGGCGACGGCTGTCCAAACTGCTGCCCTCACACGCCCATATTCTGTACGATATCAGTGCACATTAAACATATTGAATTAGTCCAAATTATTCTCCAGCACACCACTACGGAACCTCTTTAACTCGCACCATCTCCCCTTCTCTCTCGTCGCGAATAAGACGTCCACCAAGAAGTCAGACAGTTACTGCGCAATTCATTTCCTCAAAAAAAAATTCTCGCGCCACCCTCAGCCGCCTGCAGTCCAACGGTCGCGGTACCCCACTAGTGCGGTACATTCGCTCGCGCATCGAGCGCCTCGCGCAGAGAGGATGTGCGGTGCGTGCACAGTGGGTGCCCGGGCACTGCGGCATCGCCGGCAACGAAGAAGCTGACTACCTCGCGACAGCTGCACACCAACTACCTGCCAGCGATCTGCCCCTTGCGCTGGAGGGCGTGCGTGCGGTCATCCACGACCATCTCCGAAAGCAGCACCCCGACCCACGCATCGCAGGAGGTGAGCGCATCGACAGTATCACCGGCTGTCGCGCACTTACGCGGTCGCAACGTGTAATGATCCTCCGCGCGCTCATTGGCTGCGTGTGGCCCGGGGAACGACGGGAGCGTCACGGAATCGCGACGAGTGATGTGTTTGACGGATGCGGTGCAGTGGAAACACTGGAACACCTGCTCCTTCACCGTGCTGTACGCCGATGCTCGTCGCGATATGCTTGCGGCCTTTATGGCGCTGGGCAAACTACCAGACTCCCTCAAGACGCTATTGTGTCCGCAGGGCAGTCCGCACACCTATTAGTGAACCTTGGTGAGCCTCTGTGCATTCTTCGAACACACGGGCTTGACGTCCCGTCTGCTCTCCGCCACATAATTACGCGCAGTGACCGATCGCTCTGCGAGTGCTACCTTGGACGATTAACAACTCGACGCCCCGCTGCAGCAATATATTGCTGTGCGCGTGTGTTTTTATTGCTTCATCATGAACTAATCACGAGCGCAACCTCTACAAATTTTTTATTGTGTAAATATTTAGTGTATATTACATCTCCCCCTACCCTCTCTTCCTGTCCTCTCACCTCTTTCATTTCATTTCTCCATTCTGTCTGCTATCCTTTATTTCCGCTCCCTCAGCTCAGGTGCTTCAGTATCGATGGCAGATGCCGGGGTTAGCAAAAATCTTTTCCTTCCTTTTTATTATTTTTTAATAAAGCGCTGCTGCTACTACTATTCGCCCTGCCACCATGGCATTTAAATTAATGGTTAATCGCGAGAGGTTGGTTACCCAGTGAATTAAGGCTGCGACCTATTTCTGCACTGACTTGTGTCTGTCACAATGTTGTCAGCGCTAATGCATGCAGCTCACATCTTTCTTACCACCACCACGTATACTTCAAAGCGCGATTGAGGCGTACACTTCCCCAGGGAGCCAGTTATCCGCCTTCCTTTCCTCAAAATCATCGGAGTTTAGAACGCTGTCAAAGGCACACACAATGAACGCCAACGGTCTGAGTCGCACGGAAACAGGACAACGCCTACTGCTGCAGCTCCGTCTCAATCCACCCATTCCCACCCCAACAAGTCCTCCACCTTACATGATTTCTCTGCGCACGCAGGATTACATATATCAGAAGCGCCTACAGCGCAATACGAGCGCTAGCCTCCATCATGCAGGGTAGGCGGCAGGCTCGAGCGAGCTATTACACTAAAAGGTAAAGCAACCACTCCGATATCATTTATGTCGACGCAGTAGAAAATTCTAAAGTAGGATTTTTCACGGCAGTCGCACCCTATGAAGACGGCAGAGGGGGGCCGCCGCCACTATCCGAACTAATTCGCCTGCAGAGGCGGAAGGAGCCCCCATCGCACTTGCGCTGGTCCACTACACCATTGACAAAAAACAACCGAAATTTGCAGATTCCCAGGCCGCATACCGCCACTACCTAAAGGGCGTGGCGACGAAGGCCACACAGCGTATTTTTGCCACAGCCACCTCTCTCAACCGAACGGTTACTCTGTCGTGGATCCCTGGGCATGCCTCGATCCCCGATAATGAGCGCGTTCATGCGCTAGCCCCAGAACTCTCCTCCCGAACCCCGGACGATCAGGAACCCAACCCTGCGCAAGAGGCCCCATCGGTTCTTTATACATACCATCAAATCACCACATTCTACAAACTCAGCCGCATCACATTACCACCAACCCACAGTAACTTGTCGCCCTTATCCAGCACCACATGGCGATAATTACAGACGGACTGCGTTATTTCACCCTTCCGTCTCTCATGCTTTAACTCCACCTTTCCTCCTCATTGCAACACCTGTGGCGTGCCCAGATCCTCACATTTCCACTACCTTTTGGAATGTCCTTCCCCACAGGCAGTAACCCCCCTCCACAATCCCACTCATTCTTCCTGGGGCTGCTTTACGGACAGCTCAGCCCGCCAGCTAGAAATGGCTGGTAGAAAGGGCTTTATGTGAAGCACAAGCCCATGGACTCCTGGACCAGTAGGGGTCCACCGTGGAAGATTTTTTTTTTTGTAGCGCGGAGCTACAAAAAGCGAATTTCTCCAAAATGCGAATTTCCACAGAGGCGAATTTTTCAAATTCGTTTTGTGAAATGCTCGGGACCCGCCGCGGTGGCTCAGTGGTTAGGGCGCTCGGCTATTGATTCGGAGTTTCAGGGTTCGAACCCGACCGAGGCGGCCGCGTTTCGATGGAGGCGAAACGCAAACGCGCCCGTGTGCTGTGCGATGTCAGCGCACGTTAAAGATGCCCAGGTGGTCGGAATTATTCCGAAGCCGTCTACTACGGCACCTCTTCCCGACATCTCTTAGTCGCTCTTTTATCCCTCCCCTACGGCGCGGTTCAGGTGTCCACCGAGATGCGAGACAGATACCGTTTCCTTTCCCCAAAAACTAATTTTCTATTACGGCCAGAACGCAACGCACTAACGAATATACGATCACGGCTGTCCGGGAAGCATTCATTTCTCCTTTCTGGCTGCGATCCTTATTTCCGCTGCCCCAGCTCAGGTGCTTCAGTATCGATGACAGATGCCGAGGCTAGCAAAAATGTTTTCTTCCTCTTGATTATTTTTAATAAAACCGCTTGCTGCTACTATTACTAACGAATGCCAAACGCTACGTTCACGGCCTTTTTATAAGCACGGGCAAGGGGGAGGAGGTTGCATCGAACGCCAAAAGCAACGCGGCCTGAAATGCAAGTTTCAACCGGCGTCGCACAGAACGCACAGTTGTGTTCCACGGAACGCATGTGCAGACCGCGACGCGCGGATGCAGCAAAGGGCTCCGGAAGTACCGACCACCTGGGGTCCCTTAACGAGCACTGGCATCGCACACGACATGGACCTCTACAATTTCGCCGCCATTGAAAATCGACCTCCGCGGCCGGGATCGAACTCACGTCTTTCGAGTCAGCAGCCGAGTTCCATAACCGATGAGCTA
Organism: Amblyomma americanum; assembly: GCF_052857255.1. Lineage (NCBI taxonomy): Eukaryota > Metazoa > Arthropoda > Arachnida > Ixodida > Ixodidae > Amblyomma > Amblyomma americanum. The sequence goes on along the minus strand of NC_135506.1, from coordinate 40,141,160 downwards.
CAGCGGCGGCATGACGGCGCACCTACTGCAGGCAATGTCATCATCGTCTTTGAAGTGGTAGTGCCGCAAACATGAACCCTAACCCATCGAAACAGGAATGCTGGAAGGCCCACACTAAGTAAATCATGCAATGCGTAGCGAAAATATCACACGAACCCAATGCGTCGTCCACTGTTGCAGGGCTCCCATGTCTGTCCTTGCTTGTGTATTGGCTCTTCATTGCCGAGTTGGTGAGGGCTTCCATGGTTTTTCCGAGTTTCGGAACGTCCTGCGAAGAATTAAATGAGTGAAGATTGGCTCCTGATTAGCCCACCACTGCCGTATCCTACGGATTCAGACATTGCGTGTCAATGCTTTTCACACAGCAGTGCACCGCAGTTTTATACTCGATTGACCGCTTCCTGCTCCAGCAACACCACACCAATTAAAAATACACGCCGACGGAGCACTGCCCAACAAGTCTGGGAGAAATAGGCTCGATAAGTATAATTCTGAAATGCGGAAAACGTGCATGCACATTCCAGATACTTGACCTACCTCTTGTGTCGAAACGTGTCCGTATAGAACTGGCGACTGGGGAACAGAAGCGCCCGCACCACGGTAAGAAAATCGGAGAATGAACGCTAACCGACGATTCAAGTTGAACCGACGCTAAAAATGAGGCGTAAGATGAACTCACTCGCGCAATGTTTTAGCCAGCTCGTCACTCCGGCTTCGCAGTATATGTTCAGCCGACGCTAAAAAGTGAGGCGTGAGATGAACGCACTCGCGAAATGTTTCAGCAGCTCGTCACTCCGGCGTCGCAGTATCACTCTGTACTTCAAGTAACATTGGTGCTAAGCAGCGAGTTATAAAACGAGCATACGAGCAGCTCGACCAGGACTGAAGATTAAGGAATTTTTTTGAAGCGAAAAGCTTCACTACGCCAGCTTTTCACGCTGTCAGAGGGGCCACTACTTTGACCTTGAATGTAGCTAGAGGCCAAACTAGCAAATGACGCGTCTCACATATCTCGGTGGACACCTGAATCGCGCCTTAAGGAAAGTGAAATAAAGTTGGTTTTAAGGAAAAGAAATGACGCCTGTCTCACATATCTCGGTGGACACCCGAACCGCGCCGTAAGGGAGGGATAAAGGAGGGACTCGAAAGAAGAAAGAGGTGCCGTAGTGGAGGGGTCGTGAATAATTTTCGCCGCATGGGGATCTTTGGCGTTAACTGACGGACGCCTATGCGTTTTGCCTCCATCGAAACGCTGCTGCTGCGGTCGGGTTCGAACCCGGGAACTCCTGATCAGTAGCCGAGCGCGCTAACCACTGAGCCGCCGCGGAGGGTTAGGTGTTGGCGTGCTGATGGGCGCTTCTGAGCGCTGCACTCTGATTTGCGCGCACCTCTGTTCGCTGTTGAGTGTGGGCCACCACACTGCGTCTCTTACCCTTGCTGTGCTGCGTCCGATGCCTTGGAGCCCTTGTTGGATCAGTTGCAGAATCTTTCGACGCTACGCTACGATATCGGAATGACGATGCGGTGACCTTTGAGCAGGAAGCCGTCGCACCCTGTTATGCTACCTCGTTCTTTCCAGTATTCCTTTAGGTGCAATGAAATTTTGGAGACGTTTTCCGGCCATTCTTTCCGGCAGAAGCGCGTAGCAGCAAACAACAGAGGCCGTCTTCTACTTGGTGCTTTCGTAGTTCCTCCGGACGGGATGAGACAAGGTTGGTGGCTGCGAGTACAGCTTCACCGACAAAGAGCCCGACATAGACTGCCTGCAGTTGCTAGTGCTCTTGATCCAGTTCCTGTACTGGTTCTCTGGAAAGTGTATCCTCTGGGGCTACCAGTTTGCCGGGAACGTAGAGGACATTGAACTGGTACCGCATGAAGCGAATCCGCAGTCGATGAATACGGGGCGGTATATCATGTCGAGTTCGGTTGACCCCAGCAGCGTGATGAGAGGGCGGTAGTCTGTTTCAAGCTGGTAATGATAGAGTTCGCGACATATGATCAAAACACTCGGAGAAATTTAAGAATAATAAATTTTACTGCCCCGAAAATGATGCGAATGAAAAAGAGACAGAAAATAGTATAGAAGAAGAGAACAATATAATGTAATTGCCGTTTTGTGGACAAGCCAGCCAGTGCAGTTCGACTGCCGATATTCTCGAGTTTTTCCTCCAATTTAGCAGCCATATGAGTGGAGGTTGGCTTCTGAAACGCAAAACAGGCCTCGAGGGCTGCTTGGAGTCGAGGCGCGTTTGTAAGTTCCGCGGATAGTCTCAAAGTTGTTCTTGAGAATGAAGGAAGAATGGAAAGGAAAGTGCACGGGCCTGCCCACAGGCGCAGTCTGAGCCACACTCGCTGCTACGAGCAGACAGTGGGAGAATTGAGAGAGAGTAGAGAGGAAAAACTGAAAAAAAAAAAAATTGAAAGGACGCGCGTCGCAACATTCGCGTCATCTGTAGCGATGACGACGGTATAGCAGCAACAGGTACACCCGGTAACAAGAAGCCCTCGCCGCATTGCTGAGAGCTCCTAGATACCAACCACGGTGTAATAACAACATTCTTACACCGTGATGCCAACCCCGTGAGGCCAAGCCAATACCTCTCTTGGTGTCGCGAGTCTCGGAGGCCACGTAACGTTGCTTAAAAGTTGAGATATTTGTCAAGAGATGGCGAATGCTACTGTCAACTTGGGAGAGAGGGAGAAAGAGAGAGAGATGAGCTCAGGTTTTTGGCTCACGCGGCAGGCATCGTGAAATGAGAGAAAGGATGGAGCGGAGTGTCGGGGGCGAGCAACGCTGCTCTGCTGGTGCCTGTAGTCGCGTTGTTGTAGGTCGTGGTTATGGGTTTTGTACGGAGTTGTGTTTGCGTCTTCTGTCAGAGCGGCGCGGTTTGAATGCTTATACCACACAATAATGCGTTCGTCACATACACTGACAACCATTGCACGTGCCTGGGAAATAACGACAACTTCGTGGCGGTATGAACAAAGCTTGCGATTCACGGGAGTTGTGACCACGGTGCCAGGGCTGTGTTTGCGACTGCGGCTACTGTCAGTGCGCGGTTTGCTCGAACCGTCGATGAAGGTGTTGTTATGAAAGGCTCTTGGTAAGTTGCGAACTGTTCTGTCATCACAGTGAAGTGTCAGGCAACGCGTATGTAGTGAATGTGCCTGCGGTCGGTAGCTTTTTGGGATGAGGCAGTTCTTATCTTCTCGACGCGTTTTCAACGAAAAATGTGACTAGCTCCAGCACCCACGTACCTGATCAAGCTCTTCTATTAATGTCTTCGTGTGGGCTATTCGGTCCTTAGTGATAGAAAAAACAGCGATGAATAAATGAAGATGACAGCGAAGAGACGTAGACCACCTAGAAAGTAGTAGTAGTAGTAGTATTGTAGCCCATTGGAACTGAAGTGTGCCGGCCGTGAAACACAGGTTTGTTTAGTCAGTGTCGTTGCTCGGATAACAAACTCTGTCGTGTATTCGTCAGATTAATCAAAAGCTGAAGTGAATTCTGTCGACGGTTGTTTCGGTTTTGACGCTAACCGAAGCTACCATGTGGGTCATCGTTCGAGAAAATAAGCAGCACAATCTAGCAGGGATGTATGTGCGAAAAGCTTTGAGCAGTTCAGTCCACGACAGTTTGAATTGCCCAAGAAGCCAATCCTCTTAACGTGTACCATGACACTGCGTAAACCTGTGTCCCGCAGTCGCGTCGTTAACTTAATAAAGAGCCTAAAATTTGCCAGTTGCGCTGTAGTGCTACCGACGGATTTGGAAAATGTAGTGCACCCTGAAGGGAAAATCTGTTGCTGGCACAGCACATTCTAAGTTCGTATTCATAGCATTACAAGTATGAAAAGCAGCTTTTGAGCAGATCTCGAGAGTTCATTCCATTTGTAACACATCAGTCTGGATATCTGCAGACGTTATAGCACAAGCATGCCAGACCATATAGCATTAAGCTCATGAATATCATGGCAGGTATAATTCAAGAGCTCTGGTAACAATTCAAAAGAATCCTCATATTTGTATATGTGACGTTGAATACAAAGGTGTAGGCTTTGACTTCTCATGTGTATTAAGGGTGCTCTTAGTTACAACTGCATTAGTGTACAGTGTTCTAGCAATGGGAACACAAGGGCACAATTGTCAGAGTAAGGCCAGGCTGATTTGTTATTTGTGTTTGGTTTGGTTTATGGAGGTTTAACGTCCCAAAGCGACTATGAGGAACGCCGTAGTGAAGGGCTCCGGAAATTTCGATCACCCGGTGTTCTTTAATGTGCATTTACATCGCACAGTACAGTATTTTGCATCTTTATCGTGAATACCTCAAACAATTTTTCTCGCCTCAGCCGTTGGCTCATCTGTGGTAAAACTGAGCACAGAGCTTGCATATTGTGGTAACTTTTGTCTCGTAGCAAGCATCATTCAGCCGCGAATGGTGCAGCTCTGTAATCGTCTGCGCCGAGATCGACGAACTGAAAGCCGCCAGGGCCTGATTGCCGCGAAGGGCGGCAATGCAAACAAAAGATGGCGCCACTAACCCTCTTTGGCAAAACATCAGAGTTGGCTGCTTTCAGTTCGTCGATTTCGAGGCAGACGATTACAGGTTTGCATCATGTGCAGCTGATCCAGGTACGTACTGATGACAAACTTACTACGAGACAAAAGTTACCGCAATACCCAAGTTCTGTGCACAGTTTCAGAGTAAAAGAACCAGCGGTTGAGGCCAGAAAATTTTAAAAAGTCTTCACTATAAAGGTGCACAATACTGTACATGGGCATCTAGCATTTCGCCTCCGTCGAAATTCAAATGTCGTGGCCGGAATCGAACCTGCGTCTTTCAAGTCAGCAGCCGAGCGTCATAACCACTGAGCCACCGCAGTGGCTTCGTTATATGTGGAAGTGTTCTTGAATATCCTTCAGCCCCTACATTATTCATGCTGAAATTATGAGTGTTTCTGTGGCTTCTCATCTGTGCTTCATTGGTCTTTTGATGGGCGCTTTTGCACATTTGGGTGAAGTGCATGACTCTGAAGAAAAAAAACTTCAATCTCGAAAGACTTGGAGTACCTGTTTTAAAACTGTGTAAATGCTACATGTAGTTATTAAAAGAAATAAACACTTTGCATAGTTATTATTGCCACTTTCTAGAAGCACTGAGCCTGTCTACAATTTGCTGTCATTGTAGAGCCATTCAGATGCTTCCCACCAGGGACATGTCCAAGAGAGGGCCCGAGGAAGCCTGGGCCCCTCCCAAAATATCCCCCCCCCCCACCGGGCTTTGCCCTATACAACTGCTTCGCCCCCACCCCCTGAAAAATATTTCTGCCTACATGCCTGCTTCCCACAGTAGGGCACCTTTCAAAGGGAGTGCTGACTGCTCTTGCATTGTAAATGGCTTGGGTGAAGGCTGTCCTCATAGGGTCGGAAGTGTTTCTATCACAACTTGTGCTTGTTGCAATCAGACAAACAGCATTACAGTCTGTTTTTGTGATATTTTGCAGGAGATGCGATAGATCTGATGACTTGAGTGTTGCCAGCTGTTCCATGCCACTACACCTGACCATTTCTCGCCCATTTCAGTTCGTCATGGCACAAAAGTTTGATGTCAGTGTGTGCACATAATAATGAACATGTGTCTGCAATGGCTAAGCTTGGCCTTTCATCTGCTGCATATTTGCTGATTTATTATAGGTCTCAAGTACCCCCAAATGAGAGGTGTTACATCAGTGATATATGTCGGAATACATCATAATCTGAGGTTTTCTCTTTGGTGTTTATGAAACACACTGCTAGTTCAGTGTTTGGCATCAACAGCCAGGCTATTTGACTTGACTGCTGTTTATACTATTCTATTTCGCACATTGCCTTATTTATTTACCCTCAGGGGCAAGACATTACACAAGGCAGGTAAGAAGAAGTGATAGTCTTTTATTCAAATATAAAATGACAGATCTCCAACTGTGCAGAAAGTTTATTCTTTGGGGTGAATTTAAAGAGTGCTGTCCGGTAGCTGGCCAAGAATGCTGATCAGAGCTCTGGACCTGCAGTTATCCTTGGCTGAACTGTTGAACACTCAGTTTCTACTCCGCAGGCACCTCTTTGCTTCTCTGCCGGGGTCCAATTTTGTCACTCAGCCCTGATGTCCCGTGCACCAAGAGGGAGCGGCCAAGGGTGATGTACTATAAGCCCAACAGTCGCTTTCCATTGCCTACAGGTACAGGCAGATAGGGTAGATTTTGGCGTGGCGATTGCCCCAAGAACACATTATGTCATCATTTCATGCATAAGCATGAAATGATGTTAGCAATATGAACTTTGGGGGGGGGGGGGGGGGGAGGAGAAGTAGTCCACTGACGTGTGGTAATGATGTAAAAGAGTAAGGAGGCCTGTGGACCCAGACACGTGTGTATATTTGTGTGTGTTGCTTAGTTGCTTATTTGAGATGCCCGGGTACTTGGTCACTTTTTTTCTCGCGCATGAGTGATAGATTTTCTTGTGTACGTGTGTGTGGTCTTAATGCCATGTGCTTGAGCCGAGCCAAGCAAAGTAGACTTGAGGGTTTTTTTTCTTGCATATGCTTTTTTTTTCTCATACATATCTTGTTGCATTGTGATGGCAAGTTATTGAAGACTCTTCTGGTTATAAGACTCTTCTAGGTATAAACTAAACTAAACATGCCTCACTTTTGGGTGCAAAGATTAGGGCTTGCACCAAACCAGTTGCCTCATATTGTAGTCAATCTGGTCCTTTATTGTGAATGCATTGCCAATAAGTCCAGTTTGTGTTCAGATTTTGAAATCATCTTTTGAATAGAGTTGGATCTTTTTTTTACGCCTCTATAAATGGTGAGCTCTTGCTTTTTGCACAAATATGCAGCCCTCGTCTTCCATTGAACATTTCCAAGGTCTTCAACCCCCCAAGACCGGGAACCCTGCAGGGTTACCACACTGGGGTCCTGTGAGGTCAACTCCCCCACCTTCTACGGCTGCTACAAGACTGCTTTCACCAACTCAGAGGTTGTTTTGATGCCTGCTACAGAGTACTAGTTCTGATGTTGACCGTTTCACAGTTTTCAAAGCAGGCAAATATGTTCAATTGGCTTTGATCTCACAGGCTACGAGCTCAACCTACCTAATGTCCTCCCCTGCCTTTCCCTCCACCTGCTAAGGTTTGGTTGCCCAGGACCACAATTGGGACATGGTGCAGTGAGGCGAAGCCAGGACTAATAACTGGTACTCAGTACAACCGCTGGGTGTTCCCAAGTTTTGACGAATACTCGTCCCCCGGGTGGCTAATCACACCTTTCGATTCAGCTAAAAGAAAGCATCCCAAGACCAAGGCTCGATTCACCCAGCTGCAAGGCCCCGAACTCCCCGGAATCTGAAACCAACATTCTGTGGCTGGGTGATACGCCTTTCATAGCGAGAGGGCAATTTTATGGCTTAGCCATTCTAATCTTTTTAATTTTTGCTGCCTTTTGATGCCGGATACCATATGTCCAGACCGGACCCCTCCCGACTTGCCCCCACATCTGGTAATGGGCAGTGTGGGCCAGCACTCTCTCGATGCTGGGGGGAGCATGCGCTGACAACTCTTCTGGGAATTCTCAAGCCCTATAGAGTGAGCTCCAGTGGTCCCACTCCGACCACTGCTATTGCTACCGGGCACAACAGCCTAAAGGGACCCAGAAAGGGGGTTTCAATAATGGTGCGATATGTCTGGGATGTTAAAAGACGACAGTTCATAAGTAACCACCAACAAGAATTATTTTAATGCGTTTTGTGGAAGCTGAGTTTTGTGGAAGACAAAATTTGAACTTCCGCGTCTTCGCGCCTTTCCCTCTCCTCTCGCACGCCAAAACGGCGGCGCTCCTCCGCCGGCCCCTCTCACTCGGCCGCTCTCCTGCGCCCGGAGTGGCCGCGGCCGCTGTAGCGCATGACGTCTGAAAGAGTTTGGCGCTGTGAACCAGTGATAACCTCCGGCTGCTGACATCATTTGTAAGACGTGACATCGTCTGCCAGGTTTTCGTGCGAAAGTCCGGCACCACGCGTCACCGCGAGGTGCGAAAGCGGGAATTTTTGAAAATGTATTGCAAATTTCCCGCCCGCTTCTAAGGTCTCGTAAGCGGCATGGACGCTCGGTGGCCTGTACTCTACATAGTGCAAGCATTTTAAAGCCAAGCTGAAACACCCCTTTCTGTGGCCCTTTAAACTGCACTCAGTTTCTTCAGCAGGCAGTTGCTGAACAGTATCTTGTGCTGCATTTTTGGTTGTGAGTACTTAGTTGTTGCATCGTTTCTTTCTCACATTATGCCTCTCTCGTTAGCAGCCTAAAAATGAGTTACGACTTCCTAATGCATACACTGAGTACTGAAGGACTATGGTGATAGCTGTACCCTTCTAGTGTTGTGACTACCTAAAATAATGCCAATATTTCTTTCGCCAATACTGGTCTTGCTTTGGAATATTCAGAATAAATGCTTTCTCCCACCCCTGAAGAGATCGCTATCAGTGGACAACACACAAGGTGGTGGTGTCATTTAATGGCCGTAAACCTGCTTGAAGTTAATTTTGTCAGTGTGCCTAATCCTGTATTGTTTCTTTTGCAGAACCAGTTGCCCAGGATGTCTGCTGCCTAATTGGGAGATCATGCATTCCTGTTTCCCGAAACACTGTTAAGCAGTGTAAACGTGTTTCTCTACTGACCATTTATCTTATTTTAGGTTGTGCAGCGAGCGTTTATGACTCCTGTGTTCTTTTTAGTACAATTTTGTCATATCAACTCGTACTGCTTTAGCAGTCTTTGCTTCTGAATGCCATTCTGTTTCCTCAGACAAAACATGTAGCTCAGGATGTCTTTTTTTCTTTTTTTGCAGGGGCGCTTTCTGCATGAGCATCATTGTACATGCGCAGAAAAGCCTTCTGCCCAATTTTATGTGCTGTAAAATTTGTTGCAGTATCGAATGTCTGTGAACTAGTTGAAGAGAGTGGCATCAGTTGTTCATCAAGGTTGCATGTAACTGTACAGATACGCCTAACCAGACTGCTTTGAAGAGCAAAAGAATAGTAATAATAATCAGCATTGTGACTGCCATGAATGAAGCTTTACTTGCAGGTTTAAGCAAAAAATGCAGTGCTAGAGACTAGCCAGAGTTATGTGGAACCCAGGTCAAAGAAAGTTTTTGTAATTCAGCTACTTTATTGTGGTCATTGTCCTTGTTTTGATGAAGTTCACTCAGAACTGAAGCCCTGAATGATCAGTGTATTTGGTTGCGTTTTCAGTGATGCACACTGCAATTGTCAGTGAAAAGTGTAAGGGAAGCTGAGAGGTTCTCTAGACATACGTCTAAGCAGCATCGTTGAATCGAGTCTTTTTGTTAGAAGTCCATTTGTTTCAAATGTGATTTGTGTCTTTCAAAAGTTATATAGAGCATTGGCCTTTCCTAGCAAAATTAAGTAATATTTAGTTGTAACTACTAGTTTTGTGGAAATTCTGCTTTTGGATTTTACTTCATTCCTCAGAGCAAGCACAAAGTTCATTGTGTGTGTTGTTCTATCATGTTGCTGGCTTTGGCTAGCCTAAATATGTTGCCGCGGTGTAATAACGAGTAGCTTTCTGCAGTGTTGTGTACTGTGGTATGAAAGCGACTTTCATATCTTTCTGCAGTGCATGATTTCTTGAGCATCACGGACAGGTTCCAGCAACTCTCAGATATCTGGTAATGCAAACACAAGCAGCCAAGTGTTCTCTGGTCTTGAAAAGATGAAGGTTCTTTCATGGTGTTTACATGTCGAACGTGAAAATGTGTTGGTCATTGAATGTTTTATGGTTTTGTTTCTGGTTTCACGTATTTTACTGTTGACATTCATTACATTCATGCCGACATGTAAAGCTATGAATTTTGCTTTTTTCTATCGAAATTGCCAGTTGCCTACCCTTGTGCGTGTGTTAGCCTCATTTACATTGAATTTCTGGGAGATGTATGAGTGTTCCTTCTTGATTGACTTAAGTTGTGCATGTTACAAAGAGGTTGTAGGCAAGAGTTGTCCAGGCTGGAGGAAAAAGAATGTACAAATTTAAACACTCAGTTGGAATACTGATAACCACAGACCATCACTCGGCCCCATCCATTTTCCCATGCTGGGCTGGATTGATTGCACATACCAAAGATGACAACAGCAGTGGCCTAATGGTTTAATTATCTGCCTTGCATGAGAGAGGTGTGAGGTTTGATCCCCAGTCCTGCCGGGTATTCACTGGTGATTCAGTGGATGCAACCTTTCCCCTGGCCTGATTGTCGGCTTATATGAGGTGAAATGCTTGGGAGACGGGTGTATGACCCCATCTTGTCTAAAGCGAAACAGCCTGCACCATAGCGTTTTTTTGCCCAAAGTAGCCCTTGCGTCATAAAAATTCATCATCATCACCAACATATCATAGGGGATTACTTCTCTTTGTTGCATGTGTACATGACTGTGAATGAAGTGATTGCGGAAGAGTTACATGTAGTGCTGCTTTTAAGTATTTTTTTTTTTTCGAAAATCGCCATCCATAATTAGGGGGTTGACCTATACACGGAGCCAACCTATTTGCAGGGTGTAAAGTAATTTCGGCCGAGCCAAGGGTAGTACGTGTCTTGTGTCTGTGCGCGTTCCTTGTAGGGCGTGTGGACTTCCATGTGCCACAAAAAGAAAGTCGTTAGTTCTGGTGTAGATCAGTTCCGCTAAAAAAAGAGTAAAAATTGGTTTTTGAGAAAAGGAAATGCCGCAGTAACTGTCTTGAATATCTGGGTGGACATGGAACTGCCCCCCCCCCCCCCCCCCCCGTAAGGGAAGGGATAAAAGAGGAGTGAAAGAAGTAAGAAAGGAAGAAAGAGGTGCCAGCAAAGCTAATACCGGGTCCAGTTGGTTGATCATTATGCGAACGTATGCGCTAAGAGCGACACAAGAAGACAATACACACACGACACAAGCGCAAACTAACAACTGTTTATTCCTTGCGGAAGATGCGTTTATATACGCAATGTCAGTTTTTAGAAGATGCAACCTTCCCGTCATCAGTCACGTGACCATCACCACAACCCAGCATCTACAGTTGTCATATCAATTTCGTTTTTTGTAAGTGTGATAGAAAGAGTGCTTACGCACATTCCATTTTCCGCCTTTTCGATTAAAAACGCTTCAACTATTTCTCTTTCAATCCTTTCATTCTGCTTACCTACAATTGTGATCCTGTTGAACATTGGTTCGCATTTCTTTTTACACCTGCTGCAATTTTTCGCTAAATTCTCCGGGTGGACAATTTTTTCACAGTCATTATTATGCTCTAGAAGCCTCGTGCCGACACATCTTCCTGAATGCCCAATGTATTGTTTTCCGCATGATATTGGAATCTTATAAATAATGTCCCTCTGGCATGGTATGAACCTTTCCCTATGGGCAATGTCATATTCCTTGCGATTGTCACGCTTTCCTTTCGCATTCACCTTGTTGCAGAGGCTTATCACCTTTCTTGGTGCGCTAAATACAACTTTTTCTTGGTGTTTACCACTTTCTTCAATGCGTGCGATACTTTATGTATGTACGGTATGACAACCACTCCTCTAGTCCCCTGCTCTTCCTACTTCTTTCCTTTCCTCATCAAGGATTTTACTAGTTTTTCGGCCACTGACTCGATCATGTTTTCAAAGAACCCACTACTGATCAGCCGGCTGATTTGCATGCTGATGCTCTCAGTCATTTCGTGATCGCAGGACTTCGTAAGGCTCTGCATCATGCACGAGTGGGCAACACTCCTTTTGACAAGCTTAGACTGTCTGGAATTATATCCCATTGTTTTTTGTTTTGTTTTTTTTTTTCACTTTTTGTATGATACCACTAGCAAGTATGGACAGAGGTTTCCTGTATTTGTAGATCGAGGAATCTTATCATAGCTTTTTCAGGTAGTTCATAAGTGAAGTCAAGGCCATCGAATATGCGTTTGAAAAGCGTCACTATCCCATCTGCGTCAACCGTGCCTGTTTTTTCCGCACTAAAACACGGCAAAAGATCGTCTACATATCGAAAGCATGCAAACACATTCCTGCCTTCCAGCTCTGGTTTAAGGGAGCGATCGCCCTTTGCCATGTACAGGTTCAAAAGTGCACGAGCCAGACACGAACCAATGCATATGCCGCCTCGCTGTGCGTGCACTTTTCCTTCATACCGCACGTATAGGGATCTCAAGTATACCTAAAGCAGTTCAAGATGTCTACCGACGCTCGTTCCACATTCATTCTGAAGCTCCGTAGCTGTCAATACTTTCCTCTACTGCAGAAATCGCACCGTCTTAAGGAATTGAATAAAACATGTCTTTAATGTCCACAGACAAGCACGTTACCGGTGTCCCTTTCTTCAAGAAGTTGATGACCTGCTCTGATCCTTGCACCACGTTTGGGTCCTCACAAGTCAGCTTAGACAGTTGTACCTTCAGGTATCTAGCAACATGACTTTGCCACGTGTTCTTGTCCTCAACGATCATCCTGAAGGGGTTGTCTTCTTTGTGCGTCTTTACCGAAAAGAATGGCCACAGTATGAGCCCCTTGCTTCCTTTGACCGTGTTCGAGAGCTTTTGCAAACCTAGACGGCACAGGATTTGGCCACTTGCAGTCTCATTTTCTTAAGATCTTGTTCAGCCACATGCATTTCATCGAAATTCTAGAAAGTTAGTTTGCGCTTGTGTCGTGTGTGTATTGTCTTGTGTCACTCTTAGCACATACGTTTGCAGCATGAAGAAAGAGGTGCCGTAGTGGAGGTCCCTGGAATTATTTCGACCATCTGGGGATCTTTAACATGCACTGACTTCGCACAGCACACGGGCACCTGTTTTGTTTTGCCTCCATCGATATGCGGCCGCCACGGTCAGGTTCTAACTTGGGTTCTCCGGTTCAGTAGACTAGCGCCTTAACCACTGAGTGACCGCGGTGGGTTCGAATTGTGTGCTGTTCTCCCGGCTTGCTCATGCTGGCAATTGCTTTCCATGACGAGCGGTAGACTGCATGAGAGCAAACTTCCAGCAACATCTGAAGTGGACACAGTGCCGCTAATTAGCCACTGCATGCGAATGTGGAAGGCAGGATGGGGCGCCGTTTCATTAGCTTTGATCTTCATTTGCGTCTGGCTGCTGGCCTTGCAACTGCATCATTAAATGCTTTTTGCTTTGAGCTGGCCCACGTTGCAATGCCATCCTGTGAAGGGGTATGGCAGCTTTTGAATTCAGTGTTTTTTGCACTGAAGCAGCGCAAAAAGTTGGGCAAGTTGGGTATCAGTGACCCCTCCCTTGCGCTGATGGAGAAAGAAATTTCTTTTCTAAAGTGTCACAGCTAATCTTTGGTCTGATTTTGTGCCTTAGCTTCTTTTTCTTGTTTTTTCTTACCCCTTATTTATTCCGGGCGTTTTGAATAAACGCGTTTGTTGTTAGTAAGTGCTCATCTCGTGTTCCTTCAAGTGTCTCGTCTTTTTTTTGCGCTGTCCTTCAATCAATGTTTCCTTTTTTTTTTTTCAGCAAGGGCTGCAAATTGGGGGGGGGGGTCGACCTTTAGTTGGAGTTGACTTATACATGGCAATATAAGGTTATTTGTCAGAAAGAGATAGCGAGTCGGAAATTACCATCAGTATCTGCAGTGGACACAGGTCCGAGCAGAATTTTCTCTAGGTCGCAACTGAACACACAGCCTGCTGTATGCCCATTCTTAAGATGGAAGCACATCAATTAAATTTTTTAATGCACAGTGCAAAATTTGTGATTTTCTAACCTTGAAACTACAGATTTGGAGTACAACTTCCACAAATGTGGATGTGCTTGTGACAACTCCAAATGATTGTGAAAATGTGTTTCTTGATGGCATGTGCCTAAAGGGTCCGTGAAATGATTTCGATGGGCATGTTCTAGTGCAACAGATCTGTAGAGGTGGTCTTTGCGGGTGTTCGAGCCAAATTGGAAAGCTCTGTGTGGACCCTTTAATTTAGACAATTTTTAAAAATCGCTGCTCGCATGATCATCTAGACTGCCCACTGACGTCACTTGGGTGGGGGACGTGGCGGTGAGGTGTTGCCCTAATCAGATGTGAACTGTTGCGGACAGAAAATTTTAAAAATTATTTCTAAATTATAGGGTCCACTCCGACCTTTCAAATTTGACACGAATACCCACAAAGACCACCTCTACAGATCTGTTGCACTTCAATATGCCGATCAAACTCATTTCAGGGTCCCTCTAACAGATTACGTTAAAAATGTGTTCAGAACTTTTTTGCACAATGTTTAATTTGCATCGGAAGGGGGACATCGTAGTTAATAACGCAGTGCCACTATGTTTGCTCGTCTGGCACATGCACCACAGACTCCTTTAAGTAAAGCAGCTCGTATCATGCCTCAATTACTTTGTGATAAAAAAAAAGCCCAATTATCAGGTCTTTGTTTTGTGCCTATTGCTGACATTTCTGACTGCCGCTTGCTCATTGTGGTGTCCTCTGTCTCTTTTTTTTCCCTTCATGCCTCTACAAAGATGACCACCACATCGACAACCTCGACGCGGAAGGCACTGTCATGGCAAGCCAGGCTGCTGCCAAAGTCAGACAAGCGGCCTTCATCACAATCGGCTGCTCCTTCAGGTGCGACCAGTGCGACTTTGCCAGCCGCAATGAGATCGTGCTCACGGAGCACAAGAAGCTTTTCCACCAGCCATGTGGTCCGCCGCCAGTTCGCTTCGAGTGCCAGCACTGCCGCGCTTCATTCAGGCGGCAGGACCGGTTGCTGTGCCACTTGCAGAAGCACACCGGCAATGGCTCCTTCGACTGCTACCTCTGCCCTGGGACATTCGCGAGCGAGCAGAACCTCGTGCGGCATGTGAAGACCACGCATGGCAGCGCTGAATCCTTCCACTGCTACTTATGCCAGAGCAAGTTCTCACGCAAGGACAACCTGCTTGTGCATGTCCGGAAGCACCTGAGCGATACTTCCAGATGCTGATGCACTGGTTCCCAGGTCTTTACCATGTGGCTGCTGGCTCCCTCAATAAGGCAGATCGCTTTCCCTGTGCATACTCTCCGCAGTGGCCGAGTGGCTATGGTGTTTGGCTGTGGTTCTAAGGTCACAGATCAAATCCCGGCCACGACAGCCGTGTTTTGATGGAAGCTGTGTAGTGCCAGTTCACATTAAAGAAACCTACATGGTTACAATGCATGCGAAGTCCTGCATTGCAGCATCCCTCATAGCCAGTAGCCAATGAGCAGTATCAGTGCATTAAACCCCACATAACAGGCTACCTGTCCAGTTTGTCACTTGTGAGCTTGCTGAATAATTACATGGCCTTGAGAATCTATTTTAGTAGCTTGTTTGTATCCTTCTAGCTATGGTAAAGGTCTACTGACATATCCCTTTCCTGCAAATTTTTATTGCGATATCATTTTCCCGGTAACTGTGAGTCATCATCTGAGGAACTGTTTTTTTTTTAAAGAGTTTCGTGTAAAGACAGGAATAGCAGAGCTAAATCTCACAAGCATGTAGCTCTGAGCTATGCCCTTTTCAAAATGGTATCGCATCCTAAGGCAGTTAGCCTTCACTAGTGAATCTTTAAATTCTCTCCTTTCCTAGGATGGCATGTGAGGCTACATTAGACGTCTTAGGTCATGCTTCTGATGCAGCATATGTATCGACACCTGTTTATTGAAAGTAACAGTTCAAATAGTTCACTGAACGTGATGCTACACTAAAAATTTATCGCAAGCGAGTTGTACTAGTTAGACTCGCACTCTCTGTGATAACTTTGCAGAGGTGTGTGTGACAAAGCTGCAACCCAAAGGAAAAACATGACAAATGCTTAGGCTTAACTTGCTTTCACTGGAGTGGAGGCTAGAGGCATCAGCTTCTTCAAGTGTGCTCCTCTTAGCATTTAAGAGCCAACCGAACAGGTTTAGAAGCTGTCACCTTGCTGTTGCGGTTTTCACTTCGCTTCCAAGAAGTTCGGAGGTGGCATACTGAAAGTGAAGCTTGCTTCTTCTAGTCTGAAAATGATTAAGAGCTTTGCCACAGAGCACAGATGACACGATGCCAAGGAAGCATGTTGCTTTTCATTTGAAATAATTGACCCAGGAAATTCTCTGTGCCCACGAATGCACCTGCTTCATTGCTGAAAAAAAAAAAGATGAGGTCGGTCGTGTCAAAGGAAGTGCAAGCAGCAAGCTTTGGTTTGAATTTTCGGAATCTTTCATGGCACATTATCTTGGCAAGGTGATTGTAGCTAGCTGGGTACTGCTCTCGTCAAAGACTTGTCAGGGTCCCCATAGCAGCTCTGAGGCAGTTGATTTGCGGCAGGTAGTTGTTGATACAGGTGTTATCAGCTTGAGATCTTTTTTCAGGCAACATGCAAGGTGTAAACAGTGCGACATGACAATCCCTGTTTGTCCGTATGCATCCGCCATATTGTCCAAGCTCGTTTGTATCTTAAACGACTTTGTTGAGTGCATTAAGAGTGCTGTAGAGGAAAAGATGGTTTTAGATGAAGTGTGACTTAGATGGACTTGTTGACATGTTTAGGTGTCAGTCTTCGGTGCGTACTGGTATTTTTCTTTTCTTCTGCCACTGTCCCAAAGTTGTAGATCGTTAAGCTCTACTTCTCGCGTTTCGGGTGTCAGCGTTATGCATTATAACGCAAATTGTAACTCGGTAGTTGGCATGGTAACTGAGGCGGCTGCATGTTGGAATAAAATAAGAAACGGCAGCAAATGCCTGAGCACCACAACTCCAAACTTAACTATGTCGATCTGCTATATATATATATCCCTTACTGGCAGGCGTCAAAAGTCCAGCCACCTAGTCCCGGCATTCATTTAAAATTTGTGGGCCAACCGTTTGGCGTAGAATCTTCCGGATGGTGTCACACACTTCAGCGTTTCGTGGAGCGTAAACTTATTAGTTAAGTTAGAGTCTAGCTCATGGCATGCATTTGGACCGGCGACCTATGTACCCCCAATTCCACGTCTCTGTGTGAATCTTCATGTGAACATTGCGGTTCAACCATTTTTCTGTCGCAGAGTGTTCCGGTGTGGCGGCATACGATTTCGTGTTTCGTACAACATAAACGTACTTGCTAAGTTAGAGCCTAGCTCACAGCAGGGGTACGAATTTGCAACCTATGTACCCCCAATCCCACACCTTTATGAATCTTCATGTGAACATTGCGGCTCAGCCGCTTGTCGCAGAGTGTTCAGGGTGGTGGCATACGATTGCACGTTTTGTGCAGCATAAACTTGCTAGTTAAGAGTCGAGCTCGCGGCAGGGATTCGAACTGGCGACCTATGTTAGGTGTGTTAATGCTCGATATTCGATCGCTGCCTCAGTGTCGGCTCTTTTTTCTTTTTAAGTGGTAACGTCACAAAAATTTGCATGCGCATCTGTGTGATATGTGGTAGTTTCAATGTGTTGTGCCATGCTAAGTGACCATTTCACAGTGGTAATTTCTAGGGGTGTGCGAATATTCGAAATTTCGAATACGAATCGAATATGTTTCATATTCGGTTCATATTCGTATTCGAGAAATGATATTCGTGAATTTCCGAATATTCGAAAATTCCCGAATACTCGGCATCGATCGTACACCACGCAGACTTTTGTAAATTTGTGGCAAAAGCGAAATATCTGGGCAAATTATCTTAATATAGAGTTTAAAGTTCCAGGAAGACAATATAAAGGCCCTGTTCTCTTTCTTCTCCATCGTTTATTGCGTGGACCGATCACATTCCGATGCTGCTAGACTTCACCTTGTGCGCAATTCCGCAAGTGGGCTTTCCCACATAGCACACGTGCTGCGAATGAGATGAGGGTGACTCGCTTCTAACAATTGCAACGCGAAAGCGCGTTTACTTTTTATCCTTCCGTAATATGTTATCTAATTAATACCCACACCCATGGCATTCGTTCTGTCATCTTAACTCTCCGAGCGTGACCACCGCCAACTTATTTTGGTCAACTACGCTATGCGGGAAAGCCTACTTGCGGAATTTTGCGTGAGGCTCCCGAAGGGGCGCGTCGAAATGTCGCAACAGGGCAAGCGATCCTGTAAAAATCCCGCCTATTGCATGGTGCACTGTAACTCATGCACCTCCTAAGTGGGCGTAACGGCAGGCGTGACAACGTTTGGAGGGCCCCTGTCACTAGGTAAGAAAAATAACCTGGCCACGTAGTTTTGGTTTCTGAGCTTCACCATCCGCCCGTGGCAATGGCGATTGACTGTCGACCCGGGCATTCGCCAGTAGTCCAATCTCAACTCCGTGCAGCTTTCAGACGCTCACTGACGCGTCGCTGGTCATTTTTTTTTTTTCCTTTCTAGAAGCAGTCTTGCCATTCCGACGTCAATGTGCGTTCCCATTTCGCTTACGTTCGCGATGCCTTCCAGCACGCCGAAACTCGGTGCTTGTCACGGGATTACAGGTGTTTGCACTATAGAGCCGCCTCATAAGACTACCACATTTTCGGTAGTTTTTTTTTTTTTTTTTCGTGGCCGCGGGGCCATTTTATAAATTGACCTTCGAATTACCCGGGCATTTCTGCCGGTTCTTTGAACTTCGTATTAATGAGGTTTTACTAGCCATCATGTTATTTTTGTTTCCAGTCTTGTCATGTTATGGATTTCATTTTGCCTGACCACATTGCAGGTTGGATACTGTTACGCTGTTCAATTAAGTAGTATACATTTCTGCGCACATCATATTTTTTTTTTTTTATATGGTGCTCAGGCAGTCTAGATTTGTTTATTTCAGTTGCAAAGGCCATACACTATTTTGAAAGAAACATGAGCAACAATGTTTGCTTGTTTATCTTTTCTGAATTCATTTTTTGTGCTGACCAGATATTCGATTCGATATTCGAAGCCATTTTTTCGTCATATTCGTATTCGATTCGTATTCGAAAATTTCAGTATTTGCACACCCCTAGTAATTTCTCCTTGATGCATATTTGCTTTTAGGTCTTTTCTTTTTCTTCTCGTGGTTGAGGCTGCTGTAAAATTTGGAGATACTGATAACAAGTATTGGTGAAGGACTTTGTGAAAGAAACGCACTCACAAAGTAAACTTTGTTGCGTTATGTTAGAAAAGTAACGTTCTTTAAGAAAAGGATGAAACAGAGGTGGGCTCTTCAGAAGAACATGTTTATGTAAAACGTTGGCACAATGATTCTTATCACGCTTAATGTCTACAGCAGACTGGTTAACGCAGATGTGCTCAGATTTTGTATACTTTTAAGCTTTGAACTTCGGCTTCAAAGGAATGCATAAAAAGTAAGGTATTCACATTATACATTCACAGCCATAGGTTTGGAGGAACATGGGGGCAAAGTATGTTGTGCAGGGCACCGCTTGCCCCTAGCTGTTCAGCTGCACCTGTGTCACCTATTCCCCTGTAAATCTATGCACCATTTCTGTGCATATCTTTGTGTTACAATATACAGAGGAAGGCAGGTACAGTTGGTGAATCTCGGACAAGCATAAGGGAGGAGTTTTAAGTATTCTAGAAGAAAAATGTTTTCGGCTGACAAGCTGTGCAGCTTGTCTTTTGGAGAGTACGACGCTCTTTTGTCACATCGAAGGATTTCAGTTAATTTTCAGAGGGCTTCTGATAATCTTCAGGTCCATTTTCATCTTTGTGTTACTGTGCTTTAAGAGTGGATTGTCCGTGACAACATCACATGAAAGCCCACCCACTATTGACCATTGGCATCCCAGGCTAAAAGTGCATCTGCACAAAAAATAATGTTATTCTGTTACACTTCTGTGGAACTGCAAGAGTTGTGGTAGCCAGATTCTTTTCGTATTGTGCCTACAGGATACTGACAGTTTCGGAAATCTTCAGGCTGTAAAGGTCCTGACTCAAAGAATCGGTCCAGAAGAGTAGACTCTGCGTTAGCCTCGCATTCCTGTTGTTACAACGGGAACCGGACGGGCACATTCTTGTCACAAGCAAAGCCTTAGCCGAGTTGAGTCAGATGCAGCTTCATTCAGTGAAAGTGTTGAGGTCAAACAGTTTAGAAGTTTTTATTGTTCGTGCGAAAGCATGCACAGCATATTAACAGGCCTTCAGGTTCAGACTGCCTCCGCCTTCACTCAGTGACTCTTCAAGCAGAGTGGCCATATGAAAGTCTTATCACCCTTTGTTGGTTGGTTGGTTTATGGAGGTTTAACGTCCCAAGGCGACTCAGGCTATGAGAGACGCCGTAGTGAAGGGTTCCGGAAATTTCGACCACCTGGGGATCTTTAACGTGCACTGACATCGCACAGTACACGGGCCCCTAGAATTTTGCCTCCATCGAAATTCGACCGCTGCGGCCGGGATCGAACCCGCGTCTTTCGGGCCAGCAGCCGAGCGCCATAACCACTCAGCCACCACGGCGGCTTTATCATTCTTTGTGTGGCTTAAGAAAATTAAAGGGATGCAGAGGACAATTCCATCCGATTTTTGCTCTAATAATAATCGTATCTCAGGCTCGTTGTGGCTTTGTTGATATTTGCTTTGTGGCAAAAGGTGCATTTATTGTTGAGAAAATTGGATTTAAAAGTAAAATTCTTCTCACCTTTCAACTAAAGCTAATCACATCTGCTGAAACAGAATCCATGACCACCATGTCCTAGGGAATGGGAATGTAGCCTACAGCATCGGGGCGCAGAAGAAATTTTCGGTGTTATCGGAGTTTGCCTCTGAAAGCGGACAGTAGTGGCGATACCTGTGTTTCGTTTTCTGAGCCTTTTTTGCTACGCTTGCTTTCCAGTGAAAGTGGCCTCTTTGTCGTCATAACAAAGTAATCTATCAATATAAAAAAACTTTAGTGTGTTCTCGCTATCCTTTTGACATGATCTGCCCGAACAGGCTCGTTTACCTAGCACTTCATATGCAAAGGTTAGGAATGTTCAGTGGCCCATTTGTTAAATATTCCCTGTTGTTTAATCACTAATTCTTTGTTCTCAAGAGTGACCAATGTCACACAGTAGAGCTAATTGCAGTAATTCAAAGTTGCTCAGTTCAAGCTTCAAACTTATTTGAGCTTACAGTTTTCTCATGAGCACCAAGTGACTAAAGGGTAATTAAAAAAATAATCTGCCTCTTCAATTTGAAAGCGTATTTTATTTTCACTCTTTGTGGGACAATGGGTCGCATACGTCCCACTTTGTTCCCCATACAAAAAGATTCTTAAGTGGCACTGGGACGTAGCAGTTCTACTTATGCTGTGCTCCCACCTAACTTAAGGTTTCACTGATTTCTTTAAATATGGTTTCAACCGCACCCACTAGATGAGGTAGCGAGTTGAGGACTTGAAACTTCGTTTTTTTTTGGGGGGCGCATTGCAATTTTTTGACTATATTTCATTTGGAAAAAAAAACAGTCAAAATGACTAGTGAGTGGTTCTTTTTTTTCTGCATAGTGAGAAACAACTGTAGGTCACAGTGGGCATGTGTTTTGAGGTGACAAATAATAAGAGGAAAGCACTTTTTTTTTTACCATGCTCAATATAGTTGGACATTTAACGATTAAATATTGAGTGGCAGTTCTCAACCATTCTATGTAGAGTTTGTACTTGGGTGCCAGATCATCAGTAGCCAAACATTCAGAACTGCCAGCAGCAAGAAGCCCTTCCGAATGAGCATGGTGGGTAAAAAAAAAAATGGCCAAAAATAGTTGGTGTCTCGGGTGAAGTTCAGCTCATCAGCAAAGAACGCAACACTGTGAAATTCGAACAAAGGCATAGATGCCATTGGCATTCCAAGACAGTAGAAGTAGAGCGAACAAGTTCAGCAACAAGCGAACAAGTTCATGAAGTGGAAAAAGAAACAAACTCGATGAGGAAACCTAATTACGTAAATTGGACAAATACATCTAATTTTCTTTACACCTATTTAGTACCAATGGGACAAATGTATCCGACTTTTTCCACCTAAATATTTGTACTAAAATTCTGATATTTGGTCAGAACTGTTTCTGTGTACCTTATCTGCTCGTGCATTGAAAAACTTTTCATCAATTTCGCAAAATATACATGCTGTCCCACAAGGGGTGAATAAGTTGTGTTACTGCACACGCCATTCTGAAACTTATGCTACTCAGGTTCTTCTTGCAAGAAATTTATGAAGAAAAGCATGTCAAGTAGACGAGGTAATCCTTCATTCGAATGACATTTTTAGCCGCCAAAGGTGCGCTGATGCAGCATCCGCCACCACTGAAGGGTATTTTCGCACTTGCCAATGGCTTGGGTACACGTCTTTGAATTGTTCCTACTTGGATGCTCTCTCGTTGGATTCTTCAAATAGGCAGCAACCTCATTTATTTTTAAGATTCTTTTAACGTCCACTCTGAACACTTACCACGTGTGTGCACCGACATGCCTGCATGTGCAAGTGGGGACATTTAGACTGACATTTCAAACAGTGGTTTGCAAACCTCTATTTTCATCTGTTCACAGATGTGCATATATGTGTGCAATCAACACCGTTATGTGACTTGTAAAATTGAAAATTCCTCATGTCAAGTGTTTTCTTTTCACATGCCCTCATATAGGCCTCGTCACTTTGATTTGCCTATATTCTTTTCTCTTGTCCATGCATTAACTCTGGGCACACTTTCACACAGAAAGTTACTGTGTAGCATCTGCTAACAGTGATATGATCAAGTGGGCCTGTGAATGAAAAGCCGCAAGGCAAGCAGTTCTTCGTTCATTCACACGGAACTGCTGCTATTATCTCTGTATACGAGGAATTTTTCAAAGGGCTTTCCTGCACAGCAACTTTTTGCTCCCTGAACGAGACGTTTCATTCATACTGTGTTATGGTTTACACAGGTATTGTCTTGTTTTTGCTATTGACATTTGACGTAGAAATTCTGCCACCTGAAGAAGCTCAGTTTTCTTGCATGCATTATATGCATGCTACTGGTTGGCTTGCAGGCTGGCTGACTGCTATTGAGAAATGATTGTTCATAAACAAATTTAGAGAGCTTAAGATCCAAAAACACACACACGACCTCTGCTACAGTTTGGGTAAGGTAACCTTTCAGTGTGAAATATTAAACACACTGGCCCCAGCGGCATGTTGGTTGCTCTTCTACTGAGCATACATTCGCTACAGTATATTTACAATGGGACGAAATGCGGAACACTTGGGTGCTATGAGTCTATGGGTTTTGAGGACCCCTGGCAGTTGGAATCAATCAAGAGCCTTACATCAGAACATCCCTCATAGCCATAGATGGAGCTTAGGAACATAAAAATGCAGCATGGTTTTATCTGTGTTTTGATGTGGCCTGCATTATTAATTAGGTTTTCTCTTTCTTAAAGGCAGCCGCCGTGGTGGTTACGGTACTCAGCTACTGACCCAAAAGACGCATGTTCAATCCCGGTAAACAAAGAATCCTTTTGACGAACCCTACTTGCCTTAAATCGGAAACAAAAGTGCCATGAAACACATGACAAGCTGAACTCGTCATAAGCCAGAAATGACAGTCGGCTTATGACAGCCTGGCTCATCCAAGTCCGTTAAGGGGTTAAGGAGTGGTGATTTGATGCTCTGGACTTCTTTTCGTGATTGCCTTCGGAATCTAATATCAGTGCGGTAATTGTTCTGCAACACCTGGCACATTAAAAGCAGCAGAATGCATGCGACACAGGTGTCAAGAAGGACAACAGGAGAGCACATTGTGTTGTGTAATCATATATACACTGACTACTGTGGTTTTTCACTTAGCAGAGCCTCCAACTGGGCCAGCTTGCAGTGGAGCTGTTAGGAATTTCCACTGTGGATTATCGCCTCCTATGACCCTAGCTCATGGAAACTGGTTGGTTACACTGCTGCTTATTGCAGCCAGTCATATGTTTTTGGTTCCTGCTCATATCTGATGTACCTCCCATATGCCAGCATCATAGACAAACCCCCCAGTGGCACCCTTCGCTGAACTCGAGAGAAATTTGCAGTCATGCTTTGTATCAGATAAACTAATTTCATCTTGTTGATGTCTATGCTGCAAGTTGATGCACCTTTGAGACTGGAGTGCATACTCTTTGACATTGTGTCCATCAGTGTGGCCACGCAGTGTGGCTTGTTCTGCATTGCCAACATTCCAGATCTCTCAAAGGTGAGAGGAACTCGTCATTCCTCCGAATCCTAGAATTTTAAAGGATGCTAGAGAGCCTCACTACACAGCTTGAAAGCAACCCACTTGGATTGTATTATTTTGCAAGAAGCTGCACTTCTGTACACATTTGAGGCAAATGGTGTAAAGTGAGTACGCAATTTCATGGCAGTATTCCGAGGACTTGTGTCCTTTGCCAGGGTAATGAGTTTTGACGTCTCTGACCGCTCTTCGACTGTGCATATTTTGTATTACAGGCTTGCCTGTAGCTGGCTGACGAAACAGTGAAGTTGTGTTGAACACAACTTAGGTTGGTGTTTTCGGGTATGCACTTGCAGATTGTGAACTTTTATTCTGTGACAAAATCGCCTCATTTTTTCTGCTGTGCTACGGCTCACTGTATTGGTAGCAGCTTTAAGGTGCAGTATATATACTTCATGCCTTTCTGTCTTTGAGCAAATTTATTGCAAGTTATTGCAAAAATATGCTAGAGGAGCACATAGCCTGCCTTAATGCGAAAGCAGGTTTGTTTTCAGTGGGAAGGGCTTTTTTTTTTTCACTTGTGCTTGGTTTTTAAAGGCCGTGGTTTGTGTCATTGTGGCAGTGCAGTGCTGCCAGCTGTACATTTCAACACTGCGCATAGCTGGCGGTGCACTGCACGTTACAATAGAGTGAAGCCTTACCATCGGTGAAGTGATACGATCTAGAATGTGTGACGTGTTAGAGTTATTGACACAGTCTTTTAATAAATGGTTCCATACCTGAGTCTTATGAAACCATTGCAGTTTATTTCACTCCAGAAGTGTGGCCAAATTCAAGTGGCAGAAGAAGTAGCAATCGCACTAGCAATCAGAGGCAGATCGATTTGGCATAGAAAAAACAATCTGTGACTCCCAACCTGCGTGCAGGGCCTTCTAAAAGGGGATATTGGCAGACAAGCCTGCCGGACTATGCAAATGGAATGACAAGGACATCCCTGGAAGATACAAAATTTCATGGACACCAGCACACGCGGCCTTGGCAGGGTACTATGAGGCCGCAGACCGGGCCACTCGAGGCTACAAACACCGAGAAGTCCTTGATAGGCCTGTACAGTTATCCACGCCAAACAGATATGGGGAAATGAGTACGTGCTTTCAACTAGAAAGGAGAAAACTGCTGCCGCCCGACAAAACGTGCAACAGTGCACAGGCAGCCTGGAGGGGCCTACAGGCTGGCACCTACCGAAACTTGGCAACATACCATGCAGTGTAACCAGAAAGATACGATAGGTTATGCCCGTATTGCGGAGAGGTCTGGAACCTCTACCACATGTCTGGGCACGTAGCAAATTTAACGAACTCGGGTATTGAGGAAAAAAATTGGTAGGGGTTTAATGTAGTTAAACCGATTGGACTTGCGAAAGCAGGTGTTAATTGTTCAATTGGAGGGGGCGCTTTAGCACCGCCTTAAGGGTATGACAATATCTTGAGGGGTTAATGGCCATATATACAGAATTGGTCATTGTCTCCTTAACATTCATAGTTGGCGCCGACACCTCGTATCAGTACCAGCGCAGTGGCGCAGCGGTTAAGAGATGCGCCACTGCACCTGTAGGTGACTGTTTCTATCACAGCCACCAGTAGGGTTTGTGCAACCCATATGTTGCTCTTCCTGAGAACCTCTCGCGAAGCTGATACAATGCTCCTTCGAACTTAGCCCGGGTATTAACTCTGGTTGCTATAGGCGACGGCACAAGATCACACGGTGAATGTACGTATGGTGACAAGATTCTTGGTCGGTGTTGGTGAGTGTATAAGTGGTTTCGCACTAACAGGAACAGTGGGAGGAGCCTCGAGCAGTGGGAGGCGATGCGGCATTACTGGCCAGCTCAAACTAACAGGAACAGTGGGAGGAGCCTCGAGCAGTGGGAGGCGATGCGGCATTACTGGCCAGCTCAAACCCTTCGACCTAGCTGCAACCCAGCAACCGCCTAGACCACCCCTAAACTGAAAAGATCAATACAAAGTCTTTCTATCTCTCTTCTCTATTCACTCCATTTTAATGCGACAGCTTTAAAGGCATTGATCTCCAGAAAATCCGGCGTTGGCATCGTGAGCAAAAAATCACGAGCATGACTCTGGCATGCAAATGGTGCCCAGAGAGAAATCTAGGAGGCAAGTGGGCCACCCAGGTCACATAACCTTGCAGCATCATCACCACCTGCACACCGGATAGTGAGCAAATGATAGGTTGGCACACTCACTCATGAGTGCACTCATATCACCTCTCTCACACACGTCTGAGTGTGAGTGGACATAAGTGTGGGTTGTCATGAATGTGAGTGTGAATAAGAGTGAGTGGATGCAAGTGTGAGTGATCATGAGTGTGAGTGAATGGGTGTGAGTGGATGTCAGTGTGAGTGAGTGGGTTGGAGTGGATGTGAGTGGACATGAATGGCGAGTGGATGTGAGTTGCAAGTGGAAGCGACAGCAAAGTTTGTCGTGTTTCGTGACGACGGTATCCACTTAGCTACTTTATTGTTGCTGACAGCTGAGGCAAGCAAACATTCACTGCCGAGGGTGCTCGAGGCAGCAAAGACATCATGCATAAGAATTCCGCTGGCGCAAGAAAGGCAACCTTTAGTTGCTGTTCGCCTTTCAAGTTCACCATTGGCATGTGTGCAGGCCCTTCACAAAAGCAATGAGCCCTTACGAGTTGTCAGATCCTTTGATTGAATTTTTAATTGCCACTGCTAGAAAGGTAGATATCTCTCATCACACCTCTTACACAGCTCGAGCTCATATATACAGAGTTCCAACGCTTGCTGCTATAATTAACGTAAGATGGGATCTCGAGTGCTGCAATGGATGCTTAGGTTGTTTTTTCTGCGTGGGTGTGTGCATTGTAGAGCCGTTCTCTGTACGTAAATTTTTTTTATTAAACGCGACCCGCAAGTAGAACCTGACTCACTTGGCTCGGTTTTTGAACTGCACAAGCTTGGCTTAGCCCGGACACGACATGAAAATCAAGTGCACTTTTTGGTCACGCCAGAGGTTCCTGTTTCTATCATGTACTTGAAAAAGCCCCACGTCGCAAATCACTGAGCATGTGGTTTTTATTCTTTTGTATTCACAGCATCAGACATGATGATGCCTTGGCTCTAAGGAGATCGCTGAAGTGGTAATATTTAATGTTTTATTCTGCTGTGGAACTGATCGTTTCTTGCCAGTGGTGACGAAACGTGTCAGACATTTTCGGCAGTGGATATGATGTGGCAGCCAATTAGGCTGCACCCTTTTTGATTGGTTGGACGTACACTTGAGACGTAATTCTTCAATACTTGGGAAATGGGTTTAGAATGAAAAGGAGTACAAGCAAAGAGAATCTAACTATGGGTGACAGTTTTCATTTAGCCTAAATTTATTGTGCATGCGAGTGCTTCCGTGCTACCGCCGATACCGAGAAGACAGCAAACGAAAAAAAACGTCAAAACTATATCTGTGACGAAAAGAGAACAGGAGGTGGAGGGCTCTCTCTCTCTCTCTCTCTCTCTCTCTCTGTGTGTGTGTGTGTGTGTGTGTGTGTGTGTGTGTGTGTGTGTGTGTGTGTGTGTGTGTGTGTGTGTGTGTGTGTGTGTGTGTGTGTGTGTGTGTGTTGTGTGTGTGTGTGTGTGTGTGTGTGTGTGTGTGTGTGTGTGTGTGTGTGTGTGTGTGTGTGTGTGTGTGTGTGTGTGTGTGTGTGTGTGTGTGTGTGTGTGTGTGTGTGTGTGTGTGTGTGTGTGTGTGTGTGTGTGTGTGTGTGTGTGTGTGTGTGTGTGTGTGTGTGTGTGTGTGTGTGTG
Source organism: Amblyomma americanum (assembly GCF_052857255.1). Lineage (NCBI taxonomy): Eukaryota > Metazoa > Arthropoda > Arachnida > Ixodida > Ixodidae > Amblyomma > Amblyomma americanum. The sequence goes on along the minus strand of NC_135506.1, from coordinate 40,113,189 downwards.
TGTGTGTGTGTGTGTGTGTGTGTGTGTGTGTGTGTGTGTGTGTGTGTGTGTGTGTGTGTGTGTGTGTGTGTGTGTGTGTGTGTGTGTGTGTGTGTGTGTGTGTGTGTGTGTGTGTGTGTGTGTGTGTGTGTGTGTGTGTGTGTGTGTGTGTGTGTGTGTGTGTGTGTGTGTGTGTGTGTGTGTGTGTGTGTGTGTGTGTGTGTGTGTGTGTGTGTGTGTGTGTGTGTGTGTGTGTGTGTGTGTGTGTGTGTGTGTGTGTGTGTGTGTGTGTGTGTGTGTGTGTGTGTGTGTGTGTGTGTGTGTGTGTGTGTGTGTGTGTGTGTGTGTGTGTGTGTGTGTGTGTGTGTGTGTGTGTGTGTGTGTGTGTGTGTGTGTGTGTGTGTGTGTGTGTGTGTGTGTGTGTGTGTGTGTGTGTGTGTGTGTGTGTGTGTGTGTGTGTGTGTGTGTGTGTGTGTGTGTGTGTGTGTGTGTGTTTCAGAAGGGCATGTACTATTGTGCATACTGGCTCGCAAGTTGTAACTGCATACGCTGTCTTCCTTGAGCGACGTTTCATTGACCAACGACGCGGCGGACTACGGGGCAAATTAGGCGCAGTGTTATCGCCCCCTATTCTCACTCAGGTGCGCATATGGTCTCCCCCACGCATTGGCGCTCAGACGAAAACACCATGGTGGTTTCTAAGCCCCCTGCAGACGAATTATGTGCAGCGCAGACAGCATACTGCACGGCAGGCATGGCATGCCCACAGATCTCTCACGCATACCTGCTCTGACTAGACGAAGACAGTGCCCTGTCCTGCTCTTAACCGCGTGAGTGTTGTGTGAGCCATCTCTCATGGTGCCGAGGTATGAAGCAAACTGCCCACCATGGCAGGCGGCAGTTAATGATTCATCGCTCGTGACGATCAACCCAGTCTGGGCCGCCCAAGGCCCACCGCTGGAAGCAGTGGCGCATCGCTTAAGCTCTGCGCCAATGTTCCAGGAGGGTATGAGACTCCCAGGAATCTACGAATGTAAAGTAGCGATTTACATTCTGCATATATGGGATATAACCCACTACGCTATCGCGTCATACCCGTAGGCCGCGGAAGACGCGGGTTCGATCCCGACAGCGGCGATCAAATTTCCATGGAGGCGAAATTCTAGAAGCCCGTCTACTATGCGATGTCAGTGCACGGTCAAGAACCAAAGGTTGTGCTTATACGCTGTTTTGTAGTTTTGGTTTCGGTTTTGTTTTGAGAACTTAAACCTATTTATTGTTATCTCTTTTATTAACATCATGAGCCGTAGTTTGTTTACATTGCAGAATGTTATACACGCGACTACGGATCAATAACTTCTTTTGACTAATTTTAGCGATTATTATGAGGTTCGTCTGGCAACAGCAACATTATGGTTTTTGCGTTTTTGTTTCGCTTCGGCGTCTCTCGTTGACTGTGAGGCAAAACAATATTATTCACGTTGGTGAGCGGGCCCACCTCGCGACACGTTTCGTGCCTTTGCACCTCCACAGCCGCCAGCAAGCAACGTTTCTGTGCATGCGACGGTTCGGGAGATAACTTCGTGGCGTTTCCGAAGCCTCCGACCGCGCAACAAAGGCAATCCACTAGCGCGCGTACGCACGTCCGAAAGGTGAGCGGTGGAGGAACCGACCGCGTATCGAGGTAAGTCGTTGGGTATGTCACTGTTATTATTTAGAGGAAAAATTTTATAAATGATAGTTGTTTTTTTTTTGCATTGCTGCGTATTCTTTTCGAGACATCTGCCGCCGCGAGTGAAATGCGCACGCAAAATTTCCGGAGAGAAGCGCTTTAAAGAAAAGGAAAACGCGCGTCAAATTCGCTGCCTTCCCCCCTTCCTCCTCCTCCTCCATACAAAGCAAAAACGACCAGGGGCGACGGACCTTGCGGATTCCGTGCTGCCGATGCTTTTTCTCTCCCGTCAAGTGGGGGAGGGGAAGATCATCAGCTGTGCTTTGCACGACGAGGAAGCGGGTTTCGCGATGCCTGTCGGAAGAAAAGGCGGGCCAGCGCTGGTGCTGGGACGCGCCGCGGCTTTTGACGTGCGCGCCTTGATGGAGCCCTCTACTAGATCAACGCACCTTTCCAACGCGCGCTTTCGTGTGAGTGTGCAGTGGAGAGCGGCGTGGTCCGGTTTTTTCTTGTTGGTGGTGACGCTCTCTGCATGCCCGCCGTCTCGCACGCCTTCCGGCATGTAGCAGCGCGAGCGCGGCTCGTTTAAATGGACTCGAAGCGGAAAAACACGCGAAGAAAAAAGTAAGAACATGCAAGACGGGGCAAGGCTGCGCGCAGCACGCGCCTTGGCTGCTGAGCGCTGTCGAGAATCGGCAAAAAAAAAATAATGCAGCAGCGTAGAAAAGGTTATCGGGAGCACGTCAATCTTGCGGCTTGTATCGTGCATTCGTTGACTGCGTAGGTAAGGACGCGTCAGATGGCTGAAGGACCGCCAGTCACACCATCGAGATGGATTATACGTTATCAACCGTTCTGCTGTTGCATATATTTGCGTATAAATAGGATAAAATAATTGCCGGGTAATTGTAATCAAGTAAAGGTAGCGTTTAATTTCCCCAAACTTGCTCAGTTTCGTTCATTAGTTACGCAGCTTTTGTATAACTTTTGGCTAATTGTTTAGTTAGTGATAAATTAATTTTCATCAACATACCCAACAGTTCTGGACAAAAGCATTTCTGAGTGGGAAAGTGTTTATGAGTGCAATTTTTTCATATATTGTAAGATTTCACTATAATAATCAATATATCCGCAGATCTCCCTTTGGCAAGCCTGCATTTTTTCGGTTTTAACGTTTCCTGTCGTCAAAAGCATTCCCCATTGGTTTTCTATAGTAGCCTTTACTGCTCAACTGCTCAATGTTGGCAATGGAAAAATTTTAAAAGAAATATTTTGCTGCGCATCAGAAGAGTGGACCATTACCTTGAATATTTCCGTGACTGTACCTTACAATTTTCAAATATTCAAAAATTTTTTCCAAGAATGTTGGACTCGGAGGGCTTAATTGTTACAGGTGCAGTAGTGGGTCATAACAGTGGATATGAGTGGGAATATTTTGTTTCCGGCGCAAATTTTGATTTGTGAACGCAGTGTCACAAATGTCTGACTGCTTTGGCCAGTTATTAGCAAAAAAAGTAAACCTTAGTTTTGCTATGCTGCAGGCCGCTGTAAACTGAATTGTGGAAGAATTCTGCAAAGGCACACTGGAATCTGTATGGGCACTTGGTGCCGCAGTATTTTTTTTGCAACTGCTCATTTCATAACTGTATCCCGATCAGCAGTTACAAAAAGTTGAATAATCTTTCAGCTGTTTTTTATAACTGTGCTTATTACTACACAGCCCTGTATTGAAGGCCATATGTTTAAGCATCATGAATGCTGCCGCATGATTGGACCGCGTTGCGGCGCTGAAAATGCAGACCAATCGCGGAAACGTGCTGTGCGCCGTGGGGGTGGGACTATTTTTGAAACAGATGTAGAAGAAAACTCTGACATGCCCGATTCAGAATTCGTGTCTTTTATTCCAAAACTAGTCGAACGCTTAAGATCCCGTCAATTTGTTTCGAGTGTTTTTAAATACGCACTATTCAATTTTTTTTCATCATCAACATCATTTTATTTTGTGAAACCAATACATCAAAACTTGATTGGACCTGTAGCTAGTTCGTGTAGTGAAAGTTCCAAATACAAGATATTCACTAAAGATATGGCAGACATTCAAACTACATCCACAAAAAGACGTGAGATACTACAATCGTGGCATTGCAAAATATGTAAAGCGCATACATATTCTGAAAAACAAAAAAAAGAGAAAAAAGTTTATAAATGTACAAAACCAAACACAAATGTATTTAGTCCCACAGTTCTGGACAGACAAGAAAAATGTTTTTCAATAAGGCCGAAAAATTATGTTTAGAGTTTGATGTCATCGGGAATCTCATTCCATATCTCAGCACTCTAATAGCCTTTGAGCGTAAGTGTTGTGACAAGGCGGTAGGTTAAATCTATTATTAGTGGCGGCTCTTGTTTTACAGCAGTGCACGGGACAAAGGACGAGACAAGTGTCTCGTCCTTTCTCCCTTGCAATGCTGTAAAACAATGCCACACCAACTTGCCCAAGCTTCTACAGGCTCTTGTTTATCTTAGCGGCGATCTAAACAGTGTAAGAGGAAATGGATCATTAGTTCTTATTAATGTGTTTACTATTTGAGCTATCTAGTTTGTATGCGACTGATACCGGTAATATTCGCAGTTCTTGAAAGAGTGGTCGTCTAGGGTTGGTTGCCTTTGTGAAAATTATGGTACGAACAGCACGTTTCTGCAAGCGTAAAATGGATTCTAAATATGTGTTACAAGTACCGCCCCATGTCTCTAGGCAGTAACATAAGTGACTATGGACAAACGTGAAGTACAATATGCGTAAAATTGGTGCACGAAAACATTCCCTCGCCTTTAATAAAATATGACAGCCATAATTTAGAGCAAACATTTTTAATCAGTTGCTTCCCATGCATGTCCGATTGAAAGACTACACCCAAGTACATGGTGTAGGAGACATTAAGCAAATACGTACCGTTTAAGGTTAGAAATAAATTATCACAGCTAATATTCTTTTTTCTTGAGTGAAATAAAGTATACTTTGTTTTCTCGGTGTTAAGTGTGAGCCGATTGTTTATGAACCACTTGGAAATTTTACTAAGTTCCTCGTTAATTTTGCCCTCCAGATTCTCTAATGTATATCCTGTAAAAAATAGCGCAGTGTCATCATTCGTTCATCAAATTGAATAGAAAGATGTTCTATTTGATATTTGAAACTTTCGAATATTCGCAGACCCCCACAGGTACCCCGAAACTTTTTTCGAGTGGGGGGAGGCAGGTCTTCGTTTGTTCCGTGTTTTATTTAAATGTTTATTCAGTTTATTTACTTCTTGTTTATATTTTCATACCTTGCTTTTCAAAAGTGTATTTGTAATGCATATAAAACTTAAATTGAAGTGGGCAACTTTATATTTATATATAAAGATGTACACATGAGTGATCAACTGCATTAAAAAAGTTTGTTCATACTGTTTCAGTGCTTGTAATCACGCTCATGAACAGAGCTCAGTCAATCAAGAATTTCTGTTGGGATATGATTGGTTTAGGTTAGTGAAATGAAACGTTTTAAGGCTGGCTATCAAGCCAACGAGCTCAGCCCCACTGTGCTTTACGTTTATAATGTCCCAAAACTGAAGCGTTTGCCAGGAATCTGTTCGGAGTGCAAGAAGTTGGTGACTTGGGGAAGGGGGGGGGGGGGGGGGGGGGGGTAAGCGCCCCCCTTCCCCCCCTGTTCCGGTGTCCCCGGTATTGCGTTTCAGACAAGGCAAACAGCATAGCTTTTATCTGTTGTTTATTCCCTCATCAGTTATGAAGATTGCCACAGAAGTTCCTATCGCGAAGAGCTCGTCCAAAGAACTTGTTAACAGAGAACTGTGCACAGTGTAGCTAGCGCGACAGACCATACATGTTCACATGAGCACTTTCAATTGGCAACTAAGAGTTCCCCCTCTTGAAATGGCGTGCTCCTACGTAGAGGGAGCTGACCGATGGGTGGTGTCCAATCTGAACGAGCCGCAAGGCATGCTGGGTACTCCAACTTCCCGGTCGTTCGGCGAGATTCAGTGTGCAGCGCTTTGCTTGAAATATGGAATTGACAAGCTTGAATTTGGCTCTTCATGTGTTAATACGCGCGAATAAAGTCGTAAAAAAGGTGAGCATGCTGTACATGCATTATTATGTCTGCGCTCGACGTTCCGTATTTGAGTTAATGGTGAAAAAGCGTTGCAAGTGTGAACATTTCGGCGTGCGTCATCTGTTCGCGCAGTTTAGGACGCGTCATTCACTCGCTAAAAAGTTCCGTTATTCGGCTGCTGCATTGATCTCTAATATATGTTAGGGAACATATTTCCAAGAGGTTTCGCGCTACTAGGCGCTGAATATATGGACTACCAGCAACTGAGTGGCTGCGATGGCAAAGTGCTTGCATCATGCAAATCCTCAGAGGACTTCAGCGCGAAAGGCGCGCCCGTGTGCTGTGAGATAGAACCCGTCTCAACTACTCCGGCGCCCTTCACTACAGCGTCCCTCATTGCCCATGTACCGCTTCTAGACCTGACACCATACAATTTGCAATATTATTTTATTATTTTCTAGTCTACAAAGCTTTCATGTGCACTGCATCGGAGCTGCAACGGTTTCTTGCTACGCGATAGGACCAGAGCTGTCGTTGGCTGCAAGCAAAGTTGACCGCGTTTTAGTTGCGCTAAAATTGGCACATGCGGCACATTGAGCTCCTCCCAAAAATCTGTACTTAACAATGCTTCATAACCTCAGCAAAGGTGCACAATCTGTTTTACTGTCTGTTGTGTTCTTGTCAGCTCAACTGCTTTTGTTGAACATTTGCTATGGCTTATGGAATAATTACTGCACTAGCCCGCATGCATAACAACTGTCTCAAGCAATTGAATTTCAGTTCGTCTGTAATGCAAAAATGCAACTTCATGACAAATGTGTTGCATTTTCAGCCCTACTGTATTCTTTCTGCCAGTACGAATCGCACCGAGCATGCGCGCCTAGACTTAGTGACTAAAAACCTCTACTGATATGCATCAAGGGCATGGATAAGCAAGTGACATAGCAGCTATTCCAGCACTGAAAGAGGTGCACCCATTTACTGAGGCTTTGGTATGTGCACAAGAACCTCACTCACACACAAAATTAACGACGCAATGCATTTCACAGCCTGCATATGGTGGTGCAGGACATTACATGCCATTTACATATAACTTGCAGCTCTGAATGTTAAAAATTCCTGTGCTTGATTTCCCAATGCTGGTTGCTGCTTTATGTGCATGAAAAAGAAGTACTAAAATAAATGCATTGTTTTATGGCATCTCTTGAATGGCTTTATGGGTTCCCGTCAAGGCAGAGGCAAGCCTGTAGCCATTTTGCTGTCGTGTACTTAGTGCTCGGAGCCTGGTCGAAGAAGAAACATCAGCCAATGTACAGACAGATGTCCCAATGGCTGGCACCTCAGCTGTTGATGCATATGTACAGAAATGTGGAAATATAAAACTTGTTCATTGTATGCGAAGTGTTCAAGGTAAGGTAGGTAAGTAATAACATAAGTAGCTGGGCAGAAAAGATTAGCTTGCCTTGTGTTTTTCTTAATGAAAACCCCAAGTCAAAACAAAGCATCAAAGCCTGCTGCACAACTTTGCTCCAGGCACCACACCATAAACAAAGTCAGGCATAAAGACAAAACAGAAAGCAGACCGCAAGCAAAAGCAGAACTAACTCTTCACATAGGCAGCTTTACTGTTTAACTGCAAAATGAGAAAGCTCATCAGCTGTTAATTGGAAACTCTTGTCATGTGGGTAATAACATCTGATATAACTTTTGTCTTGCAGAAACTCTTGCAGGCACAAATTATACAGCACAGCATGTAATAAAGATTTCAATGCAGGAGATCCGAGTGACAAATAGTAAATTATAATAAATATCATAGCAGAGAGTAAAAAAATCATGCTTTGGCGTTTCCAGCACACACAGAGGCTTGATCCGAGTTTTAAGCATTTTCTACAAGTTCCTTTAACGAAATCTTGTGCGATGTTGAACAAAAGGCATTCCCATGCTGTTTAGTTTTGGCGTGAACACTGCGGCATAGCTTCAATGTTAGCTGACTTTGGTAAACCATCCCTAAGACTCTGGTGATACCAAAAAATCTTGGATGTCTGTGAACACAATCTGTTCCTTGGCCTTTTAAAACTAGTTTTATAGCATGTTTATTGCTTTTTATCCTTACGGATAATTGACCCAACGACCAGCAGATTGGCCTTTGCCGTCCTTGCAGCATTTCGGACTTCTTGAAATCACCAACGTCCCTATCAATAAGTCAACCATTCAGTGCAATATACCTATATGCAATCATGCAATGCATCACATGTAAGCTAGAGACACAAACATATATCTACTTCACATGCATGTTCAACACCCAGACAGCTTTCAAATGATGCTTTGCTGCACAGCGACAGCTCAACATTTCTCTCATATGTCAATTCTCCCACGTGCTGTACAATGAAAGGTGAAAAACAGCTAGCCTATGTTGACTGCTATATATTTTTTTTAGGTTCGGCTATCCTGAAGTGAAGCTTCTAATAACTTACTGCCTCAGAGTATGAAAGGAATAGCGGTGAATAATTCTTATCACTGTGTAATGTGATCAGCTTGTATGTCACCCTCCCTCTCCGCACACAGGAAACGGAGAAACATAACTGAAACATTCGGGTCCACACAAACGGGTAACTAACAGCTGGCTTCTCCACACCTGTTGTGTGCTCATGTCGATCGACTGGTCTGCTGGTGAAAACGTGTTAAACTTCGGGCATGAAGTTTAGAAATATGTTCACATAAAACAATTCATAAATCCTAAAAGTGCTCGTAAACACATGCTGCGACCAGCAATGTCGGGCAACGGGACCCCGCCGTGGCCGGCGTCGCCGTTTCGGCAGCTGACTGTTGCGATCGCATAGGCCTGAAGTGTTAGCTCTGGATTCGAACAACTCGCATGCAGCACATATTCCTGAGCAATAAATCGTTCTGTCCTTTAACATCTAGTCGAGCTGTAGCGACGGAGGCCGAACAGCGCATACCTTCACACCTACGACCGCGCGGTGCTTCCGCAGTCATGAGAGAATGGCTGTGTCCGAAGTTGTCCGAGCGAGAAATTGGTGCTCCTTAAGGAGAGAAAGCAGCCTACTTAACCAAATCAGCAAACTTCTACAACCCTCTAAAACGTTTACCGCCAACAAAACGCTCGAAGCAAAGCCAAGAGCTGCCCGTGGAGCTCTGCCAACAGATCGCAACGGCGTACCGTTTTCGCCGTTCACTACTTGATGGCACTCGGAACATGTTGCATTCCGTTGCTTTTAAGTTGCTGCAGTTTGAGGCAGCGCACAACACCCTTTTTCAGCGATGTGAGCGTTAGTATTAAGGGAAGAAATGCCGAAACCGCACGTCTGCAAGCAATGAACCGCAGAAAGGACCCGGAAGTCCAAATTCACGTGACAAAGCTCAGCCGTGACGCAATGTGCGATGTATTTTGGATATGTGTAAATTAAGGTTGGAGGAAAACGTGCCATTCAGTAGCAGTGAAGATATCAGAACAGTGTCCACATGGAGGATGATTGTTGTTGCTGCCTTGCAGGAGTTCTCCTCCTTCACCTCAGCTGCAGTAGTTAAACGCAACCACTTCTTTTTCATCCTTGTCCTTAGTTTCTAGTGGCATGCTTACTGTGGCACTTGGTCTAAATGTAGCAGTAGTAGTAAGTGCTTATTAAAAAATAATAATAAAAATGGAAGTTAAAAGAGTTTTGCTAACCCCGGCATCTGCCATCACATCACTGTGGCGGCGGTACCTGAGCTGGGGCAGCGGAAATAAAGAATGGCAGGCAGTATGAAGTGAAATAAAAGAGGTGAGGGGACAGCAAGAAAGGACATAGCGAGTTGTCATATATACAGTATTTACAAAGAGTAACAATAAAGTTGTCCAGGTTGTGCGCATATACAGTCAAGAAAGAAAAAATGAAAATGCGCACAACTCTTTGAACACAACAGCTGGGGTGGGGCGCCCGATTGGTCTAAATAGGACCTGAGATGTTTCCAAAATTCTTACGATGCCTTGAAGCTATGCTGAGTGTGCGTTAAGCAGCTGATCACAATTGCCGACTAGCGTAATTTCGGAAAGAGGTCATCGCGCGTGTTGAGACTTGCACAGAACTGCGTGTGCGCCGTCGTCTTGCTCGTCGTCGCTTCTACCTCGAAGCGCCGCACCGCGTACACGACAACGCGGCGCCATTTGTCTCTTTGGTGCTTTTCTACGGCGCCCGTGGCACGAAGAGGCTACGCGAGGGACCTCCTACCCGTAGCCGAGAGTCGCGATGAGCCGCCACCATTGTCCCAAGCGGCAGCTGATGGGCTTCGGCGAGCCCTTGGACTGGCGACCGCTGGACTTCGTCGACAGCGTTCCCTACGTGTTCTGCTGCGCGCTCTGCGGTGTACTGCCGGCGTTTCCAAAGCGGCTCACGACCTGCTGCCATGTATTCTGCCCGTCGTGCTTCGAAAGCATCACCGAGCAGCAGTGCGTCTGTCCCGTGGACGGCAGCCTTTTCGCCGAGCACTCGGTCGAGGCCTTGGACTCGATACGCGGCGGCGTCAATGAACTTCGGGCCCACTGTCCCAATGCGTCCCACGGTTGCACGTTCGTCGGTATGCTGGCCGAGATTAGGGAGCACTTCGTGCGTAGCTGCGACCACAACGAGGTTCATTGCCCGCGCTGCGGATTGGCCATACTCCAGAGGACAGCCCTGTACCACCACTCCCAGGAGTGTGACGCAACCCACAAGGTTGAACCGGCCAGCGACGCCGAGGCCGACAGCTCCAACGAGGACGCCTGTCACTTGTCTAGCAGCAGCCGCAGGTCTCGTTCGCGTGGCAAATCGGCTTCGGGAAAGAGCGGGGACAAAGCGAAACGTTCAGGAGCCCGCAGGGTTCCTTCGGCTGAGAACGCGGGAAGGGAGAAGGGTCCGATCGTCGCCGCTATCAGGTCCCTCCTCCAGGACAACCCCGGCAGTTCCATCCTCTCGGCGTCTGTCGGCCCCTCCGGAGTGCCTTCAGTAGCCCCTTCAGCAGAAACTTCGCTGATAAGTCGCGGTGGCATCGCGGCCAGGGGAGATCGCCACAAAGCCGCGAAGCCGTCGAAGAGCGCCGACGGTGCCTTGACGTCGCTCTCCGAGGCGCAGTTGCTGGAAAGGGTGGACTCGATGGTCGCCAGGCAGCGTAAGAAGACCCAGTCCGACTTGGCCCCGGCGGCAGCCGAGGTGACGTCCAGTGCTGAAGATTGCGCTAGGGCCCCCTCACATATGGCGACGACCTCCGCAGTGGCGGCCGAGTCGCGGCCAGCGTCGTCGCACGACGTCACCAAGAAAACCTCCTCTGTCGCGCCCACCGGCTTCGCCTTCTGCTACGTCACAGGCCTAGTTGGCGCCGAATCACGACTGGTGTGTGGTGAAGAGCTGGTTCTTCGCAGTGACTGCTCGCAGCTGGCAGACTGCGCCTTCCGGGTGCACGCCAGGCTGCGCCGAGATGCTGATGGAGGCGTGTTGGTCTGCTTCACTCTCTGCCTGTGCGGCGGCACGTGGCGCAAGGTAGCCGACTGGGCCCTGTCCAGCAGGATCTGCCTGGTCTTAGTGCACCCGTGGGACCAGGCGCAGAACATGCGCCTGCTGCTCTGCCTCAACCCGGCCGCCTTTCCGCCACCCAAGGAGTCTCACCCGGGTCGCTGGGATTTCTGGTCACCCACAAACGAGCTGAAGCTCAGAGACCTTGCAACACGGGGCTTCGTGTCCAGCGGGGCAATTTGCGTCGCCTTAGAAATTCAGTGACGCTCAGAACATCATGTTTTCACCGCATTTGTACTTTTGGCACGGGGACATGTTTGAGCTGCGCACATCATTCGTATGGTGGACACGGTCCCGAAGAAATAAATGTAGTGTAAGATCTGAGGTTTTCTGGTATGGTATACATAGCTTGCTCTGACATCAGTGAAAGGAATCCTGGGATATGCTTCTGCTATGTTTATGAATCACCATGTACCTCCTGCAGTATTCATTCCGCATCATTTCAGCATGGCAGTGTGCATTATATTTGGCTGGTCCAAGTGAAGCGGTAGTCGCCACGGTAGGAAACGTTCAATAAACGCAAATGTCCTCCTTGTGCAAGTGAATGAAGGCATGCTGAACACAGCGACGGGGCTTAATTGCATATGGCATGCTTCAAACATGCCCACTTCGACTGTGAGGACAGCTATCACTGAGTATGTGGTGTGCACTTTGTAACAAGCACAATTCTGATTTCGACTGTAGAGTATGTGATAATGGCTTACTTAAAACAAGGAAAGCATCGCTGATTAACCTGAATGTTTTGCATTGAAATGGTAAACACCCAAGCATCTTGTGGAGACAAATCCCAACTGGGTCCTATCCTCCTTGGTTCAGCGTCAAGCACGAACACACTACGCAGTGAAAAGTAGCGACCTAAAGCCCAGAAACGGTATACCGAGGCTGACACTGTGGGGACATTGATCAAGCCTGCGTAGTGTGCCCTGATGCATTGTTTAGTATCAAGGCTCCCTAGTTGTGCGCAGATTTCTTCATGCCATTGCAGCTGATGGTCAAAATCGACATTTCTGTGAACTACATTTTAGCAGCAAAAAAAGAACATTTACTAGCAGCGCTACATTAACACCCCGAAATAAGTTCACCCAGCTCAAAGAGCTTAGCTGCCCTCTGAAGTAACTTCTTCGGTCCTCAAGCTGCATTGCTGACTAGCTCTAACCTATGCACAAACGAAAGAAATGTGTGATTATAGCGACTTGTGCGCTTTCAATTGAGGGTTTTAAAGTAGCTGATAATGTTGCTGTGTAAGGTTCACTAACGGGCTAATGTCCACCCTCTTCTCCGCTTCCACTCGTGAGGGGCTGATGTCCTCACACTGCTGCTCCTTTTCCTTCTGCTAAACCTGCTCTGATAAGATCAACTGCAATTTGTCTTGCTGAAGTTACTTCACGTGCAAGGGTATTCTCCGAATGTGACACCTCAGAGGTGCACATTCAGGGAACTTTTCCTTTTAAAGGGAATTCTAGGAATGAAATTAGTTGAAAAGGAAATCTTTGTGGGTTTTCGGGAAAAGTTGAGAGCCCCAATTTTCTTCTTATCTCAAATTGCTGTATTTTGCAAACTCTGTAGGCAAGGGCCAGAAACAGGGATTTTTGTACCTAAAGAATAGAATTATTGCTTATGACATGGGTCATCACTGTGCCCCCTATCTACGCTGCTGCGTTGCACTCCTTTCAGGTGCCTGGCCCTGTCCCCTGCTGTGCCCCCTCTGTTGATGCTTTATTTTGTCACTTTTGTTCAATTCAATCACCTGCCGCTTTATTTCTTCCTCCTCTTCTTCCTGCTTTCTTCCTTCTTCTTGGTCATCAGCTTCCTCCGGCGCACAAGCTCTGCTCCGACACCCTCCAGTATTCGCAGGTGTGTGTGGAGGACGACGCCGATGCAGGCGAGCATATAACAGCTGGCGCTGTAAAAAAAGATGAGTACAAGTCAAAGGTGATGACAACAGGAAACATGCAATAACTGTCACGTGCCGAATATGCATGCACTCAAACTTGCTACGGCTTAGTGCGGAGAGGAGCAGGTTAGGTGGTAGGTTCTATGCAAATGGGCCTGTCATCCAATCAAGGCATTTAACTAAGATTGAGGTTGATTGATAAAGTGCAGGCTCATGCTTGCACTGCAGCACAAATAAATAAGCAGACAACAGGAGTGCCTCAGGTGCCCAAAAGGTGTGCTCTGCTTGGGGTGCATTCAGGCGATTGCAACCCTGCTTAGCTTGGCACGGCTTTGCTGTGTTCCAGAATTCATTTTTTTGCATTTGATTGGCTGCATGAAGAGTTTGGTCCAAATTTGTAGTTAGATTAGCTCAATGTCAAAATTTGCATCTAAATATTTGTAATGCTTGCTTGCACTGGTTCACTGATTTTAAGGACACTTGGCTGTGTATCTGTCTTTTGCATTCCCTCTTATTGCTGAAGGCATAGCATAAACATTTATTTTCCTTAACTTGGTAGTGCATTGGGCGCAGCATGAACTAGTACTTTCAATCTAGTCATTTGGCATGACAGACATTGGATGTATTGAAATTTTACAACCTCGGCGGTTCTGAACTGGTATCATTTGTTTGCACTCATAAGCATTAAAATGTAAGCTTTAGGTGTGTAATACCCCAATGCCTCTAACCCTAGGGGTCGAGTCTGGTGTCAGGGTTTTACAGTGTGGAGGTCGCCCAGGAAGGCGACCACTTTTATTGAGGGCTGCCGGAGAGGAGACAGCAGCGGAGTGGCGGTGGCAGCGTCCGGCCGAGGCCAAGGTCCTGAGCTTTCTATCTAGCGCGTGCTGGGAACACTTCGTCCTTTTTGGCATTTCGCCACTGCCAGCTGCGCAGGTCGCTACAGGGCTCCTTCGCTAGACGATCCGTCAATATGTGTCAAGAGCCGTGCAGGCCGTCCGGGGTCTGAAGGCGAGGCTCGGGCGGGCGACTCTGGCTGTGGCGCTGCAGCCGAGGTTTCAGGGGGCGTTGAGGGATGCGGAGTGGCAGATGAAGAAGGTGGGTCAGCCTGCAAAGTGGACCCAGCGCTGGCGGGTCTGGTGCAGCAATTAAAAGCTGGCGCATGATGGACAGCGCAGCAGAGGGAGTTAGGTGTGTTGCGGGTCACGAGATTCAAGCAATGGTTGTCGGGCCGAGCTGCCCGGTGCACAGGCGGGCGGCTATGACAGAAATGAAGTACACTCTGTGTTGCCGGACTTGCAACGGTTGTGATGCATTAACGTTGGAACCCTGACGTCTGAAAAATCTGCTCGTCTGTCTGTCTTAAGCTTCGGTTGGCAGCTGGCTAAGGGGAAAGAGTAAAATCTTCCTCGAGGGAGAGGGAACATGGAAGAGGAAAGACCAGGGTGGGAGGTGACAGGTGGTAGGTGGAAAACTGGAGAGAGAGAGATTGCCTCTCCACATTCATGGGAGGTGAGGGAGAGGGAAGATGAAAGCAGGGTGGGAGGCAAATGGTGGTGGGGAGTAGAGAGGGAGTAGGCCGTGTCACATGGTGACTGATAGTCTGGATCAGCTAGGCCACTCACTCGCATGGTCTGAACCTGTTGGCAGTGGTAGCTGCTCCATCCGCAGGTAACACTAATACTGACACATACTTTGCTGCTGCAATCACATTGATCATCTATACATTCTTGTCCCCCAGATCCCTTCATTTGTAGACATGATCAGCTATCAGTTCTTAAGCTGAGGCAGATGTACGATGGTTGTGTACTCAGTGAATTCGTGTACCAAGAAGGAATGTACATTCTAACTGCATAAAGCCTTGAGCCTGAGATCAAGCCCAGGGCTCATGGATGGGCATTGTAATACAAGCCTGTTCAGAGAAGAGATGTCTTTAGAAACTAATTGGTGGGGATTTTGCTTGTTTGGAACTGCCACGCAGGAGGAGATTCTAGGGAAAGGAAAGGTACGGTGATACTGTCTCACTTTTGTTGGACACCTTAAATATGCTTTGAGGAAAAGGGGTGAAATGGAGCGGGGGACAGAAAAAAAGCTTTGCCTGCCATTGACAGCCTACTTTTCATCTTACTTGCCAAAAAACGGCTCATGGTTGCTCGTCATTTCAGGTGCTGATCAGTGCCAGCTCATTACAGAGGGATTTGAGTTCTTTTTAAATTTCAGCAAATAGATGAAAGAGCCCATGGCTTGAAGTGTGCTGAAGTAAGGAACTCACAGAGGACACCCGGCTGTTTCTGGTGAGATGTCATGTGGTGTTAAGTAAGGAATTCACAGAGGACACCCGGCTGCTTCTGGTGGGATGACATGTGCTGTTATAGGGAGTATTCATTGACGTCACAGTGATCGCCATTTTGTTGTTTGTGGAGCACTGCGAAAGGCTGCTGGCATGTCTAAAGGAATTGTCCCCTCCTGCTCCGGCCTGCATTGCTGAAGCTACGCGCTGGACAACAAAATCACGCCTGTGACGTCACGTGAATACCCTCTATAGTGGGACTCCTTGTTTATTTTTACCTTTTGTTCTCTCAGCTGGTTGTCAAATAAGTAAGTGTTCAGCAGTCTGTCATCACACCTGTGGCTTTCTCATTCCCTTGAACATGTTAAAAGCAGTCCTTTCAAGATAAATTTTATGCAGGTATGCGGTGAAGATATGGGTGCCATCTTCGACGTTATGCATGCCGTGAAGCTGCATCGAATCACCAAACTGCCGCCCCTTTTGCAACCTGGGAAGGAACAGCTCCTCATGACAGACAAAGTGTTGTGCTGTGTACCTTGCTTTCTTGGCGCCAGATCGCATTCTGGAAGTTTTGCTGTTGCTTCACTGAGCCTTCATTTTCTTTTTTTATATGCCCTTGTCTGGCAGAAGTTGCTCAACAGCTTACATCTACACGGAGTACTGATGGTCATGAGTACTGATATCGTCTCTGTTGGTACAGTCGTGAGCAGTATAAGAGGGAACAAAGTTTGAGCATTCATTCATTCATTGTTCAGTAATTGCGTGTCACAAGAACAGCTTTTTTCTGTTTTCTAAGTAGTTTTTTCTCGTGGCGTTTAATATCCAAAAGTAATTCTCAAATTTCGGTGAGAAATAACCGGCAAATTCACAATTTTGTACAAAGCATTTTATCCCTTTCATGTTGCTCATGACTGTACATATGTGTTGAGTCCACTACTGTTGCTGGCAGTCCTTTCATATCAGCCACTTACAACCCCTTTACTTTTGTAGCGAGGTTCACCTTTGGCTTGTGGTTAGGCACAGATTACTTCTGCCATCCAATGCGTTTTGTATTGTCTGCTTGAATTAATATCCTTACTTTTGCTTATTTCTGTTTTAATTGCTATTGCTTTCCAAGCCCTGTTCGACGCTGAAGGGAATGACAATTGACTGGTGTTACAGAGCATGATTGCGTTATCAGCCGCGGAAGCGTTGCCTGGCATTTGGGTGCGTGACGTCACTTTCGGCTATATATGTACTGCACTCTTGAATAAGCGTTCAGTTCCAGGATGCCATCGTAATAAGCTGCTTCAACCGGTAGTTTACCGTTTGGGCAGCAGATGTATGTCCTGTATTGCCGTGAATGGCACGTTGGATGGGACCGAATCCCAAGGGTGAAAGCCCTCTGCTTTCTGATCAATTATCTTTCAGCCATGAAATAATTGCATGCTTAATTTGCCATTGATCTACTCCACAAATAAAAAAAATAATATAAACATTCTCCTGTGCTTTACTTGGTGCTTCGGGGCTGTGGGCTTCATCCATTTATATTTCATAACGAGCCCCTCATTTCCCTTCACTTGCCTACTCAATATATTCGTGAAGTCCTCGGTTCTGACAGTCTTGATGCCATAGGCAGCATGAGAAGGTTCTCGCACAGCTTTTGACCTCACTGATCGATCACATCGCATGTGACATTTGCGGTAATACAGGACGCACTAGGTTCGTCGCTATGCTTGAGGGTGGTGCTGGTGAACCGTCAAAGTTAGGTTACATGCTACATAAGTATCCCCGAAAGCAGATTAGAAGCCGTCACCGCAGCTCGGACTTCGTGGGTTTGGATCCCACTGGTGACATGTGTTTGTTTTTCTTTTACTTTCTAGTCAGTTATATCTCAGCCAGGAAATCATTATCATCACAATAATTATGCAATTAATTTACCATTGATTAACATCGCGAATGAAGAATAATATATCGAAACATTCCCCTGTGCTTTTCTTGGTGTTTCAGTGACTGTTGACTTCCATTGCTTGAGGAAGCTATATTGTTTTATCTTGTTTCACTGCATTAAAATTTTTGATATCTCTTTCTTCTGGATATCAAAGTCGGAGTATAGCACTGAAAGTTAAGGTCCAATGGCTAAACTTTGTCTGTTGCTTCAATGGGTACTTGTCCCACTGCCTATGAAGTGCAACTGTTACCACTTGCATTTGGCCTTTTTCTCGGCATTACTTTGCTGGAAGCCAGTCCTGTCTGGCACTGTTCTTTCATTCATCACTGCCATGTGTAAACGTTTACTCCTGTTGGACTGTTTGTTGAGGCATGTTGCGCGCTGTCATCATTAGCACACCTCAACAGCACTTTAGTACTCTTGCATATAGTGTGTGTCTCCTGCTGCACTTTTGTAGTTTTTTTAGCTTTGGCTGTCCGCAGTTTATGATCAGCATTGGAATTGTTTTAGTGCACTATCTGCTGAATACCAAAGGTTACGTAATGTTATTTTTGAGGTCGTCGAAGCCACCGATATGTGCAGGACAGAAGCCTGTTGACGTGAAATTAATGCACTAGAGCCTACTGCAGCAAAGTGAACGGGATGAATTGCTCATTGATAGCTTTTGCTGTGTCCCTGTTCCATGAATGAACATTTCTTGCATTGTTATGCTCATGTAGACTGCCATAAATGGTGAGAGAAATGACAATAGTTATGGTAATCAACCTAGAAAAAGGAACTTGAAACGCTTGCATGTGTAGAGAAACCATTAAAGATGAATGTGAAAGTTTTGTCAAAAATTTTTGTACACTCTGACAGATGTGGTGCATAGTACAACACATGTTCTGATGTGAAAATATTTTTAGAAAGCTCATTATTTGTGCAGCTGCAGTATTCGCAGTGAAACAAATTTGCCTTGCTGTTGTCTACTGTGTTCTTTCCAAGATGGTGTCTTTTGCATTTGGTGACATTTTTCATTTTTTAAAGAAGGGATGAACGTGGAAAGTTGGGGTAATACACCCCTTCTTGTGGCATGGCAAATGCATGTCTTCGTGTGTCATACAGCGACATTGAGTCTTGCTGTGTTAAGACATGATTATCAGGACAGCAGAGCTGTTTGACATAGTAATGCACAAGCTTTGAATTTAGACTGGTGTTGTGTTTCATTTTCTTGCAATTACTGTATACCAACAAGAATGTGGTAAAGCTGTGAGACAGGAGGAGACAACTTGAGCAGAGTGATAGACCAGCGGAAAGCACAGCAGTGATAGAAACACACAAGGACCAGAAACTGAAGGCAAAACGATTGCTGCTTTGTGTGTGAAAAATGAACAGCCTAGAGAAGGGTGTGGGCACTGCAGCAGCCAGACAGTAGATTCAGTGCATCATCTTTAAACCACAGTGACGCACAAAAAGAGAACTTTTGGGAGCCTGCTTCATACTCACCAAAACAGAATGGCTATGTCGAGAAGAAGCACGAATGGCCACTGGTTCGAAATTTAACTGTACTTCGCATCTCGCATGACTGTTAACGTTTTGCAGATACAATAATTACTGCCTATTCTACACACTTCTACACACTATTTGGAATTTCCAAATTTTGGCCAGGGGGTTTTTAAGGTTTGACTAAATAAGCTGACTGACTTAGATGTAGATGTTAGAGACTGGGCATTGAGAAAAGGGGAAAAAAAGAGGGGGTGGGGTTGGGGGGGGGGACCCACACAGAAACACTGGTATTTTTGGAACCTGCATGTGTAGTTGACCGGTTTGGTTTAGGTTTAGTTTATGGGGTTTTAACGTCCTAAAGCGGCTAAGGCTATGAGGGATGCGGCAGTGAAGGGCTCCGGAAATTTGGACCACCTGGGGCACACAGTACACGGGCTTCTAGAATTTCGCCTCCATCGAAATTTGACCGCCGCTGCCGGGATTGAACCCGCGTCTTTCGGGACAGCAGCTGGGCGCCATAACCGCTGAGCCACTGCGGCGGCTCTGTAGTTGACTGGGTTGCCACGTTTAGCATCATGAGCCTTAATCCTTAACCTTGCTGGGCTTAGTAGTCGGTACCTGTCGCACTTTTTGCAGGAGGTCACCGGACCGACACCTTTGAGGAAGTGGAGGATGGCAGCGGCCTGATCACCTACAGGTGCCGGCGGTGTCCCTACGTCACCACTCGGAAAAATGACCTCGCCAGGCACCGGGTGACGCATTCGGACCGGCGCCCCTTTCAGTGCCCTCAGTGCCTCAAAACCTTTAAGCGAAACCATCATTTGGGCCGCCACCAGTTGATCCACGCTTCTAAGGAGGACACCTCTTTGCCACTTCAGTGGTGAAGAGAAGGCAAGGAGGGGAACAGTGAAAAGCCATTGCCAGAGGAACTTTTCAGCACATGCCTTGTGTTGCCTGGGTTTCTGTCTTGTGCTGTGACGTTTTCTGGTCATTTCTGGCACAAGCCCCGAGGCCCTTGATAGTGGCGTAGACGTCTGTGCAAGCGAGGAAGGTAGGGGGGTGGAAGAGGTAGCTGTTACATTGAGCTATGTGTGTGATGTTGCTTCCTTTTAATGACATGGTTTTCATTGCACATTTACTGCAGTGTAACAGCTAATGCTGGATTATTGCATTGTGCAGCTATAGATTAAACGTTCTTTGAAGGATTACCGTTTTGTTTTCATATGAAGTATACATATGCCCCAAACAGCTTGCCAGGGCTTGCCATCCCCGCAAAGCTTTGCTGTCATGCAGGAAGGTGCAGTCATGCAGCTTGCAACACATGGGCTGTGGTTGGTGCACGCTTCACAAGCCAGTACACATCTTATTATTCCTGAAAAGAGGAATAAAGCTCGGAGTTTAAGGGAAAGATTTCCCTTGAGAACCTGCTGCTCTTTGCTGTTGACAGAGTGCACATAAATGGTTATGGCCTTTTTAGCGCTGCTTCTTGCCATGCTGTTGTAAGCAGTATTGTGTACGATTGTACAAAAACTGAAGGCATACTTTGCAGGTATTAATTTCGTGGTTTTCCCGATTCCATTTTGTTGTCCTGGGGTATCTAAACACTGCTGTTTAATGATGCACTGCGGTCTGTTCTGCTTTTAGTACTTCGAATTTGGTTGAAGGTGCTGTGTTTTATTCTTAGTGGTAGAACAAATGGCATTTTTGTGCCATTAAGGCTTATTATATTGCCTGCGAGGATGGCTCAGGGCCTTTTTGTAATGCCTTTGAAAGGCTTTTGCTCACTTTTTCTGTGGTTGTTAGATGGGTCTTTACCATTCATGACTTCTAATGTCACTGTAGCTAAAATGGCTCCATTTGCTGGTTTCTCTTGCGTTGAGGAAGAAAAGAATGTGCCCACAACTGTTCTGACTAGAGAAGATAGAAAGGATGCCGTATGGCAGGCTATGATTGGCAGAACTTTTGGAGAACCATACATCTTCTGTTAGGCAACTGCGTCACTTTTTGAGAATTGCACAATATTCTAGGATTAAAATTTATGGAGGCTGTAGGTAAAGCGTGCTAAGTGTTTTTGTACTAGCATTCAAAATGATGATGTAATCGACGATTGTATTTTAGGCTTCTCCTGTAAGCACTAGAGGAGCGTGGGGAAGCTCCGTGTGACGTCGCGGGAGGAGAGATTTCGAATTACTGCTACCGTCAACCACACCCCGTTATGCCTCTTTGGATGCTGCCAAACAATGCTCGGTGGGCTTTGCCTTTAGTGACATTGGTTTTTCATTCAAAGTAAGCGTTTATACGCTGGAAATATACCGGTACCTTCTATGACGTCATCATGTGCCCCCCACTTGGCGCTGTGCGCTGCGGAGAAGCTTGAAGACAGTCGCAATATTAAATGGTGATTATGTCACCATTTCAAATGCTAGCCCGAAAGGACTTCACACGCTTGACCTGTAAGTCTCATACATTTGGCCCCATTGAGCTTGCCGATTTCTAAAACCTATGCAGTTGCCCTTCAGTCATCCCCTGATAGCGATGTCGAGATTAGAAGAAAGGAGGGGAATAGAGGATGGAAAAGCATTGCAGACAATGGAAAAAGAGTCCTAGGAAGCAGCCCTGGCAGCTTGGTGCACTGAACCCAGGAATCATGTGACAAACCAGTGTTTCTCTTGTGCGTCAAGGCTGTTCAAGGTGTGCTCTCCTTTCATTCAACGCCTTGGCTGCAGCAGAGCCTCCCTCTTGCTATAGGACATGCCAACATGTCTTTCTTTTTAACAGGGTTGACATGTTCAGCTTTTGGCAAGTTGCATTTTCATGATTGTTAATTTTTGCATATTTCTATAAGCTTCTAAAGTGTGCAGAACCATCGGATATAGTTAACAGGTCACAAATTTATATACGAATTTCTTGTAGCTCAGTCTGGAATTGTCTGTCACCCTTACACGGCTGTTATTTTTGGGGTTCCTGAACTATTGTTTTCCCTGTCCCGGTGTCATTACACAGTAGATTCAGTGGGTGTCATTGCTGGCTTTGCTGCATAACTTCTAAAGTGCAGGGATATTTCTGCAGTAAATGTCTGGGCGGTACGCAAGAAAAGTAATATTTTGAAATATTTCCATGTGTCAGCTCAAATCCGCTTCTTGCAATCGGTGGTTTGTATATGGTGCCAAGAACAGAGAGGCATGTGTGGTTGTACTTTAGGTCTGTCAAGTAAGCGGATGGGCGAACATTTAATGGTGCACCTGTGGAAGTGTGGGGCTTGTTTTAACTTTTGTAGATCAGGCTGGATTGCTTTAGCTTTAAGTAGCATACATCCTTGGCAAGGCTAATTTATTTCTTAGAAATACCATTGTTCTCACTCTTAAGGTCACCGGCAGCGAAAAGAATATAAAAAGGTGTGTCTTCTGTATTTCTGAATGTGCAGCAGCCGTTTTCTTTGGTACTGTGTGCAAATAAATGTTTGTCACTAACTGTGTACACTGCTTCAGGGCGGATTAGAAACTTTTGCTGAAAGTGGAATGCAAGCAGAGGAAAAGTTTGATGCATTATAAACCTGAAGGAACATTGCTAAATGCTAATGTGCTAGTTATGCATGGCTTGTTTGTTTCTAAGTCAGGGTTTAGTTTACCTGTAAACATGGTACTACATAAATAATCTACAAGGACAAAAACATTCACTTGAACGTAATTACTGTGTTCCTAGCCTCTTTTTCTTTAAGGGGATGGTGTTTGGGGGTAGTTTTATAACCTTTCATTATGGCATGGCAGCATTATGGCAAGGTAGGAGAAGGTGTTGTTTATTGTGATCGCTAAACCATTTGCTGTTTGTGATTCAAGAAGACGTACTCTTTGTGTTTATATATATGCATAGATCGGCACAGTTTATTTACTTTCGTGATTGTATTTTGACAGGCCATACTATTTTGAGATGAATGCCAGAGGGAAGTATCTAGAGTAGAAGTGTTGGGGAAAGTGAGGTGTGCTACTAAATTGGCCACTGCATCGTTAATCAATGTGCGCTCATGGCCACTTTGTTTGCATTCCAAGTCATGTTGGTTATGTGTTGCTTGAAGATGTGTACATAAGGAGCTGCATTCTGTTCACACAGACCACTCATCCTCTAAATGCCAATGATCTGTAGTTCATCTTGATTTGGCACTGTTGTTTGTATGAAATTGGACGTTTTATGTGGAAAGTGCAACCACTTGCCAATAAATGAAAAATCTACTGAAACTAGCAGCTGGAGTTGTTGTAAGGCTCTGCTCACATTGTGCCTCTACATGTTATGACAGAAGAAAAAATACTTGGCAGCAGCTATAGGTTTTTATATCAGCTGTGGTTTTAAACATGCTTGATCAATGATCTACGTTTGTGAGGTTATAGTTTTTTTTTTTCGCAGATTCAGAACCTTTGTAAATTTTGTTGGTGTGTAGTTTAAGTGTTGTGGTGTTTCATGTGCATAGGTCAGATTGAGAACCAGTGCCCAAGTCTGCTTTTTTTTATTCTTTGCATGTATGCTACAGCCACCTTTACTTTTCACAAAAATGTTTAGACTCTCAAATAAAAAAAGAGCGTGCAGAAGCGCACCGTTACATGCAACAATAGCATGCCAATATGAACCACAGTTTCTTGTCTTGCATGTAGGCATAATCAGGAAGATCACATTTGCTAAAAAAGCTTGTGCGAGGAAAGTGCTGAATTTCTCATTGTTAATATGCTCATACGAAAGAAGTCGGCTGTCAATGAAACCATGAATTTTTTAGTGACTGATGGCTTCTTATGTATGCATATCACAATGAGCCTGTCATCTCCTTATCCACGTTAGCTGAGTGTTAATATATTGGGTTTGTTAACCATAAATATTTGCCAAACAGCTGAAACTCGTAGGATCTTTCAAATCATACTGAATAGCAAAATTAATAACTGCCTGCACTGGAACTGCTACTTTATATGAAGTCTAGCTGGGGATGAGGTGGTGGGAGTTCATTGCGTGCCATATGGAAAGCAAATAAAATATGTAGTGTTTATCAGAAGTTAAGAGTCCAAGGAGTTTCCTTGTGGGCCATGCTGTGTGGCTCTTTATTCATCAACTGCATTCAGATTTTCTTGAAGGTGAAGGGACCCTTGTGCTTACCCCTCAGATGCTTATGACTTAGATGAATACTATACAGGAGCCCCCACTGCACGACCATATTTTTGTCAAAAAGCTGTACAGGGAAGGAAACTGCACACTGTCAGTTGTCACATTAGCAGCATATTGTAGATGAACAAGAGAAAGACGAAATGTTATCTCAAAGGCAGGTATTAGGTTGCATCACAATTAAAGAAGTAGTAATAGTAATTTTTTCTGCTTGAGTGGTATTGTTGTTAATGTTTGCTCAGAGAGGTACTGAAAAAAGAACTTGTCCACATTTGTTTTCAGCGCAAAACAAGGATTCCCAACGCCACTCGGAGCAGCCTGACCCAGTGCGGGCAGCATCAATTGGTGCAGCAGAGGCTGCTGCCAGGCTGCGCCTCTCGTCACCACACCACCACCCGACGATGGCAGCAATGTTAGCAGACATCCGGCGCACAGCAGCGATGGTGCCTTCGACAGTGCCACAAGGCGCCGGCCGGTACAAGTGCCCGTTCTGCACCAAGGCCTTCGCTCACCAGTGGCACCTGGGCCGCCATGTGCGCATTCACACAGGCGACCGGCCCTTCCGGTGTCACGTGTGCCCCATGGCCTTCAATCAGAAGAGTACGCTCATTGGCCACCTGCGTCGCCACACAGGCGACAAGCCCTACCAGTGTCACCTGTGCCGCATGGTCTTCTCCTGGAAGAGCACGCTCGTCAAGCACCTGCAGCAGCACGCTGTCCAGGCTACCTACCAATGACACTGCTGGTCTGTGGACCTGTAGAGATAGGCAAAGTTTGTGATTTTTATTTTTCATTCTATTATGCTGCTAGCTCCTGTGCAGTGTGGAAGTGCTCTCTATGGTCCTTTTAAACTACAGTAGGATACAACTTAAAAATTGACAGTTGGCAGCAACAGCACATGGTCCACACAATGTGGCACTAATCCGCTAGGCAATCACTGCAGTAGACAAAATAATGTTTCGCTCTATTAAATAAGTTGGAGGCATCAAAATTCTCATACCTGTACTTTCATCTTATGAACAGTTTTTTTGTTTAGCTTCTCTTGCTTAAGAAAGGACTACTTCCCTGTTGCTAATGTGGAAAAAGGTTGCTGAGGGACAGCGTGTATGCACAGTTTCGCTTAAAGGAGGAACCATGAAATGATGTTGATAGCCATATTCTGATGCAACAAATCTCTAGAGGTATCCCTTGTGAGTTTTCGAGTAAATACTAAAAGCTGTGCATCGACCCTATAGTAATTTACAAATAGTCTTTCAAAATTGCTGCTTGTAGCCAATAGGGCAAAAACTCACCGCACCTTCTTAGCTGCCCCTCTCTCTCTGAGTGGGAAATCTGGGCAAGCCTTCTCACTGGGCATGCCCAAATGACGTGGGCAGGGTGCAGTCCCAACCTGCTTGCTTTATTTTTTTCTGGTGCATCGTTTTTAATCCCAGTATCTTCGGTGTTAATGAAGCTAGCCTAAAATTTTTGTGCTGCGGTGACGAGTGATAGAATACGAATCACTCATGGCCTTTTCCTAACCTTAGGAAATATTGTTTCATGGTCCCTTTAAGTTGTATCCTACTATAGTGTTGAGAGATCTCTTTATGTTCTATGCAAGACACTAGTAATTCATCAAGCCCTGCTATCCAGTGCATAGCAAGCTACCACAACCTAATCAAGAGAACTGCTTCCCTGTACTTCCACAGTACCCTGCGAAATGCGTACACGCACAGTACAGTTGTGAAAAAAGCGGATTCATGGGTCTTTTATGAAACTTAGGCAATGTGGTAGGTTCTGCTAATGATATGTGGTGAAAGCTGTAACTCACTTTATGGCATACCTTGTCTTTATGGCATGGTGGTTAGACCTCACCTATAGCATATGTTATCTGTTGTGATTTGCTGAAAGCCTATTCCCGGTGATGGTGTTGAGGGGAACCTTGGACACTACAAGTATATATGGTGCTTGAATGCTGTAACGATGTGTAGAAACAGTGAATGATCTCTTACTGCTTGCTCTAGAAAGAGAGTGTTTCCAGATGCTTTTGGTAAGATCAGGTTAAACCAGTGTGTAGCTTGGGTGGCGGTTTTATCTACACATTCAGAGAAGGCTGTCGCTTATGGAAGGTGCAGTTTATAACTGTAGAAGAAAGTCCATGTTAAGGCTGCTTTTTTATATTGTGTGTTTTTCAGCACAATATGTCATATATCAGGGTATCCGTCACTTTGGAAAACGTATGGCCACCCTGTGTGCAGGTTTTAACAAAAATAGTGGCAGTGTTGTATGGTCATTGCAGTCAGTGTGATCGCTTTCTCTAAAACCCATGCGAAGTGTATGATGGTGTCATGCTTTGAGACAAGTGTATGCAGGGCAAGAACAATCAGAAAAGTGCAGAGTGCAAGTGGCATCTAGTTCAGTGTTTTCTGCTGCTCGTTTGGCAGGGCTTCTTGTTTCCAGCATTAAAATATTGTTTTACACCTGCGAAGCATTTAAATACTCTTTTAACAGTTTAAGGTATCCAGAAGTAACCAAAATTCAGTTTAATGTGATGCGAATCTTGCTGTTACTACTTTTCTAGCTATGTAACTATAAGCAACTCACATTGATCCGTGGGACATGTGCATTGCAGGCATTAGTTGGTGAGGCACACTTGGAAATCAGTGCAGAAATGTG
This sequence comes from Amblyomma americanum, assembly GCF_052857255.1. Classification (NCBI taxonomy): domain Eukaryota; kingdom Metazoa; phylum Arthropoda; class Arachnida; order Ixodida; family Ixodidae; genus Amblyomma; species Amblyomma americanum. Next base: position 40,086,491 of record NC_135506.1, on the reverse strand, counting down.
GGGGTCCACAGGTTAATTAAATTAAATTTCAACCTTTACAACACCAGCAGACATTTTTCAGTGTAGCTGGAGCACGTAAAACAGTCTTAATACATGTCTGGTGTGTAATCTAACCTCGGTAAACGTTGAATTCGACGACGAGACTCACCGGCGCATTGCACACAATAACTGCCAATCCACAGCCGTCATTCCCACCTGCACATAGACATATTTTAGATAGGTTTCAGTAATAGCAGAAGCTGCAACAAAGCACTTAATATATTGCAATTCAACAAAAGCATTGTTGATCGTGGAGGGCAGTTCAGTTTGTGATAGCGACAAGAATTGATGTGCTTTTAGCAGAAGTATTACTGGGGTCAGTAGCACCCAGTTCGGTGCTTATTGTTTATGTCTCATATTTGAGTTTCTGTACAAGCTCCAAGCCACAGCCTTTGATCAGATTTTGCTATGAAACCAGACATAGGTGGTTTAAAAGCATTTCTAATAGCTGGAACTATGATCAGAGCACCATGAATGCAGTAAGCAGTATGTTATGTGCATTATTGCACCAACTGACTGCTGTGACAAAGTGAAGACATAGGCAGGACTTGGGCCAGCCAAATCTTCTCTCTTTGAGAAGCAAAGTTATTGTACTCTTGGAGTACATGTTTCGTTATGATTTGAGAGTTACCTTCTGGATGTTAATGAGGGTAAGAGCCACACCCATGTAGGCACCAGATATAGTGTTAGATGGCATAGGAAAATGAAGCAGTTTCCCCAGGCTGCAGCTCTAACATTGAACTGAAGAATGCCGGTTTCCTGAAAGAACCCCGAACTGCCAAAATTGCAACAAAAAAAAATTTCCTCCTCGCTTGCATATACAGTAGAACCTCAATAATTCAAACTAAGTTAATTCGAAATTCCGGATAAGTCGAAGGATTTCTGCGGTCCGGTGATTTTTAATGTAAATTTTACTGGATGATTTCAACTAGTGGCCTTTAGCAGCCTAGTTAATTAGAAGGTCTGAGGTGCTAAACGAGAATGCCCAGTCCCGATTTCGCTGCAAACCCAGCGAAGCGATGACACTTCAGAGCTGCCAGCTCAAAAGCCAGTCTATGGTGTGGCTTGTGGACTGCCAAAGTGCGTGCCTGCAAAGGAGAAGACTTGCTTCACTGCAATGCGACAGAGGATATTGGTTTTAATGTTACGGGCTTTTGGTACTTCATCTAGGCAGTGGTGCGCATGCTCATTGCTCCTTTCCAGCCAAGCCTTTGTCAAGGCAGCGTCTAATGGAGGCAGTAGCACCTACTGAAGCGGTGGCCTGTGGTAGGGCATC